>NC_085053.1:12453504-12771114 GCF_963662255.1 Cinclus cinclus | reverse complement strand
AGACATGACAGAACATGAAGGACTCTTCTGGCTAAACACAAAATATACTAATGTCCATAAATTTCAAAACTTTGATGCAGTTTTTAAGGTAATCTCTTATGTCACAATGTCTGTACCTTTCTGAGCAAGGAAGAGGTTAAAAATCTTGAGTTCTGAAAAACAGAAAATTCCCCACTGAAAAGCTGCCTAAGCTGCCAAGGATGGAGGGATAGTACTCCAGTTGGAACTCATTACAGACAACATAGGAGAGCTGATCCAGCTTTTTATTTACTGTAGAGGCAGAAATGACATGAACATCTTTCTGTGTAGACCTAAAAAAACACATTGGCCCTGAAGCCAAGGATCAGAACATTATCAACTCTGCCAACATGAAATAGGTTATTTGTTTTTTTAATTTAGTAAGATTTGGCACTTATTTATGTATTTTTCCCTGGAGAAACTATTTATATTCTTCAGAGCACAGATGATAATTGTTAACTTTCAGTGGCCCTGCATGAAGAAATAGTAGGTTTATTATTTTGAAACAAGAAGATCACAGTTTTCAGTCTGGTAAGGAGCCACAATTTCAGTCACGACATTTTAAGTCTTTTCCAGAAGATGGAACTTCCAAGAAAAGCTTCTTCAAGTAAGGACATGGCCAAGGTGCTTTCAGTGTCAGCACCTGTGACAAACAGGGAGGGGCATGCAAATTTCACATTAGAAGTTCACCTTCCATCAAGTGAAACATAACTAAGGACTTCTCCCATGGTTTATTTTTTTCCAGGATAAGTCACAGCATGAAGCAAAAATGGTGTCAGCTGTGAGAACATAAAAACAAAAGGTATCTTGTCCTCTGATGCCCTTTCCAGTGACACTCCTGGAGAAGGATTTCACTCAACTTTACACACCACTATTCCAATACCACATTCACTTATCTGTACTTACAGTGCATACTATAGCTCAGGTTGTATTTCCAGCTCAGATTAGGCTGCCTGTGTGTGACAGGGGTCATGAGAGCCTGTCAAAGGATCTTCCCAGGACTCTGTTACAGACCTCACTTCAGAGGCTTAAACTGACCATGCAGCAGCAGAGTGACTCAGTTATTATGTAGGGTTTGACCCTTTGCAAACTACCACATCCTAATCTGCTTCCCTGGCAGTCAGAGCTGGACCTCACTTCTCAGGCTGCTTCTGCTGACAACTTTGAGCACTTATCAATCACAAAGAGATTGAAGAAGAAAATATAAGATCAGTCTGGAAAGCTACCACCTTTCCTACAGCTATTCCATAAGCAAAGGAAGAAGGATTACAGTACAGGACTTGGCTCAGTCCCTCCTTGCTAGTGAAGTGCTAGTGGGACACATAAGAAACTACTAAAGAGTAACCTGGAGACAAAGAAATAAAATTTTTAAAAGGAACAAAAGGTGGAAAATTAGCTGCCTAACACCAAAAAAAAGCCCACTCCTGTCTCCCTATTAGGATATCTCAAATTGGTCATCATGGATGAGGGGGAAGAAATCCATCAAAATAACCAGCTGAGATCATCCTCTTACTTGAAAACATGGGAAGAGATTTAAACTTCCTTGCTGTTTTAAAACAACATCTACCTCAACATGCAGCACAGAATTACCATTATTTGTCTAGTGAAGCTAAGAAACCATAAATAAATGACACCAAAAGCAATTAAATAATTGATGCTACCTATTTTGCAAGAAAATTATTCTTGATTTTGGCTCTATGGCTTTCCAGAGATTTTTATGCAAGCAATTGTGGTGGTAGGTCATAGTTACATTTTAACAAAAGAGTCCACCATATAGTTCAAAATTACACTTTAAAAAAAATCCTCAACAACTTTATGTACTTATATTAAAAAACTTGTCAATACATAACACTTATCCTAAACAGCATCCAGGTCATCAGGTCTACAAAACGCAACATTTGATTTTTCTGATAAACTTCTACTTCTGGGTCACTAGTGGCTCCAGTACAAGCTCCCTGAAGTACCACAACTACCCACCCTAATCCCCAAAATCCAAAACTGGGACAACGAGCACCTCTGGTGGCTCTAAACTTTTATGACTTGCTTCCACAGGGCTGACTCTTAACAATGCACACAAGGATTGCACCAGATCTTCCAGAAACTCTAGCTAAGCCCAAGCTGTTTCTTTCAAATGTAACTTATATGGGTTAAAGATTACTGCACCCGGGCAATAATGTGCCATCAAATACTGACTTAGCTCTTCAATGCATTGAACTGAAATAACTGAATGGGAAACAGAGAAAAAATTTTAAACAATCAGATTTTTCAGAGTATTCTCACAAAGCCTGACTAATATCCATATTAATTAGTGACCTCCTCATACTGCAATAAATATACTTGTCAGCAAACCACTAAAAAGAGCAACAACCATATGATAAACAGGAGTCTTTCCATGAAGCCAGTCTATTAATTACCACACACTTTTCCACCATTATTCATCACATGGATAATAAATGAGCCATAACATAAGGTTTATTTATCTTGTGATTACTTCCCCTAGATCATCAGTTGCAGAGGTTTTATGATATTGCTATATTCCATCAGTGTAAAACCTGAGCAGATTGTGTTGACCCAATGAAAAAACATTCAGAACAAGAAAGAAACAGAACACTGCTTTTCTATAACAGACTTATAACTATCAAACTACTGAAAAATACCCCAGCTATTTCAGCTCAAATCTTGGTGATACAGTACAGACAGACATTTTGGAAATGCTTGCAGACACAGGCAGCTCCTTCAAAACGTTGTTCATATTTATTCCTTCACAGAAACAGGCCCATCAAGCTGTTCTGTATTTCTGTTCATGCAGTGAAACAAGAACTGAGGAAAGAGATTCCTTTTAAAAGCTACTTGCAATTTAAAACAATACTTTGAAATTTATTTAAAAACATTCTTTTGCAAAAGAATATCTGAAAAGTCATAACTAAAATGAGAAAATGCTTTCTTCAATTTCATTTTTTTTATATACTATAACACACAAACCAAAAATTTAAATTAGGGGAAAAAAATCAGAGTATATCATTCCATTAGGATTGTTTGCCAATGAAGTTCACTAAACTCTAAAAGAGAAAGAAAACTTGCCTAGAAAGAAAAATTGTCATCAGAAATTTGTCCTTCAGGGAAATGTAGCTTGCTCTCAATTTTTATAATACTGAGTTATCTTACACATATAGATTTTCTCTTGGTTATGGACTTATTTAATCAAGTTTCATTTGCTCACTCCTTTCATGCAATGGTAGCTGTGATGTTTTTCTAAATGGCACGTCTCAAAAATACACTTTCTTTAACAGTTAAACATTAAAAGCTCTTGTATTCTCAGCAATTTTGAAAATCTGGTCATTAGCCACTTACCTAGAATAAAAATATTGAAAGGTTCTTATGGTGATCTATCCATACATAACTGCGAGCTGCACATCTAAGCTCTCTGCAGGAATTTTTTAAAATCTCTCTTTTCTGCGAGTAAAAAAATAAAACCAAAACCATCTCACAGATCTTACCTTTCTGAAAACATGCAGGCTGCCCTGCAGCCCCCAAAGCATGCTTACTTCTTCCTGATTCTACAGCACTACAAGGAGCACCTGTGCCAACTTCACACACAATCTGACCTGATCTTCCACCATCATTAAGCCTCAGCAGCTGTTTTGTTTTAATCAGGGTCCACTGTCCAGGGACAAGGATACATTCCATTTTATATATTTGAAACAGCATCTCAGCCTTCCTTCACAATTTTTTTTTCCTACCTGTCAATATGAATAAATGTAATCAAACATCTCTTCACCTGTCCCTTCTACCAAACCAAAATGGCAGCAAAGAAACCTGAAAATGTCCCATAACAAGTAACTAATTCAAAGCTCCCTTTTTGAAGGAAGGTTCTGACTCATTCTGGAAGTAATGAAAGAATAACAGTGTGGTTGCTATTTTATTAAATTATCACATATTTACAGACTTGATTCCAAGTGATAATGGATAGACTGCAATGGATTTTGGTTTCTAGCCTCTTAAGTATTACTTTTCTCTATATCACCTTTTTTTTGTGAAGATATAACCATATTTAGCTTTTAATTCAAAGCAGAGCTCTAGTTTATAGCACATAAAGATGTCTCTGAAGCACAAAGTACTGAACCAGAGAAAGGAAAGCACATCCCATCCTACAGTGGTGACATGAGTTATTTGCATAGTTGCCACAAAAGTAATAATTACACTGTAACTCAATAGGAACAATGGTAATTTCACAGTAGCTCATGTTGTTGTTATCACCCTATATCCTGATAACTGTGAAATTAATTTGTGGCACCACTGTATGTGTCAGCTTTAAGCTGTTCCCTAGGTAACATTACGCTACCATAGAGAAGGAATGCTTGGCAATAAAATGGGTAGCAGCAGATTGATTATACCAAAAGAATCTTCCCTCTACATACAAATAACCTGGCAATCAAATACAATGATGAGAAAAAATCCTCCCCACTGCTTTTTTTCTTCCTTTTTTTTTTAATATATATAAAAAATAAAATAGTTTAAAGGTATTAAGTGACAGTTATCCATCCACCGGAGGAAAGGTAAAATAAAATGAGCAAACTACCAGACTATATTTAGTTCCACTGACTTATTGTTCCAACTGCAACCAAGATGCACGATAAAAAAGCTGAAACTTTCCTTTCCCTTCTTGTAGTAATTTCCAATGCTAACCATCAAACTGCAATTTTAAATATAAAAGCAAATAAAGCCCTGAGACATATTTAAGACAGCAACAATAGGGTTGGTTATGCTTTCAGAAATAATACTCACTTCATCTGAGTGGTACAGTCCTTCCACCTCCAAACATTCAAAATAATTTTCCACTACTGTCAAAAAGGAGTTCCACACTAAATATAAAAGACAACACTGCACACACAATGCAGAGAAATAATTATAAATTTACTGGTGAAAATTCAGAAAAACAATAATTGAACATCTGGAAAAAATCAAATTATGAAATTTAACAAGGCAATTAATGAATGATTCATAACAATAAACAAAACACCAAGTTTAAACTTTCCAATCATTCTGCTTTGTACAGAAGTAGGTATGAGGCTTTGGATTGAAGAAATATGCTATTTATTTTTATAGAACTAGGATTTCTTTATTTGTAATTCAGGCCTGCTTGCAGCATTAGAAATGCACACTGTAATGACTTTTCTCTCACTGTATGTTTGTTTGTCTGTGAAGAAATAGGTGAAAAAAAAATCACAGCACGTTACATATACTGACTCAGTGGTTCAGCTGGAGTTTTGTTACTGAAAAAAGCAGCACCATCTCAGTGTCAGCACTAGTCATCAAAGCAAAGCAAGGTGTTGAGCAGATATGCTGATCCAGGATATCCAGGGACAACCATGTTTTGTCACTCTGTGGTTTTGATCTTTATCTCTGACTGATCCTCTTTTTGTGATTGCTGTCCCCAAAACCCCTGACAGGTGACATTCAAATGGGGTGGCGGGGGGGGGTGGTGGTTTGGTTGAGGTTTTTTTTACAATCAAAAATAGAGCTTTCAAAGCTCTGTAAGCAGCTCTAAGAGCCTAAAACCAGCTTGGACAATCCCAAATGTGTATTCTCCATAAATACTGGCACATACCATGCCAAATTATGTCACTACTGAGAGGAAAAATTTGACCAGCCCATACTTAATTATTCTTCAGAAAGGCACTCTGATCATTATCACTACTGACCCAGGAATTCATCCTATATCCTTTGCCAAATCAGCATGTACCCTCGTCCACTCAACACACTCTTCTTTCACTCCCCACTGTGTGAGGCAGTTCTCATGCACAAGGACCATTAAATGCTGACAATAGACACAACACACATTTGTAGTCAGCAAGCTCACCATATTAACTGCATGGAGAATTTGTTGGTGCTCTTGATGCTAGTAGGAAATACTGTGGGATATCAATAGTGATTAATCCCCAATTTCAGTCCCATTAATAACTGTCTGCAGTTTGCTTTGGTGGACCTGTGCAGGTTCTTGATGCTCAACTAGCTCAGTCTTTTTTTTTTTTTTTTCTTTTTCCCCAAACCTGACACTACTTCTGCCTGCAGGAGCATGGGCCAAGGCTGATGGTTGGCTGATTAACCCCTGTGCATCTCCTTTGTTCTTTATTTTCTTTTATATACCATTCACATGTCAGTGTTGAAACTACCCCCACCAGCTTGAACAAACACACCCTCTGGAACAACAAATACTGCCAATAACAACCAACCTTCCATTTGCTGTATCAATGCTGCCAAAGGCATTCAGAAATGCTTCAAGAAAGGTGTACGTATGTATGTAACTAAAGACCTTTGGAAAGCTTTAAACACTAGTAGTAATTATTATCTTCATTGTATGCCCAAACTTTCCACAGACAAAATGCCTATATATCTGTGAGCAAGAGGTGTCAGATACCCTTCTAAGAATATCAACTGAAAAATCAGCAGTGGGAATAAAAAAAAAAAAAAGCCTGAGATAGAGGGGAATTTTACCTTTATGATCATAAAATCAAACCAGGTGCAGTACAGCTGGTATTTTTACCTATGATAGCATTCAATAGCCTGTGTGCAACTAAACTATGTACTCTGAGCTCTCTATGGTTCACAAAAAGAAAACTCAATACTGTTTTTAGTATGCACTGACACCCTCTGTTCCAAGACTGCTAGTGAGGCTGAAGATTAACTCCTTAATTGTGAACTATTTGCTAATGCTCCATACATGGTGGCTGCTCCTCACTACATTTGAAACATGAAAAGATATATCATGGAGCTGTTTACAAAGCCACTGCCATGGTATTTTAAATGTATGTATTTTGCTGAGGACTGCTCAAAGCTGTAAAGAATATCAGTGTGTCTTTAAGACAGTTGCAGCGGGTTGACGCCACAGCGCAACAGTGATATTTACTGACTCGGGGAATGGCTTTAAAGCAACGTGAAAACTAGGTAAGAATGAGACCAACTACAAAAACTCTGATTCCTATCCAACCCCCAAGTCTCTACAACAAAATTACTACCAGAAAAGATGCCTGGACATTTCTGGTTTCTCCCAGCTGCCAAACGGCTGATACATTATTACTTTCCACAAAGAAAGGAGACGTTCTGTTGCTATCATGGATATATTTTCAGTTAAGATTTTGTTTTAGATCTATTCTTCCTCAAAAAATAGGACATTTCTGGAGGAACAATGTGCATAATTTGATCTAATTAATGGAGTATTTCTTTTTGATTTTAGAAGATACAGTATGATTTTTTTAAAAGGGTGTACATGATCGCTAACCAGACAGAAATTGCATTTGATTACTAAAACTACAATGCCATAAATGTATCACCTACAAAGAAAATTTTATTAATATCTCTAGAATACCATAATATCTCAATATTAAATGTAAAATCCTTGCAATAAAATAACATCAAATACACTTCACAAGACGATTGTTGCATACATTCAGCAAGAGTTATTAGCTGGCACATGAAGTCTTGGAATAATTTCCATTGCACTTCCATCCAACTGTAAGCTTGACGCATTACCTTGGAAGAATGCCACACTTCCCGCTGTGCTAAACTTACTGAAACAAATAGGAAAGCAGCATTGCTTTACTATTGTGTAATTGGACCACACTACAGGAACAGCACTTTATATTACAAACATTGAGTTACCATTATCAACTTGTGGCTTTGTGCTCCCAGCACAAAAGCAATGCGTTCTTGTTTTACATCATGAATTAAATGAGTACTACAGAAGAGAAAGTATTAAGAGAAGTTGCATTTCAAGGCTCTGTCTTCAGTTTTAGTTTTAAAACAAAATACATTTTATGCGTTATGACCTTGTTATACTAGCAGGAGAAAGAATAGTAAGCAACACCAATAGCAGAAAGATTACTCAGACCCTTCCAAATTGGAGGTAAAGTCTTCATTCACCCAAGGCACCCAAATAGAATAAAGGAACAAAAAACTGATCAAAGAAGCAGGGAGTTAGTTTTACAGTTACTGAAATAGATCTATCTCAACTAAGAAAAAGGACAAAAAATTAATTGCGTATAGTCCCTGCTGGTTAAATGCCTTCCTGTAGTATAAAAGGAAAATCAGGGATTTCACCTTCAAATAGGTGAAGAGTGGGTCTCTCCTCTGAGGTGTTAACCAGCCTTTCCTTATGATTCTGCCCACAGAAGGATTTGTGCCTAGAATGGCCACATCTCTAATAGCAGAAGAGACCTCAAAACAACTGTGTCTATGAGCAGTGTGGCCCAGAAGCAGAAGGCTTCTACAACAAAACAGCTGGCATTAAGCCCGACATAACCCTTCCTGAAAAATGTTTATTTTAGCTTACTTCTAACCTAGTCCTATGGGCTTGAGCAGCCACCGTGGCAACGCACGTCCCTGCAGCTTCTGTGTCACAGCTCCCTGTGCCAGCCATGCCAGGGACAGCAGGGAAGCGCTCACCTGCCCGGAGGGGCACCGGGAGCAGCAGCGCATCCCTCCCCTGCAGTGCCCTGCAGTGCCCCGGCACAGCTGGCACCGGCACCCGGGAGGTGACACCGAGGCACCTCGCAGGCAGGCCACGACTACACGTGTGACTCCACACAGGAGCCATTTGTGCTCGTCCAGCTACCCAGAGAGAGCCACGCCAGATGCTGCTAATTGTGCAGCTGCACCTCCGCGCACTCCAGAAATATCTTCTGTTTAGGCTACTGCAGCCACGTGGCCAGAGGTTCTCTTTGGTGGAATGCACTCAATGGACCCAGAATCTCTTTTAAAATATACAACCATTCCTGTCCAAGTATTTCTAAACAACACTGTACAGTTCTTTAATTACAAGAAGAACAATTCCCACCCCAATTAAATATTGAATCTGAGAAGCCACAAGGGAATACCCTTCAGCACAGAAGAGGGTTAACAACACCTGCAGTTGCCATGCAAGCAAATCTGCAATGGGAAGACTGAGAGGTGGATACTGCGAGGCACAGCCCAACATGGAACAGCCTAGCAAGCCACTGTAGCTGCCCAGGAACAGAAACTGTTCTACACATGCTCAAGTGCATCTTCTCTTCATTAGAAGAACACAGATAAGCAGGAAGAGGCACTAGAAAAAACATTCTGCTCAAACAGGAAGATATATTAGATAGGATAAAAATAAAAAATATTTTCTTAATATATTTTTTCTATTTTAAAATGCTCCTCAAAGAGTGTTTTCTTGACTTTTTGGTAATACTGCCAGGTGCCAATTTAAAAATATTTTTCTTCATTACATTTCTATATTAACAATTACAAAGAAAATGCTTGGTTAATATTAATTAATTAATGACCACAAATGTGGAAAAATCTTCAGTAGGCAATATAGCAGTAAGAAAAGTATTTGTGACAATCAGTACCATTAAACACTACTATTTGACAGTAGTAATAAAAGTAATAATCTTTACAAAGATAGCAGCCATAGTTACTTTATTAAATTTAAAAATTACTATATATAGTAATCACTAATTTTTAATGTGGAAATAGTAGAAATATTAAATGCTATTAAAATAGGAGCTTAAAAAATAGCCATACCATTTTAAAATAAGTTATTTGTTTTAAAATACTATTATACGGTAATGGTATCAGATTATAAATCAAGTCTTTTCTAAGTATTCTGATGGAAATCACATTATAATTCTTTCCAGTCCAGTCCATTCCATTCCATATACAGATCAATTATTAAAACTCATTTGAATGGGTACAATTCTAGGGTGGTATTTAGAAGAGTTCAGGATTTATTTTACAGAAGAGACCTTTTTTTTCCTCCTGTGGAATTAAAAAAAAAAAACAAAACAACCAACAAACCACAAAAAAACAACAAATCACCTTGATTTTTGGTATTGGACCAAGACAGAACTAAATGCTGAACAACCTAAATACACTAAATGCATACAAATTGAAACCTTCTGCAAACGCCTGCTCCACAAAGATCCTTGTCACTGCCAATACTCTGTAGATCTTACAAAACACACCCTAGACAAGCAGTCCTGGGCATTCAAGATGGCAGGAGAGGTCACTTGAGAATAGTTTGTTCCTTTATTCTCTGTTACACCTCTTAAGTTTGTCTCACTCTGTAAGCTGCTTCTTTGTACAAATTGTTGCCTGAGATCTTAAACTTCCTCGGTCCTACAGATGCCCAGAGATTTAGTAGCCTTGCCTTAGGCACTAGCAGTGAAAGCCTCTGGGTGGTGTCCCTGAACCTGGGCTTAAATGGCTGCCCATCAACTTTTCAATAACAAGCCCCAATGAAACAGATTCTGATGTAAAGTGTCTTTGTTCTGAAGAAATAAGGATAGAAAATACTTTCTGTGAAATTTTGCATCCAGTTAGCTAAATGCATGGTACTGATTCCCGTACATCTTAACAACTGTCTTACTGAAAAAAACCCGGCACACTTTACAGTCTTATTTAAAATAAACAGGTTGATTCCATCAGAACATTAAATTTAGATAATCTTTTCTTGGTCTCCCAAGCAGCCTCAAGTAAATAAACAGGATTTAAATTCAGAAATCTACAGGGGAAGGACAGATTAATTTTGACGGAAGGTAAATATCTTAGGGCACAGCTGGACCCACAGTTTAATCTCTGAAACGCCCTCACCCCAATATACAAAACACTTCTAGGAACTCTATGTTTGTTCTTACACCCAAAAACCACAACAGCCAGTACAACATAAAGCAAGAACTCTTGAGGCAGCAAAAAAAGTATCAGTAGCTAGTAACAGTCATTATAACCAAGGGGTTCTAAACACATGCCATGGTTTAACCCCAGTCAGCAACTAAGCCTCACCAAGCCACTCGTTCAAACCCTCCTGACAGAATGAAGAGAATCAGAACAGTAACAGTGACAAACCTCATGTTCTGAGATAAAGCCAGTTTAGTAGGTAAAGCAAAAGCTGCACGTGCAAGCAAAGCAAAGCCAGGAACACATTCACTATGTTACATTGGCAGGCTAGCGTCTCGAGAAGAGACAAAGACCACAACTCTGAGTTTCTTCCCCCTCCACACCTGTCTGGGGTATCCCTTGGGTCAGTTGGGGTCAGCTCTCTTGGCTGTGTCCCCTTCACAACTCCTTGTGCACTCCAGCCTCCTTGCTAGGGGGTAGAGTGAGGAACAGGAAAGGCCTCGATGCTGTGCAAGTGCTGCTCAGCAATAGCTAAAACATCCCTGTGCTATCAACGCTGTTTTCAGCACAAATCCAAAATCCCAGAACAGCTACTGTGAAGAAAGCCAACTGTGTCTCACCCAAATCAGCGCACCACCATAATCAGAAAAGATAATGATTACCTGACAACAATGAACATAACAACAGAAAGACACACTATAATGCAATTTTGAGTGAAGATTGTATTTTTTCCTCAAACCCTTAGCTTTGCTTTGTACCGTGAACTCCAAAGAGAATGTACTCAAAGACACCCATAGCAACAGAAAGTCCAAGGACGACACAATGGAGTAAAAAAGATTACACTTTTTCAGGCTTTTGAAAATTACAGTAGATGTCTGAAAAGAAACAAGTACAGATATATGTAAAACAGCATTTTTAAAGACAGACTGGTTTATGACTGTAGACAAAACAGTAGAAAATGGCCTTTGTTAAATACATGTGGAATACATGTGGAATGTGGTACTCTTAATAGGCTGGCTACAGATTAAACTAATGACTTCTAAATTAAACAGCATGAGCTTCAACATCTTCCACTAAAACATCTGACTTCTCTGCCAGATCTTCAACACACCCAGCTTCTGTGTACATTCAACTTTCAGTATGGTTTATAACGGTAAAATGCACCTCCTACCTAAACCATCCAAAGCCCTGCAACATAAAATCAAGCATCAATAATCAAACAAAAAGCCATGGCTCATGGAAAACCACCAGTTTCTCTTCACTTACATCTGTACTTTAAAAAAAAAAAAATTGTATTTCACAAACCAAAACCCTTCTTGAATTGTATAGGCTGGTAGTCCATATTGTACACACTGCCTCTCTGACAATCCAGAGCACATTTTCCTGAATGCTAATGGTAGCAAAGAACACATTTCAGAAATATTTTCAACTTTTGCATTTTAAAAAGTAACAAAGAGGGAACCCATGGAGTGAACTCCAAATTGTATAGTGCAATTTTCTACTCTGTTTGCACACGAGCGGCTGTTAGTCACTGAAAGGTACAATGCTGCACCCCCTGCACGCCACCTTTGGAGTCTTTGTGGTAAGCCATCTGTCACAGTGGTTTTCAAAATCTCTTTCACCATCAACATCAGACAACATCTCCTGCAGTTTGTTAAAAACCAAATTTTGACTGTTATCCAATTATTTTCTTTAAATCATAAAACTAAATGGTTCAAAACAAAAACCAGGCTCTCCTCAGCGGAAGTGACACAAAGTAGGGGTTTTTTCCTCCTCTCCCCTCTGAAATACTTCTTGGAAATGCTACACACAAATACAGAAATTATGTATTTACCATACTCAGAACAGACCCAAAGCATATTTCAGTCACAGTAATATACATAAAAGAGCATATGAGAAATATACAAGATTTTATCAAAAATGTTTATGTAAGATGTTTCCTTAAGCACATTTCAGTATATCAACAAAAGTAGCAATTACAATGCAGTTTCCAAATCTGTGAATATTATTTATTTTGCTATTTTACTATATTGCTTGCTATTTTGCTCACAGTGCTTTTGTTCTATACCCATGTATGGGTTATATACAATACAAGGCGTAATTCAAACCTCTCATGTAAAGTAACTGCAATCTACATTGTCGACTGGAATAGCAAAAAAAGTTCAATATCCTTTCATATTTTCCATTCAGAACCATCATCAATACACTATTTTAGGTCAGTTAAAGTTGTATTTGTCAGTTTATCCTAGCTAAATGACTAAAGGAACATTCAACGGGAAACAGTCTAACCTATCTTCATCTCCTCCCCTGTAACATCTAAATAAACCAGCCTATCACTGGAGCAGTTACATTCTTTGGTGCAGAAGTTAAGCATTATCACTAGTTTCACAAAATTTTCAGTGTGAGTTATACCTGACACCTGAAAAAATGGACTTAACATGTATCAAAACCTTCTTTTTCTTTTTAATTGGAAAATGAAATATTAAGTTATTTAATTCTCCATAGAAATTACAAAGACAATGCAAGTTCTAACAAATCACAAAAATAATTACACTAATGTCATGGGTTCCTATACATGTTTGGTGTTACAGCTCTGCAGCATCTATCAGTAGGTAGAAATTATTCCATCATAGCCAGAACTGAGCAATTCATCCCCAGCTCTCAAACGGTGGCTAGTGGATGACTCACAAGTTAGTTAGCCAACAAAGAGCATGGTAAAATTGCATGGGCACAGCTTAACAGTGCTTTGTTAACGCCACTACACAGCTTCTAGCACATAAGCAGCTTGGTTAGTCATAGCTATCCTTACCCAGGGCAGCCTTGCACTGCAAAGGCATATGGCTAACGCTTCATCAGTGCAAGTGATGTTGGCAATCTGTGTGATCTGTAATGTAAACTAAGAATGATAGTGAAGTTCTGATTTCAAAATGGCACTCAAAATTAAACTCATATTAGCCACATGGGTTGTTATAATGGAAGTACTATTACAAGTTCTCAAGTGCTTCTAACATTCAGCATGCATTTGTATGCAACACCCAGCGTGACTAGAAACACTAGAATTTTGCAGCATCTCCTCATCTCCATATGCTATTAATAATATGGTAAATTTAAAAAATTCTGAAGACACATATATAGAAAATAAATTTGAAGGGGAGCAAGATAAACATTCCCAAAACTCCACTATTTTATGGGATTTTTTGTTTTCATTCTGAGAACACCGCTGCAGTTAATTTTTTTAGGGAATATCTCTAAGCCAAATGCAGTCTAAATAAGGGTCTAGATCAATAAGCCAATCAGTGGCTTACCTAATTAATATGTCCTCTGTGGCAGAGGGTGTTTGTTTCTTGGTGCTGAGATAGAGAGATCAGAGGAGCACGAGCTAGGAGCTAGTCACCCAAGATGCAAAGCGTTGCTGCAGTTTGGAAACAGCACAACATTTTTGTTAAATACGCAATAAAAAAGCAATCACTTGCTTTTCCCCAAAAAGCATGCCCCAAGCAGCATTCAAGTGATTGCACTGAGACAAATGTAAATATAGAAGAAGGTAGAAGAGGAATTTGGACTTACTCCCTCAGTCCCAAATAAATACACCAACACAAGGCTAGTGGCTACTTTCATAGCATCATTAAGTTTTGAAAACATCCCTGAGATCGAGTCTAAACTTTGACCAAACACCACCTTGTTAACTAAACCATAGCACTGAAGTGCCACATCCAGCTGTTTCTGAAACACTTCCAGGGATGGTGACTTCACCTGAGTAGTCTGTTCCAATGCTTGACAACCCTTTCAGAGAAAATGTTCTTCCTGATGTCCAACCTGAACCTTCCCTGGCACAGCTTGAGGCCATGCCCTCCTCCTGTCACTGTCTGCCTGGGAGAAGAGGCCAACTCCCACCTTGCTGAACCCTCCCTGCAGGCAGTTGTAGACAATGGTAAATTCTGCCCTGAGCCTTCTCCTCTCCAGACTAAACCCCAGCTCCCTCAGCTGCTCCTCACAGGACTCAGTCTCCAGACCCTTCCCCAGCTCCACTGCCCTTCTCCAGGCTTGCTCCAGCCCCTCAGTGTCTCCCTGAGGAGATGGGTCCACAGCTGGACACAGCACTCCAGGTGGTGCCTCACCAGTCCAGGGGCACAATCCCTGCCCTGCTCCTGCTGGCCACACCATTCCTGATACTGGCCAGGATGCCACTGCACTTCTTGGCCACCTGGGCACACGCTGGCTCACGTTCAGCAGCTGTTTTCCAGCACTCCCAGGCTTTTTCCCACTGGGCAGCTCTCCAGACACTCTTCCTCAGCCAGCAGCACTGCAAGGGGTTGCTGTGACCCAAGCACAGGATCCAGCACCTCACCATACTGAGCCTCACACTACTGGCCTCAGCTCATCAATCCAGCCTGGCCACAACCCTCTGCAGAGCCTTCCTGTCCTCCAGCAAATCATCACTCCCATCCAACTTGGGACTCTTTTGCAAACTTACTGGGGCTACACTTTATCCCCTTGACCGGACCATCTACAAAGATGATAAACAGGACCAGGCCCAGTACTGGCCCCTGGAGGACACCATGGGGACCAGCTGGCCACTGGATGCAGCAGCATTCCCCAGCACTCTGGGACCAGCTGTCCAGCCACTTCTTACCCCAGCAAAGGGTGCACCTGTCCAAGCTGTGGGCTGCCAGCTTCTCCAGGAGAATACTGGAAAATATTGATGGCTTTGCTGAAGTATAGAACTTTGGAATACTGGAATTCACTACAAAGGCTTCCACCTTCCCAGAACATGAAGAATTTCTTTGAACAATCTCCAAGACCTGGATCAAGCCTTTACTCCTCTTAATTCATCTTCCCTTTCAATTTACCTGAGATTGGTCCTATCTCTCAGAACAATTTAAGAGCAATACAGGAAAGCAAAATCATACTTAACATGACATTTTCATTGTCCTTATTTACTTATACTTCATGTCTGTGTTTCCTCTAACTTTAGAGCTCTATGATGCTTTTAAAATAAGAAAACCAAGTTGCCTGACTGAGAACCAAAATATGAATCCATTTCTGCCACATCTCAGGCCAGAGCCCTAACTAGTCAGTTACTACATTTTTTAGTTTGTGCTGCAGACTTGTTTTGTTTATGTGTTTGAATTTCCAGCTTTTACTCTGCAAACTAATGAATACTTGTGAAACCTTGGAACTTCTTACACTGCAGTTTTCTTGGGTTTTGCCCAGTCATAGAAACTATTTGTCAAATACATCTGAGAGTCTAGACCATATTAAAAGAAGCCTGATTATTCCTAACCCCAGCTTGCACAGTTGTCAAGACAACAGTGAATATCATCATTAACAGAAACTGTTTCTAGCAAACTGGAAATCACAGTTGAAGCTTCACTCCCTTGTTCATATAATCCAAAACCATATGCAAATACATGAATGCAAAAGAAAATTCTAAATGAACTTTGGTATCTTTTATACTGATTCAAACAGATAAGCAAACTTTCCCATTTCAAAGTACAAATAAATGTTTCAGTTTTCCTTTACTAACAAGAAGACTACACAAAAATACTCAGCTTTAATTTTCACTTGCAAAGCTTTCACACATACTCGGTGTTCAGAAGACAGACCATATCCATATCCACCTACAAGTAGGACCCATTTACGTATTAACACCTCACCAGCCTCGCTGACTACTCACTGCCTTAGCCCACCATGGTTGACCAACTCAGTTGATAAGTAAGAAATTGGAACACTAGATTCAGGAAAAGTTTAGTTTGAAATGCCACGGCTTCACTTGTCTGACACCAGGCTCACGAAATGTACACTAGACACAGGTCTAAAACACCTAGTAACATACACACAGTGTTCAAAAGCAATCTACCACCTACAGAGTGGTGACACTCCAAAGGGTTGGGCTGCCCATCGTCATGCTGGAGGAACAGGCCTACAGATATCACATTAAGAACAAAAACAAACAAACAAACAAACCCACAATGAAATCCTGCTCCTGGGGAGGAACAACCCCAGCTACCAGTACAGGCTGCAGCCAGCCAGCTGGAAATCAGCTTTGCAGGAAAGGCCCTGCGGGTCCTGAAGGACAAGATGAACCTCGAGACAGTCCTTGCAGCAAAGGCCAGCAGCACCTGGGCTGTGCCAGGAGATTCTTCTCTGCTGCCCAGCACTGGCGAGACAGACCTGGAGTGCTGTGTCCTGTGCTGGGTTCCCCAGACCCAGAGAAATATGGATGTACAGGAGGGAGCCCAGCAAAGGGGCACTGAGGTGATTAAAGGACAGGAGTGTCTGTCATATGAGGAGAGGCTGGCAGACCTGGGGACACGCAGCAGAGAGGCTCAGGGGGGAATCTCATCAAAATGTATAAACACCTGACGGGAAGGAATAAAGGTAACAGAGCTAGATTGTTCTTCGCAGTCCCCAGCAGAAGGGCAAGAAACTACAAGCACAAGCTGAAGTGGAATTCTGGTAAAAAAAACCAAAAAAACACAGGGCGGGGAGGAGGGGTGTTGGTGGCTTGTTTGAGTTTTGCTATTGTTTTATGTGAGGATGTTTGCCTACATTGTCTGTGAAACATCTGTCCTTGAAGATATAAAAAAAAAACCTTGTTGCACACACCTCTGAGCAGCCTGCTCTGAGCCAGGAAGATGGTCCAGATCAATGATATCCAAAGCAGAGAATGTGTAAGACAAGCTATGTCAATGTGAGAAGAAAATATTTTCTGTGCAGTTAATAAATTATTTTTATTAAAATAATTACAGTAGTATTTATTTCATTTTTATCTTTTTTTTTTTTTAATTTCCGTTCTTGGGTGTGTTCCAGAATGCACATAAAATATTACCATAGTGGTAATACATGTATAAACATACAGCAATGGAGGATGTATGCTCAAAAATATTTTGCTGGTATGCAATCAATAAAATGCAGAGACCACAGGTTAAGATCATCTTCAACCTCCCAATTTCATCAGTTCTGATTCTCTCTTGATGACAACAATGAATGTCTGTACACAGAGCGAACAGATTCAGCAGGAAAAAGAATTCCTGCCAGCTGATATCTGCTGCTTTTTGAAATTTGTCCTTTTTAAACCCAGTAACTCACTAAACTTTACCTTTGTAATTTATTAATATCTAATTTGATATTAATACCTGAGTTTGGATTTCTGCCACACTTCTCCTAAAAGTTACTTTGTAATTTGAGGGAGCAGGAGTTTTATTATTGCTTGCTTAATTTTAAGACTCCTCAAGGCTACTCTACCCTACTTTCCCAGAGGAATGCTTACTGTAGCAGTCCACATTCTGATTTCACCACCGATGAAAAGACAACCAGTTTCAGCACCCAGCTACACCACTTCCTGCTCCTCCTTATCTCCTTGTAGCAGACAAACCAGTCTGAAAGCTCCTTTAAATTTGGAGATGAAGTTTTACTGGTGATTTGTATACATGTTTTTCTCTCTGAATATATATTAAAAACAAATTGAGCTTTGTTTAACAAAAGATCAGTCCTCTTACTTAACGCAACCTGACATCATAGGTATATAGCTATATTTTTCTGCCAAGCTGCTACATAAAATACCCAATTAGTTTATCATACACACATTCAAGGTAAGCAAAGCAGGAGTGTGTCCATTTATAAGCTCCAATTCAAAAAAACTAATGGATTTTTATTGTTTACTTCAGCTTTGCAGCTGCATTAAAATATAGTAATAAATAAAACATTTGGAGTACATTACCAAAATAAGCAAAACATTTACTGAATTGAATGCTTTATGATTTTATGTGCAATCACAAGTAAATCAAATTCTTAAAATACCACTCTTTATATACTGAATAATGGCAAACTACTATCAGCTCATTATCTCATTAAAAATCTAAAATAAATCTAAAGTAGAAGTAGAGAAAGTTCATAGGCTTTGTGATAATTTCAAAACCCTTCAGAAAGTTTATTTCACATACATCTACATACATAAACAAAAAAAAGATAATTTTCATGCAGTCCTTCATTTGAATACTGAAGAGCTGGAAAGAGAACAAGGCCCTTCTTGGATATTAGTATTTGTTTATGCAGAGCACAGTGATACTCATAGACTAGAAGAGTACTGAAACCCATATTAAATTGACCATTTTTCTAAAAGATGAAGTTAAAATGGAAGGTCTCGTTCCAAACAGGAGCACTGGGAAAAAGTGTTCATTGTATTTCTCATCTGGCAGACCAGTAGTACCACTCTGGGAAATCAGAGAGGATTTGGGCAGACTGCCCACTCAACTTAAGGCTCATCTGTGATCCACATATATCCACTTAGCTACCCAACTAGGATTTTTTTGTTGCTGTTGCTTTCATGCCCACATGATTTTAGTACTTCTGTGCAATGTGCAGCCCTCTCCACAAGCTTCCCTTACCCAAAGGAAGCAGGTACCTCATAATAACTGAGGTCAGCAAATCTGTGTCCTCTCATGCCTTGTCCCATGTCCACTATTGCCATGAAAAGGAAAAGTGAACTTGAATCTATAAAAATGTACCATTTGAATTACATTTGTACAGATAATCCAAACAGAAAAATGCAGCCACCCAGTAAATGATGTGACTATACAGCAGTTGAAAAAATTGTCCAACACAAAATAACAAGTATCTTTTATACACCTATAGAAAAATATATGCACCTACATGCATACACCTCTCCAAATAAACACTTTGAACCTTTCATGTGGCACTCAAGTATGTTATAAAAACACAGTACAGTAAAAATTTAGCAAGTCAGGTATTTCCTTTATCTCAAAATGAAAAAGCAACTAAGGAAACAACCAACCATATAATGATGACTGCAATTAAGAAAATTCCAGCACTGCACAATATCTCTCACTCTTAACAATCAATAACTGTTTCTCAGAATAGGTTGTGCACTAGCAGAAATAGCCAGGATACAAATTTATGAGATAGTAAAGTGCTTTTGCACAGCAAAGAACTACCAGAATCTTCTAAGCAGGCTTTGTAACAGAAACATGACCTTTGAAATGCCAAAGCTCCCCTTGCTATTCCATGTTGATCACCGAAGAGCTGTCAGCTCCCAAGTTTTTAAAATATTATCCCTGCTGAGTCATGTATTGCAAAACGTCACAAACCTGAACACTGTTACAGGACAGCAGCAACATGAAATTCAATTTGCTGGAAATGCTAAATTTTTGGCTTCATTTGCCAAAAACTCCCCAAATCTTTACCTTAAATCACTTTCCATTTTCTGACACTACATGGAAGATTTACACGCACAGATGATTGACCATACTTGGAGAAAACCCTAAACATATAAAGCAATACAAGCATGAAGCAAAAATCACTATTAGAAAGGTGAATGCCATTATTTTTACAGTTATTTGCAGCAGTGATAGTTGAAATGTTCAGAATACTTGTAGGTAAGAATACCTTTTCAAACAGTGTATATGAGACAAGCATCACGAACATAAGTCACACAAATCAAGTCATTCACACATATCCATAAATTTAAAAGGATAATGGACACATTCAAAGCAAATAGGTGTTATTATTTTTTCAAGTAGATTCTTAGGGGGGTTGTTTTTACTTTTTACTTCACTGGTTCAAGTGTAAGAAGTTACTCTGATATCAGGCAAGTAAGATGAAGCATTATGTTTGCATCATTACATTTTACTATCCAATTTCAAAACCTTTAGAAGTGAAGCTTACATAATTTTCTGATTCACAGATAATACTGTAAATAACAACTTCCTGATTATTCTGTGAGTTCCTTTAGAAACCCTGTCTGCAATTCCACCACCCTACAGCATAGTAATCACTCCCTTTTCCAGGCACTATAGCTGGCAAGTTTCTTTGGAGTCCTGTATGCAGATACTCTGCAGTGCAAGTAAGGATGGCAGAAAATTCATCTTCTGACTAATTTTAAGCTCCTCTAATTATTAAGTGCAACAATATGATGACAATAAACAAAATATACGTCTCTACAACACATCAAAGACCAGACAGATTTTTACATTCCATTATCAAAACCAAAATCATGTAATTTTGGTGATAAAATCAGAGTACACAGGAACTACATACATAAAAATCAAATTCAATTTAAAGCAAACACAGGTTTGCTCAAACACCATTGTACAATTGCTTTAACACTTACAGAATTTAGATGAACAATATTTTCATTCACTCACAGTTTAGTATAAATATAAAGCAAGGCACCCCTTAAGCATTTTAAATAACAAATTAAACATTTACATTTTTTACTGTGCAGTCAGGCTTAACATTTATGCAGCTTCAAAACCAAAGTACAGCCTCAAGGGAAGCCTCTCCACTGACAAATTAATACCTTAGAGAATAGAGCTGAATGGTGGCAATGAACTCATTTGTTCCCCCAATAATGAAGAATGACTCTTTCTTTACCACATCTGTGACTGTTGCTATGGTGACCCAGACTTACCTCATTGCTTCTCGAAGTGCTCCTCGCTCACTAAGAGTCGTGTGCTTGATGTCATCAAAATTATTTTCCAGTTTCTCACAGTTCTGCAACAAATGGACATATCCACGTAAGGCTCTTAAACAGTTCATTGTACATGTATTAACGGTATTCACCGTCATGCAAACAAAACTGATTTATATTATGTTACCTCAAATTATGCATTCTGTTTTAATTAC
Organism: Cinclus cinclus; assembly: GCF_963662255.1. Lineage (NCBI taxonomy): Eukaryota > Metazoa > Chordata > Aves > Passeriformes > Cinclidae > Cinclus > Cinclus cinclus. Next base: position 12,749,811 of record NC_085053.1, on the reverse strand, counting down.
ATGGGAGTCATTAAAAAGACATTGAGAACTCAGAATTAAAGTAAACATTAATCTTATTATATGGTTGTCATGGAAATCATCTTATAAATTTTCCATAATTAAATTTATAGAATTTTTACTTTTTCTTCTTCATTTTTTTTCATTTGTCTCTATGTGAGTATACAGTGCTACTGTAACACACAGATAGGAGAACAGAAAGCTAAATGAGCATTTTAGAATTATAACAACAGTTATAAATTTTGTCCCAATAAAACAAGAAGTGTCATTGGAAGAAAACAGTCATATTTAATTCCTTTTTAATATAATTTTTAAAACATAACAGGAATTTAAAAGATTGTTTACAGACACCTCAACCACAATGTTTCTTCCAGATTAGAGCTCACCAATATTTCTAAAAGCAATATGAAACCAACAATTTTGCCACAATAAATGAAGTAAAACTTTGATATATTCTGTAAATTATTACTGAATGTGTGAGCAGTTCCATTACTTTAGAGCACTGATCCTTCTCTTCTGCTGCCACAAAGACAGTAAAATTGATTCAGAAGATGCCGGGAAGTGCAGTAATTTGTGTCTGTGCAAAGTGAGTCTGAAATAGCAGAGAACAAGAATTCTCTAATCATCTGCATCTTCCATAGGATTTTTATATTCTCCTGAGGCTTCATCAATACAGGAGGCTTTTAGGTTACCCCTGCTCTCCACAACCTTCTCCAATACCAAAAGTTGCCTCTGGGAGGCATAATTTTGCCATATGGGTTTTAACAGAAACAAGTTGCAAGCAGTACAGTTCCTATTGCCAACAACCTCGAAGGTGGGATTGCCAGGCTCTATATGTAGCCACAATTTAAAAGAAATTATGGGCACTATTATTTGTTCATACTGCTTTCATAGTATATAATAAGTGAATTAATTTTTAAGACCACATCTTAAAACTCGTTATAATAAATACAGTAAGAGTTACCTATTGTTTTTCCTTATTGGCATTGATTCTTTATTTTATAATTACATTCAATCTCATTCAGGTTATAAAAGCATTACTTATAAGGAAATAAGTAAGATTCTTGTAAATAAATAATAAGTCTCATGTAAATGACCTAGCAAGATATTTCAGCTTGTCCAATTAACATTTAAACTATCATTATTTTTAGATAATATTATAGACCTTTTAATACAAAGTTTTAACACTTTAACAATACATTTCTGAGCAGAAAAATTAACAGAACTACACATATTTGGATCTTTTGACATCTTTTTTTTCTCCTTTGTAAAAACTAGGTTCAAAGGCATTGCAAAAGAAATATGAAAGCTGTACAATGAAGTATTCCATTATTCAGAGCAACATACACTGATGTTCAGCTCCAAGCACATAGAGGCAGGCTAGTAATTTAAAATATCAAAAAGAAATCCAAATCGACAATACTAATTAATGAAGGATTCTCAATTCATCAATGCAAGTACCTGTGTAAGCAAAATTAAACTTCCCATCCTCCAGGAAAAAAGAAGCCAGAGGAAATATAATTTGGAATATTGTTCCAAGAGCCAATGTTTTAACAGTCCTGTGTCACCAGCTCCTCGTGACAGGTTCACAAAATCTAAGCACTACACAACTGATTCTTGACCTTGTGATATAAAGCATGTAAAAGTGACGGATGAACCAAAGCACACCAATTTTTTTATCAAACACAACTAACTTGTCTCAAGATTGAACAAATTCAAATAACTGGTCCAGTCCATGTAGAAGATGCTGAATGAAGTTCAGTTGCTATTTGTCTATATAGACCATACTACATTAATTAGCTGAAGGGTAACAAAGGTGGTCCATAACTAAAGAAAATGCTGTGATCATTTAGCCTTAGACACAAAATAATCCATCTCACCTATACACCCAATATAAAAATGACCTGATAATGCAGAACAAAAAAACAAAATAGGAGAAAAAAATTACAGACAAAGATGCTGTACCAATTCACTTGGCAAGAAGATGAACTTACTTCTACCATTTTTGAGAATTGTTTCTGGACAGTATCTTTCCCAGGTATTTTCAGCCAAATAACTCTCATGCAAGGTACAGTAGTTGGAGAGCAAACCATAGGGTCATTAGGAGAAAATGAGCCAAAAACTGAGCCAGAAGCAAACCCTTGAAGGATAATGACCTCACAGGACCATGTCATCAGTGACTGCATTTACTGAACAGGAGAGCAGGCAAACACTTATCATACCCACTGCTTTTCCACTCATGCAAGCGTGCTTGATCCTCTCAGAGGAAGGAGAAAAGGGTGTCTGAAATACAAAATATAAGCATAGCTACAGGTGCATAGATGGCACTTCATGTGTCTGAGTGCCAGCTCACATGCAATACTTGTAGATCATCTGAAAGGATACTAGTTTCTGAGAAAGGCTACCAGTACCAATGAAGCTGTAAGCATGAGAATACTGAAGTATATGTCTGGGAAACGAGGAAACTTCAGCAGACCATGACCAGGGGGAGTTTTACATTCAGAAGAATTAAACCAGTAGCAAAAATTGAGCTCATTCTATTATCCACACCACCAAATAATTCATATGCATAAGCATATTGCTTAGGACAGTGTATTTAGGCCCATTATTTGTCAAAAATTTAAGCCTAATGAGCAATTCAAGTCCAAGGTGTTTCATTTTGAGCAGCAGCAGCAAAAGTAGAAAAAATCAAAATGCAAGCAAAGAAAAAATTGCTTTTGGTGGCTGACTGCCAAGGATTTTTTGTGGGTATAGCTGCAGTCTAGAAGTTTTAACTCTATGATTCAATAATTATATAGCAGCCTATATGCTATCACTGTTGGCAGATCTATAGTTCTGCACAATACTAAATTAAACATCACCCTTGAGAAGTTTGGGAGGAAAAAAAGTACAGAGTTGCAGTTAGGGACATGGTCATCGTAAGTCAAAGTACCATTACATGGGAAAAAGCCATGTAAGTACCTAAATACTGCTTTTTATAGGATTCTAGGATAAATACTTGGAATTATTTTAGTGTACCATAAAGCAAGAGCAAGAAGCAAGTACTTATATTTTATCTATAAATGAATGACTTGTTTATAATGTGAAATCTTAAGCTTCATGACAACTTTAAAATGCAGATGTGGACTGGATAGTCACAATTATCTGTGGCATCACAGATAGCATACTGGTAAAATGTATAACCAGAAATGAGAAAGATGAATAACGAGTGTATGAAGATGAGGAAGAAGGAAGATTAATGAACAAGTTGAAAAGCTTTTCCTGTCATAACCACCAAAATACAACTTTTCCCTGCTACAATTTATTTCTGCTAATAAAATAAACTGCAGGCTTTGGGAGCAAAGAATGTGTGCTCACAATTCCGTTTTTTCAGTTATTTTAAGTGACAAGTCCAAAGTATTCTGACAGTGGTTGAAGAAACCATCTAGCTCAAGTAAGAACAGAAATAAAGAAACCCTCTAGTTTTAAATAAAAACCTAGGATATTCTGGCAAAAGTGAAGTCACACTTTTTTAAAACCCATCTCTCAAAATTCATCAGCTTAGCTTTCTTGCATATGTTTTTGTCTTGGATGAAAAAGTCCTCTTTGTTGACTTACTGGGAAAGCAATTCTTCAATCAGCCCCTCAAGTGAAGAACTTTGCAGAAGTAGCTCAGAAGCCAACAGCAGTCTATTGCCTGGTGTCACCACTGAGGATCTCCCTAAATCACAAAAGCACTGCTGCCTCTGCTCTGCCACGACAGGAGTAAGAGTCAGTCTTGAGAAAACCGTAACTCGAACTTGCCCATTCTATGACACAGTAGGGCTAAATATGACCCCACCCCCACTGAAATCAACCATAAATCTTCCAAGCATCAAAACAAGAGCGGGATCACATTAAGCCATATCCTGCTACTTTAAATCTATCCTGAAATACTTCAAAGAAAGCTTTCAAAATTACAGATAATGTCTCCACACACATTTTGAGATAGTTGAGAAATTATCTTTTGTACTGACAACAGTGTAAGACCTATTCTAAGGCAGCCTGCACCACTGAAGTTGAGTAGATCTCTTATCCTTGTTGATACACTGCCAAATTAAAAGCCCTACTTGAAATATCATCTCTCTTCTGTGAAAAAGGTTTTTAAGGTTAACACTACAATTGCTAAATTCTCAGAATTCATTGCTTCTGCATGGTTTCAGAAAAGTTTCTTAGAAAACTTGAGTGAATCTCACATTTTTAATGTCAAACATTCTCTGTACTAAACATAAGGAATGTAAAGCTATTGAAAGTCAGAACAGCTGTCATCTATACAGTTCAAATTTACTATTACTCCTAATGCTGAAAGATATTATTTTTCCTATTTTCTTCTTTATAAACCATGAAAAGATTCCTAGAGTATGTTGCGTCAATTTCCTACTGTCTATGCAGAAAAATTTAATTTATTAAGTGTATTTTTACCTAGATTTCTGAGTCAGTCCTTAAAATGAGATAATCTGGTCTGAATTCTGAAGGATTTACTAGCTCACTCTGACAATTTAACTCTTTAAGGAGGTAGGTTCCAATAACAGATTACCAAAATTGATGGGGACCTACAAAATCTGCTGTCAATAACTACATCCAGGACAGATTCAGCAGGAAGATTCTCTCAACTTCTGGCCCAAAAAGTCCTTAAAACTTCAAGTTCCACACATGCTCCAAAGGTGACCATGTCAGCTAGTTCTTTTGAAAATGTTGGCCATACTGTAGAAGTGATCTCCTTTAACGAAGTTGTTACAAAAAAAGCGGACAATTTTGGGGGGACTGTGTAAAAAAGTGTAGAAAGCTGATTTTCATATTGATCTTCTTATTGATATATATGAAATGTTAACACAAATAATCACTTATTCCAGAAATGTGAATTATTTCATCAGCAGAAAACTTCAGAAATAATGAACTTGTGTTTTATAAACCTAAAGCAACACTATAACAGTAATCTAAACTGTAATATATTGCTGCAAGGATAATTATTAAGGGAAAACACAGCTGACATTTGCTGATTTATGCACACAATCAGAGATGGAGTCCAAGGACTGTGACATAATTATCTTCATGCTAACAATTTTTGTAAATCTCTTGACAGAATTTTAGCTAATTTTAAAATGCCTTCTGAAGATTAGCACTTAAAACTGTTGGGGAAAATAGCACAATTTATTAGCAAGGGTATAATTGTAAACCTTCCAAATACTCATTGTGAATATCATTTAGACAGTAACTCCTGCTTTAGCAGCTGCTATATAAGACTCCAGTTTATGGAATCTTGAAACAACAGAGAGAGTAGAATCTAATTAAACAGGATTACATGCCAAAGAAAAATATTAAAAACAGACTAATAGTCAATTTTTATGAATTTGAAATAGCACATCTTTTGATGCGAACTGTGCTTTATTTCAATGAAACCCAAATATTCTTAGCAGACTCCTCTCTTGATTTAGAACAGACTGTCTACACTGAAATGACACAAAAAGCTAAATGATTCCATTGATCTTCTCTCAATGACTTAAGCTCCCATCTGCTATAGGGTAAAATGACTTACATATATTGAATTTATTCTAGTTATTCAAGAGCCAATAGCTATATTCCTTACAGGAAGCCTCCTGAAACTGTCTTCATACTGAGCAACTAAACAAAACTGATACCATTTGCCAGAGGGCCTTACCTTAAGAGCAACCTTAAAAACTAAACACAAAAAGCCTGTTTGATCCTATCTGTAACACATTATCATCTTTGCAATGTCTGCTTACTAAATTCCTTCTTCTTATTTGTTGTGACCCATTCTCAAGGGGTTCTTTTTCCAAAAAGGGGGAAAGAGCAGCTTTAAACTGCTAACTGACCAGTTGTTCACAAAGGAAAAACAGATCCTTTAAAAAAAGATTTAAAATACATGCATATTCCTAATATTAGCAGAAAGTATATTGAGCCCTCAGGTTTATTTACAGAACATCTGACTGCATGCCATTCATAATACATGAACATTTGTTACAATATTTTTTTCATTACGTTATACAGCTACATTGGCCAGACAAGCTCTTAGAGAAATATAGGTGTTAGTACATCCATTAAAGCAGAATTCCAACAGAAAACCAGCCTAAGTGTTAGTAATCAAATAAAAATCAATAGAAAAAAATCATGAAATAGAATTGTGGGAGGCTTTAGTCAATGCCTTATTAGCATAACCATGTTAATTTTCTCAGTATTTTTAGCAGTATATTAATTTAAGGCCCTAGAAACAGCACACATGAAAACTCAAGAACAAGTATCACATTTTCTCCACAAACAGGAATATATTGCTAATACAGGATTCATACCAGGAAATACTGATGAACGTGCTGTTTTCTGAAATTGCAAGTGAGGAGTGTTGTTAATAATTTTTACAGAAGTACTGCAGTTAAAGCAACTAGAAATGCTGAAGTGAAAGCAGACTTTTTTATTTTTTTAACTTTTCCTAGTTTAAAATATGACACATTTAATCCTTAAAGACAGGTAATCATATAGAAGCTAATTACTTGTTAAACATAGTTAACACTTTAGTTTGCAATTTTACTGAGGCTGTGAAAGATGTTCAGTTCAGAGATGGCATTCTGCTAACTTCCTCTTCATGCTGTTTCACGCACAAAGTTCAAGTGGCAAATTTATCACAGCATTCATGTTCACATAAGGGTACGGTATCTTGCTTGAATTCAACCTGCTGTTGTCAGAGCAGATGCAGACACCACGTGTTTTGGCAACAGATAACACATCAGATAGTAGTGATACAGGGAGGGTGAGAAAAAAACATTCTGAAAGGACTAAGCATGCAACACAAAAAATAGTAGACCAAGGAGCTCAAAAGAATAAATAACTACAAAAGATATGCAAGAAACCAGAGGCACAGCTGGAAATAACAATGGAGCAGAGAACACAGGTGATGCCACTAACTAGACAGGACAATTTATAACACTCCTTTCTCTTGTGACTCAGCTTTAAAAGACAGAGAAAACTTTCAGGGAGACAAAAAAAAAGGAAAACCTTTGCCTCCCACATTTTTCTTTCTCTTTGCAAAAGAAATGTTAAACTTAATCAGCAGATGAATGAGAAGACTTGGCTACAAACTACCTGTCCCTCTGCATCTGAAGGACACTTGCAAGACTGCTTCCCTTTATGGGACAGGGTTCTGTAGCAGGGAACAGTACACATCATGAATATCAAAAGCTTCATCTAAATACTGTTTCTTTTTTAATGAGGTTGCAGTCCTGTCTTTTTTCTCCTGGAAAGCCTGGTATTCTCAACATGAATTTACAATCTAATTCTTTAAGAGCATGAAATTTAAATAAAGAGACACAGGCTCTTCACAGAATTTCTAAATATACTATTTCTACTTGATAGTGAAAACATAATTAATGACTAAGAAAAAAAAATATCCCAAATGCTATACTCCCTTCTCTTCCTATTACTTTCACATACCTCAACCCTGCTTGCTCTTCCCTTGGGATTCTTTACTCTGCTTAGGCAAATATTCCCTTGACTCTCTGAGATTAAATAAAATGAGAGTATGCAGGTAAAGACCAGACTCATATTGAGAATTAACATTTACAGAGCTCATAACCTGGGAAAAAAGGAAGAATCTTTAAAATGTAGGTAGAACTATACTTCTAAGGAAGATTATGTTCTTGACCTTCAACAAAGAGCATAAGAAAAAACATACCCAAAAGCCCTTGCTCTTTTAGAACCTAAATGATCAAGAATTTAAGGAATTAATCCCACATATTTGAGAGTACCAGCTTAGAGGATACCTCTTGTTTTTCATGCATAGGCAAAGAATTATCAAATATGAAAGGTTTCCTTAAAGTTACAATTAAATGCTCAAATCCAATCCTGAAAAAAGTATAGCTCCGCCTTATGCGGTGGAATAAAATCAAATTATATGTAGCAGGCTTGCTTCCTCAGTCCAAGATGCCACCTCTCATCTCTTACATGGCACATTTTATTGTCCAACAGCAGTATTTTTCAGACAGAGCATAACAAAACATTTTCTTTCATCATGCTGTTGCCTCAGTATTTTAAAAAAAGTAAATAAAAATTTTCCCAACCAGTTCTGCCAAAGCTAATCTGCTTCAGCTATTTCTCACTGTTTTGCATAAGATTCTTGCCAAAAAAACTGGATTCAGGAGGGGTAGAGTTAATTTTCTTCACAGCAGCTGTTCTGGGGCTGTGTTTCAGATTTGTGCTGAAAACAGTGTTGATAACACAGGGATGTTTTATCTGTTGCTGAGCAGCACTTACACAGCATCAAGACCCCAAGCAAGGAGGCTGGGACTGCACAAGGAGTTTTGGAGGGGATACGGCCAGGACAGCTGACCCAAGGGATACCCCAGACCATATGCTCAGCACAAAGCTGGGGGAAGAAGAATGAGGGAGGTTCAGAGTGGTTACTCTCTGCAATGCGGTTTAGTGGGCATGGTGGTATGTAGTTGAAGCTTGGAGCTGATCATCTTGGAGGTCTTTTGCAACTTCAATGATTGTATGGTGGTGTTTGTCTCCCCAAGTCCCCATTATGTGCAGTGGAGCCTGGCTTTTATGGAAAAGGCTGAATACCTGCCTGCCACGGGAAGTACTGAATGAATTCCTTGCTTTGCTTGCATGTGCAGCTTTTGCTTTACCTCCTGAACTGTCTATGACTCAACCCAGAAATCTTCTCACTTCTACCCCACTGATTGTCTCCTCCATCCCACTGGGGGGGGAGGGTGGTGACCAAGTGTATGTGTGGTGCTTAGGTGCCAGCTGGAGTTAAACCACAACAGCGAGGTCATACCGAGGTCCTTCTCTCCTAATCTTACATATCACATCTGAGATCGTGTCCTTCTACTGCCACTAACAGAAACAGGTGCACCACCCCCTTCCACATACTCCTTACTAAATTGCGTCCTCCTAATTCTCTCCAACATTTAAAATACTTACATTAAATAGTATTTCATTCCCCCATAAAGAGCCTGAAAAGATGCTGAATACAATGCCAACAGCTGAGGAACTGTACCAAGGGATTAGACTCATATACAATCAACACTGTAGGATTTCTGACTTCTGGGTTCCAAGCAACCCAATGTTTCTGTCTGGCAGAAGGAGTGGGGAAAACCCCATCCTCTGTCTGCTTGGCTTAGGAGAAGAAAACAGCAACATGCGAAACACTACCGTGATTTAAACAATTCCACAAAAATAACTACTAATATCTCCAGGTATCTCACCAGGTGAATTACCCAGATAAAAGTATATACACTTCTATTCTGGCTTACCGTGTTACCTAAAATTAGCATCAGTATCACATTGCTACTTAAGTAGCAATGAAACAAAGCAAAATATGAAACTGAGACTAAATTTCCTCAGAGGAATAACTGGAATTACTCAATTCACTTGAGAATCCAAGTCAAAGAAGTACTAGAAAAAAGGCTGCTGATAGTAAACCACAACCCTTGTATCAAGATCTTGGTGTAGTTGTGTTACATGCTGGCATTTTGTTTTGGACTTTCCATCACTATCATAGCTCATGAAAACCTGAAGAATAAAAATAGCAATAATTAAATAATTATACAATAGCTATAAAATAATAATTGCAATAGTAATAATATCAACAATAAATTCTGAAATTCATTCATAAACTATGGACACCATATGCAAACACCCAACAAAATGTTACCTCAGCTCTTATGTTTTTAACTATATGTTAACTCAGAAGTAACTATAGGTGACAGGAGACATACCTGGAGAAAACAGATAAGTGAGTTGACAAATCTTTGGAAAAAAAAATAGGCTGTAATTTCTCTTCTGTTTCCCTTTTCTTTGAGATTCAAAAGACATCTCCTTGTGCTGATATGTCCAGAAAAGCTAAATATTTAAGCATATTTTATATTAATTGCCATCTAAAAAGAGCTAAATCAATTACTCTGATTTAGAATTTTCTAAAATTTTCTTTCTGTTTTCAAAATACCATATAGAAAAAAATTGTGCAAAGACTACTATAATTACATGTATCCCTTACTGTGCTCAGCAATGTCTGGTATCTCAAACCTTATTGCAAAAAATACAGTAAGACAGTGACCTCACACTCTGTAATATACACGGAGTCAGAAAAAACAAATGGAAGTGCAAAATAAAAAAAAGGAAAGCATGAACAAGAACGCAGACAGACTCACAAAGCTGTTTAAGAGTCTACACCACTACCTATTTTAATACACTATGCATCAAGCCAAATTAGTCAAAACAAAAACTTACACTCATTGCTAAGAAGGTGGAAAGTCAAGTCTTGGTAGGGAGGGTGTGGGAAACAAACAACAAAGTAGGACAGTACAAACACCAAAAAATGTTTTTTCCCTCTCAAAAAAAAAAAAAAAAAATCAGAAAATCAGAGGTATGAGGCTATTACAATGGTTGCAGATCCTATGAAGTTATCACCATCTGTTGTGCCATCTATTTACAGACACACAGGCATAATCAAAAATTAGGGAAAACTGCTCAAATAACTGCAATCTTGTTTGAAGATACCATGCATGTTTAACAAGCTTTAGAATCTTCCAAAAGAAATAAAAGAAAATAAGTGGCATTGATTTATTTTCTGTAAGAAATTACGTGAACAAGAACTCCCCTATATGCAGAAATGAACAGGGCTTACGTGTAGCTATATCTTTCAGCAAGGCATTCAAAAGAGCAATAAGAGAATGCTGCTGTAATGCTGCTTGTTTATTCACATGTAGCTTGAGAACAACATCCAGGATAAACATATTGCCTCAGGTCTCAGTTCCATTTACTGTGTTAGAGAGAGGAGCACTAATGACTCAATACTTCACTATGGCACTATGCACTCTTCTAGTTCTGTATCCCATTTACTGACGTCTTTGTAAGATTTTTACTTCTTTGGAAGCTTTCATGTCTCAATCTGAATAGTTGTCTTCTCCCAAACTTTCTGGCCAGCCTTCAGACAGCTCAGGCTGCTGTATTCCCCTTGTTGTCAGTCTGGGAAATTGCTGTGTTCAAGCTGAGGTGAGCAATAGGAACATAGCCCAAAGCACCAGCCAAGCATCTTCCCAGCAATTCCCAAGCTATCAGGCCCATATGAAGCCAAGATACACCAGAAGAGAACAGCAATGTAAGATTCCTAGATTTAAATTTAGCTTAGCACTCTTTGGAGGAGTCTAATTCAGGTCCCACAAACAGTGCTCAAGACATTTGGGCCAGGTAGCACAGCTCCTGAGCTAATTAAATGGGTCTCTCAGCTAGGTTGGCTCTGGCACAGAATTTTCCTCACACGGCTATGCTGTTCAAGCCTATAAATGGCTCCAACTATTGCAAGGGAAGGCCTTTTAGCTCACTGAACACTGCACAGGACAGACTGCTGTCCCTGCTTATCACGTTTAACTTGGAGTATGAACAACCCACTCGCTCTGTGCAACCAGTGCTTGACCTAGCACCCTTAGTATAATCATCCACATTTTTTCAATAAAATGTAATAACCTAGTTCTGAAAATGCTATTTCCAAATAGACAGATTGAATAATTTCTAAATAACACTGAAACTCTTACTTTAAATTATTTTTCCTCTCTGGGAAACATATTGGACTTATTAATCAGTCCCCAGCTCCTGAGTGTCACTGCTACTACTGCATATGTGCAAACAGAGTAATAGGAATGAACAGGATGATGCAAATCAAAAAGAAACAAAAATCATCATTCTTTTAACATCATTACAAAATTTCTCCCTTTTCCTCTTGAAGTCATTTTTATCTCTGATTTTTAATTCTTATTCCTATGCAGCAGCTTCCCTGTTTCCCTTGTGTATACACTGTTTAAGCTTTCAATTTTTAATTTTTCTTCAGTAGTGCCCTATCTTTTTTATTCTTTTTTTTTTTGTAACTTGTTTTTTTTTTTCTCTCCTGCTCTCATTTCCTCATGCTTGTTTACTTTTTCTCCCCTAGTCCTTCCTAATTATTTCATGTCTCTTGGTCGTTTAATTATGTGCCATGGCTTTTTCTTTCTTACATTTTTATATTGCATTCCTTTATTCCACTCCTGCAGCTCTCTGATTTCTATGTGCTTGCTTAACTATTACCCAAATGGCTCCAAGCAGGACACACTCAAACTGAAGAATAAATAAATTAAAAGAAAAATACTATCTGTGGCCATGCGGTGTTGCCTAGCAACACCCTGTACCTCTCCACAGCCTTTCTAGAGCCCTGGTGGCAACAGAGCTTTTCAGACTTATTGCTACAAATATATGCAAGATCCTTCTCACATTGTTCGGCCATTCACTGACAAATAAATGCAGAGGAAAACGTAAATGAGAAAGAAAAACTCCAGAGAAAGCATCAGCAACAGCACAAGAAATGGCCACCTACTCCGATGCACGCTGCCCTCTTGTCTCTAATGCACTCTGTAAAACACGTGCAACTTTTATGTTACTGCTGTTCACCAATACTACTACTGTTACTACTTTGAGACACAGAATATAAATAAGATTTCTCATACAATTATAATGTGTTAAATTCAACCAACTCTTAAAGAGTTACTGTGGATGCATTACTGGCTGAGATTCATTGGCTTCTTCTGAAAGCTTTACACTAAAAAAAAAAAAAGCCTGCAGATTGTATAGGGTAGGAAAAATAGTCCAAGCATGGTCAAAAATGCAGTGGAATTATAAAGACAGTGAAGTTTGTCCCCAAAAATTATTGATTCAATATTAAAAGATTGTCAATACTTATTACTTCTAGTTACTTCAGAGGTGACAGAAGTGAAAGCAAAGTGCATTCTCCCCCCAACACTTCTCTTTAAAATACAAGCTTATGGGCTCCATCTTCAAAAGTTAGAACCAAATGCTCATTAAGTCCACACTTCTCAAAGTACTGATGATTCAGCATGAGCTAGACTGAGCTACAAAGATACTAGTTTCACCAACAGTCCTTTTTTTCTTTATTCCGCAGCAGTGAAAGACTCCTTTCAACAACCAACTACCTCTGAGAAAGAAAGTGGATGAAATCATACTTATTCAAGGGTCTAAAACTTTAAGGATATTTGGAGTCTTGGAAGAGGAGTTAAAAACCAGAAATGCTAAAATAAATGATAACTACATAATTAAGCTGAGGACAAACCTATGATGAAGCCCCACAAAATGATGGGAATGTTAACATTAACACTGTATTTCTGAAGGGCATCAAAAATCAGCACTCTTGCTTGGAAATGTTATATATAACTAAATCAGCCTCAAAGCAATTTGATACCCGCACAGAACTTGCACCAGTAGCAAGTGAGAAGAAAGCAGATCAGAGAGCACATACCTTAAAAAGATATTTAACAGCCTTAATTTACATCTATCAGCTATAACTTGTTACTTGGTAAAGACAGGCTGCAAATGATCCACACTAATAAACGAGAGAAACTTGCATTCAGGTACACAATTAACCTCATTCCCAAAGCAATGTCTGTAAAAGCAAGGTACAAAGAGTTGGCTAGAGAACACAGAAGAACCCATAGATCATACAGATCATAAAACAAACATAGGCATTACAGTCAGGCACTTAAATTTAAAATGCCTAAAAAAGAGAGTTTCAAAACTTTATTTGGCTCCTACATGAAGCAAACCCAGTTTTAATTACACAGTCAGATGCTATTTTACATGGAAGTGTTTCATGACTTAGAAAACACAACAGAGAGAACTCACCTAATCACCAGCCCTTCAACATTTGGGCTTAGTGTGCAGCCTTGTTTTCTGGCCACTAACCAGATCCTTACTTGAAGGCAGATCCATTTTTCCAGATGAACATTTCAATGACACCCGTCACTACATATCTGACGTGATTTAAAAGCAATTTACTCTCCATGCTATTAATTTTTCCTTTTAACATGCAGTAATCAGCATAAAGAGCCAAATACCTGAGTATACTCAGTCAGACTCCCACAATCCAAACCATTAAAGCATACAGGAGGCTAAAGTGACAACTTGGACAATCACAGTTAACATCTTGCTTTCACAATCAGTTCACATTCAGATTTTCTTACCCAGCTGATGGAACCATCACCTTCTACCAGCTGGTATTTCTAAATCCTCTTCTTGCTTAATTCCAGACATTAGGCTCCTAGTCATTCTCATCCTCAGCCCTTGGCTGTACAGCCTCTTAATTGCACTATTAAATTTATTCTTTTTTTTTCTTAACTTCAGTGTCACATGGTACTTTATGATGTTCTAGTTGCTTCTGTATTGACAGTGCCTGTCAACTTTCTTGTAACATGCTCCTAATATTTATGTCAAGCTCATTAATGAAAATATTAAACGCTATGAATCTGAAGACTGATCCTTCAACAAGCTCTGCTAAAAGCCCAGCAGATCTTTTTTAAACACTTCTCCCTCTTATTTCCTCTCTAGCCAGTTCCTTATCCACGCTACTATTCTAATCTAAGTAGATGACACTTCATTATTGATTGGCAAAAATAAAAACCCAAAACCCCTGTCAGTGTGTCACAATTTATCCCTAAGAATAAAGCCCAACATGCCTTATTCTATCTTCCATTTTCCTTAATGCATTTAATAAATCTCTGGTTCAAAATTTGTTTTCAAAGTTTTGCACGCTGCCAATAAGAGACCAACAGAGCAAGAGTTGCCCATCAATCATGTGCCCATCTTTTAACACACACAAACTGCATTGGCTATTCTTTCATCAAGGACTTGCTCTACTACAAAGCTCGTAATTTCCCATGTCAATTTTTCTGTGATACTTTTATGGATGTTGTTCTGTCCCTTTGACTTCAAACATAAAACACTCCAAGTTTTCCTTCTGGCCTGTCTGAGGCAATTTACCTGCTGCACTTTTCTGCCCATTTAGCCACCTCTTGCTTTATTCCCATTTTACTGAAACTAGGACAACAATTTACAAAGACTTCAGATAATACCCAAGATGTTTAATCCTATCTTCACACTGTCTTTGCTTGTTCTTTTATTTCTTTTCATTTAAATAGCTTAAGAATCTTCTACTATTTGTTTTATATAGCTGAATAACCTTTTACTATTTGTTTTAATTTCTTTTACCCAGAGTGACTCAACTTGACTTTTGAAAGTTCTCATTTTTTCTCTTGTATTTCCTGCTTTGCCAATCAATCCCATTTTTTTCAACTCCTTATGGGTAGTCCTAATAGTCTTAATATTCTTTCTGAAATTGTTTTGCAGTTCAGTGTGAAATTATTCTTTACAAATTTGGATTCAGATTCCAAATAACTGTTTTATATTTCAGTTAATAATAATTTTCTCAAAATTAGTGGTTTTGAACTGTTTAGCTTAGTTCAGAGATCTAAACAGTTTTCTTAACTTCTGTCTTTGTCTAAAAACAAATTTTGGCAATTCTTCTATACAATTAATATTGAACTAACTTTTAAAAAAAGATTAAAATTATACTCTGTTCATTCTATTGTTTCATCCATTTGCTAAATGTAGGGATTAAGTCCATTCAAATTCAAACCAGAATTGGTAAGAATTGATAAGGTTTTTAAAACTCTATATTAGTGTTTCTGATTCAGTGACTGTTACTAACAAAGTTTATCAGTTATCACATCAAAGAATAAATATTTGCACGCTACTATTATTAGGATCTGTGGTTTACAGGTTGCATTTTAAAAGTCAAAGTGTCTTACAATCAGTGACTTACTTCTGCAATAGACTGCAATCAATTCCAAGTACAGAAAGTGGTCAGGGTAAAAGAATGAGGATAGTGAACTTCAGAAAATATAATTTTTGTTATGTCTCCTGAGAATTATACTGATCAGTAAAGGAAAGCAGGAGAAAGGGCAAACTCTACAGAAATTCACAAAGGGAAACTATTCCTAAGCAAAGCAAGCAAACAAAAAAAAAAAAAAAACAAACAAATCAAACAAAAACTCACCCAAAAGAGTGTTCTTATTAGCACACTTTTATGATCATACGATGCCTCCCCGCAATGGCCTGGAAATCAACATCATAAAAGCAGGGAAACTATGACACGTACTTAGAGTAGATCAATTTCTAAGTATAAATGAACTGCGTAAGTACTGTGGGAATAAAACCAGAAAGTTATGCAAATTTAAGTTAAAAAGGAAGAGGAAGAAATTGTGGAACAACAGTAAGAAAACTCTTCTATACACATGAGAAGCGAGAAGAAAATGAAGACAAGTACAGATTATGCAGAGCAGAGCAAATAAGTGATGCAGAATCAACAGCCCTCTCTGCTCTCTTTATGAAGATTGCATGGTATAGCCATAACTACAACTAAAAAATGTATTTTTAGCAAGACCATGGGATTGCAGGCTTTAGCATGGAAAAAAGAAAGAGGTTTGGTAATTTTTTTTTTTTTTAATCAGACTGTTGCAGCTCATGTATCACTGAGTCATTGGGGAACTAACTGAAGGAATGCATGAACCACTATTAATTGCACCCTCTAGAAGGCTTGTGGTTCCAAAAGGTCAGAAGATAAAGACATAATGCTCTCCTTTGCAGTGGGGCATTCAGAGGGAGGGGAAAGAAAAAACAAAACAAAACAAAACAAAAAAAAAAAATAGTGAAAATAGAAATCATACCCCCAGGCAGAGAAAATGGAGTACATATATTAAAACTTATATTGTGATATAAAAAGCGTCAACCTCAGCATGTATAACTCATGTTAAATCAATTTTATTTTTTGTCTTTCAGAGGATGAATGAACACAAGAATAACTGGCAGGATAGATGTGCCAAATCTAAAATACATTTTTCCCCCTAATTATTCCACAGCACCTTTTCATAAGCCAACTAAAAACAAGGACTAGATCAAAAAAATATTCTGTGACTATGCTGAAAAACTAACTGAAAAATAACCCCTAGGTTGTTGTCTATCACCAAAAAATAACCCAAATCAAGATGATTCGTGATTCACCCAAGACCTCAGTGACTTGGTAAATTGGCAAAAATATAATGTGCTAATGGTTTCTACTGTCATAATGTTTAGTGGAGTAAGGGAAACAGGCAAGGAAGAGATAATTAAACATTTCAAAAGGCAAGAAGAGAATTTCAAAATCAAACAAACTAACATGTCAGAATTTGTGCCATAAATACAGGATAACCCAACACTTTTGCAGAAGTAACAGCACGTGGCTGATAATTCCATTGTGAGGCAAAGAAATTATTTCATTCTAATTGGTGCTAAGTAGGTCCCAGATGGAAGATTGTATAGTTTTTCACCATCATGATTAGAGAAAGATGTAGGAAATTAAAATCTAAAGAAAGCAAAAAAAAAAAAAAAATTACCAGTTTCAGAAAACATGACTAGTAAAGAAGTTCCGAAGGAAAATAGAGAACAGGAAGCATATCTAACAGGAATCTTCTAATAGAAAAGAGTCATAAATGGTTTGGGTTGGAAGGGACCTTAAAGATAATCTAGTCCCAAAAACCCCCAACTTGGCCTTGAATACTTCCAAGGACGGGGCATCCACAGACAGACATATAGAGATATTAAAGACATATTAAAGATTTTATAACAGAATTTATACAAAAAGTCAACAACCAATCATCAATTGTTCTTCAAGTAGTAGGAGAAGATGATAATTTGATCTTCAACAAATACACAGTATATTTTAGGAAAAACTTGGTTGCATTGACTAAACACTAACAAGAATGAGAACTCTCCTAAATCAGGTGCCATTAGAAATGTGTTATTCAAATACCTGTCAAAAAAATGGCTAGCTGGATTTCAATCCAGAAATTCTCTTAACTACCCCTCCCAAACCTTTATTTTTATGATTCTATGATTAGACTGATTTACAGCCATTGCCAAATTAAACCTCCTGTGTGGAAATGCTATAGTATATTCTTAGCACACAAGAAATTAGTTTATTATCCTCTCCTTAAGTGATTTTCATCATAAAGGTTTAGTTTTACACTTGCTATTTTTCCCATCTGTTGCATTATTAACAAAAAACTTTACCATTCTTTTCTGAATAGAGCATATCCTTTAAAGCACCTTTATGGAAGTCATTTGGATGCTTCTTAATTTATTTACTTGATTCATCAATGTGAATAACAATCCACTCACATGCTACATGAACAACAATACTTCAACTTAGTTTTTAAGGAAAAAAACAGACATGAATTACAACTTGACAATTTTTAAATGGAATATATGTGGCAGGATCCTTAGCTTTACAGAAGAAAACATCTCCCAGTTCAGTTAGCAATTAAGCCAAAGTACATTAGTACAGTACAGTAGTTCTGTTAGTAGAGGAGTAGAGCCCATTAGTAGAACAGTAGTCCTGTTCTCAGTAGTAGAGGAAAAAAGAAAGTTTTGCTGAATGATTGCTCCAGACGATTGATAATGAACCAGGAGAGACTGGGGATAGAAGAAATAACTGCAGAAAGCACATAAATGTGACTTTCTGAAGACAGGTGGAACAGGGACACAGCCAGAAAGACTCATGAGGAAATATGCCTCAACAAGTCCCTAGCACCTCTGCATACTGAAGAATCCCGAAAACATTATTACTGATTCTCAGTGGGAAGCTCTATTTTCAACACTATATTCAAACAATGAATCAGTGTATAAAAAAAACCAAAGAAATCATTATGAACATCTCAAATAATTACTGAGATTCACCACCAAAAATGTAGGAGTTCCTGAAACCAGGACAGTACTGTAACTAAGAGTACTGAGTACTGTAAATGATGAGGCAGTTACCTACTCTGAACCTGAGAATTGTACATCAGGATCAAAAGGCCACAAAGTGACCAAGAGAAGGTTTTAAAGCTTCTGGACAGTTCTGTTGCATTAACATACTTCTGCAATCTGCAGTCTGTTACGCTTCCCTGCTTCAACGCATGAGGATGTCAGGTTTTTTGTAAAATATAACACTATCGTGGTTTTTTTTAAAAGACGCTGCTTTTTCTGCCAGCTCAGTTCATTCATACTTAAATCAAGCAAATCTTTTTTATATGCATACATGACT
This sequence comes from Cinclus cinclus, assembly GCF_963662255.1. NCBI lineage: Eukaryota > Metazoa > Chordata > Aves > Passeriformes > Cinclidae > Cinclus > Cinclus cinclus. Next base: position 12,730,841 of record NC_085053.1, on the reverse strand, counting down.
GCATTTTTGATATGCACAGAAGAAGTAACAGACTAGTACTCAAAAATTTTGTCCAAATTTATGGCAAAGTTGCTGACAAACTACAACCAGGGTCTTTTAATGAACACTACAGTGCAATGTAATACTGGATAGTGCTACAAGCCCTGCTTAAAATACAGCATTCAGCAAGCTATCCTGCTTCCTTCACACTAAAATTGGTCTCACAGCTCCTTTTACTTCTACTGAGTAGGTGTCATCCAGGACTTACATACTGTAAATAAATCTGGTGTGAGTAATTACTAACAGGCTAACAATGGCACAGGATTCTCCAAGAAACAATGTACAATCACAATATCTCAACCTAAAGCTCATGACCATTTCTTAACAGAATAGAGAGGGGCCTTTACTAGTTGAGCAAAGAGCAGTCTTGGTTTTAGCATAGGCAATAGCTTACAGAAGAAAAAAAAATGTGGGAGTAGAAGGTCTGAAGAAAGAGAAGCTAGACTTGATATTTTTTCTGCTTTCCAAAAAACAACAGCTTAAGAAGGCACCTTTATCTCCATCCAGTTACCACAGGAAAGTATGCAGAAATCTGCATTTGAAAGAATACAATACTAAGCAGAAGTTGAAAGCTGACAGTGAGAATGGTTTCTGATTCTATCTCTGTTCTGATTTGCTCAAGGGGAATGAGTTGGACTTACCTAGAATTCAGCTCTTTAAGCAGACCAGCATTCTTCATTTTGTCATATAATTATGCATTATGCTATACAATTTTCAACTCTGAAACACTTCAGTTTAGAAACAATTAAAAGTCAGAAATAGACCTGGAACTAAATGCTGAATGCTGCTCTACAGAAGAGGAATCATCCAACATGAAATAAGAGGAACACCAAACCTGAGGAACACCAAACCTGAAGAACTCTGAACAGCAGCAGTTCAAAGGCCAGAGGTGGTTTCATAAAGCACTCCAGAAGAGCCACGGGATGAGAAGGAACCTTTTGTGCAGTACTAAGAAAGCACAAGTAATCTGGCACAACTTGCCATCACCCAGTATTTGCAATTTAATACAGAGAAAATGTGCATAAAACCACATAATTTGTTGCATCCAGGCAAGTTAGGAGCTATCGAGATATTCCAATGAAAACACCTTAAGATATTGAAACTAATATAAAACATAAAATTCGAGGAAATTTATCATATGCATTTCTTAGAGCAGGTATAGGTGATATACATAAACACGTAAACTACTTCATTCCAGTGAAAGGGTTATAAATGCCAGCATATGTTATCGATAAGAGAAAATGCAGAGTAATTAGTTAATCTAAAAAATGCATGAGTAGGAATTTGACTGCTAAATGATTAAACTGGTACATTTTAAAATGCATATTAATATTTAATTATTGACACTATGAGAAAAGAGAAAATCTCTTGATGTTACTTTTCAGCTCTTTCTGATACTCAGCAACACATGTATTATTCATATGAATAGTTTGTGCATGTACAGTCAATCACTAGTTAAATAAAAGAATCATTCTCAAATTCCCTAATCACCTCAATAGATCCTAACGCAATATTTTCCACATTTGGGAATCAGAGCGTTTTATTTAAGAAATCAGTCTGGCCATGATGAATACAGCGCAGCTCAAGCAGACATCAGTTCAAAGAATCAGATGTCAAAGTGCTCCCTCTAATGTCCCTTAATCATCACACCAATTAGTGGTTGAATAGTGATGTGATTAAAAAGACTGCTGCTATCCTATACCTATTCAGACTAGTAGAATTCTACATATGTTCTACCAATTAATGTTTGAATAGAGCAGCAATTAGAGAGACATCTGCCATTGTATACCCATTCAGAAAAGAGCTAAACTTGCATATTCATATGCAATGAAGACAAAAATAAATATTTGCAAAGGTAAACTATACGTTTAGATTATAAATATAATTGAGTTGATTTCCTTTAATGAGTGTTCTCTATTTTACAATATTTGGAAGTATTTTTTATTTATAAATATAGAATCTTTCATCAATACATGCCTAGAAATTGACAAATTATTCACTGAAAAAGCATTTATTCATTAAGGTTCCTGATTTCAGGCCTTCGGTGTACTGGATTTCCTATCTACTTGTTTGCAATTTGCACTATTTCTGCTTCAATCCACCAGTTATTTGTGAAATGCTAACTTGATTATTCTGCAAGCATGATACATGATTAGGCACAAAAATCATGTGAACTTTTTCCACCTCACTGGAAGGAAATACTTGAGTATTGTATTGTGTATATATATGTGTATATATATATATATATATATAAAAATATATATATATAAAACATACATATATAATATATATATTGTATACTTGAGTATTGTACAGAGTAACACATTGATTATAGCTGAGTAAGATCATCATGTTTACAGATATTTTGATGCAATCTTGGACATTGTACATCAAGAACTATTTACATACATTTTTAAAAATAATTTCTTTATACAGATGTTTATATGTAGCAATGACAGCCACAGAAATACTATCTAAGTGAAAAGCAGTTTGAAGTTTTAGCAAGCTCTTAGTACTAGTGTTTTAAGGGAGTACCCTTGTCCTCTGAACATAAAGAGCAACATGATCTGTTATATCTTGCAATGAATTGCACATCTCACACGCCATCATTAGCACAAAGCAATCTGGTAACTTAATGTTGCACAGAAAAAGACAAGGTGAAGAATTTGATTTTCTCTAATAGCTGGAAAGAATTATAGTACAGTTATAGTATTTTCCCAAAGTGAGCCCTTGCCAAAAAGGAAAAAAAAAAAAAAAACAAAAAAAAAGAACAGGTAAGCATCAAAATTATTTTGTCCACGGAAGAGAGGCTCTTTTTGTACAATGCTGATCAGGCTTAGCACATGTAAGGACAAAGAATAATGCTACTACTGCCAGAAAATCAATACTGTTACAGGCTATGGCAATTAGCTACAAACCAATTTAAATCCCTTTTCTTTTTCACCTTCTTGTTGTGTTGAAATACTTCCAGTATTTCCATCTGGAGCAAATGTTACAATTATTTCTAAATGCAGAAACAGAAGCAAGTCTGAATACATAGGTGGATCTATAGCAACTTCTCACCTTCTGTCATTAGCAGGTAACTACAAGATTTCATTATCAAAAAGAAGGCTGGACTGAATCCCACTGAATTCACCAGTCACAAATCAATTTATAAAAGTTGTGGAGGTGAATTTCATTTAAATTACAAATTTGCACATGCACAAGGTAAAACAAAACTCATCCCATAATGTTTAGAAACCCAATTCATAAAGCAGTGTGCTGGGTGCAGTGCAAATGCACACAATGTGTGCCCCCCTCGTTGGTGATCTAAATGTAGGTAAGCACAAAACACACACAGAAATTGAATTATGAATAGTTGGAAACCCCAAATAAAAATATTAATCTGAAGTCTACACAATCCTGAACTACTTAGGAAAGACCTGAAATCAAAGCAAATCCTTGCAGTTTCACAGTTTGCTTTTGTTTTATCTGTAAATTGATTATATAATGTGACCTAAATTTTGCACCCTTCTTTAACACTTACTCTTAGAACAGCCATTTCAAAATTCTTCTACTTTTAATTTTTTCTGGACAACAGAAATCTTTGTTCCCCCAGATAACTAGAGGCATCTGTTTACACCCCTTTTCAGCATGACTCATAAGAAACAGGAGTGTTAATGCTTAGGTCTAATGGTTAGTGAGGGTGACACAGCAATAAAGAGTTTTCCTACTCTGATACAAAGCTCTAAGTAAAAATTTCTGAAGGAAGGCTGACTAAACTTGCACCTACAGCTATAAATAACTTTTACAGCAACAATTGGTTGCTAACATAGTAAATAAACAATAGCACTCACTGAAAGCATAATTGAACCCTCCTTTAGGAGAATACTTTTCCAATGCTGAGGAAAGATATTGGCATTCTGTTTCCACTTCAGAACTCATTAAATGGGTAACCCAAAGTGTCTCAGAGCAGGCTAGGAGTTAAAATTTCACTTGTGTGATTATTATGAAGAAATATGTAAGTCTGCCATCTGGAAGTATATTAGACATTACAAAGTCACTGTGTGCATGCCTCAGCAGATGCAGCTTTTGTTCAGAGTTTTGATGGCTGTTAATTTAATTAGTTTTGTATTTTCATACTCCCACCTTCCTTTCAACAGTAATTCTGCAAAGGCAGCATCAGAACAGCTTTAAAAGAATACAAAGCTGAAAGCCAAATTCTGATTTTAAGGAAATGGAAACAAATAAAGTTGATATGGACTTCAAATGGAGCTTTATCTATTCATTAGCAGGCCTAAACATTATCACCAGTGGCTCTTTAAACCAAAACAAAAAACTGTGTTCAATGAATCCTTTTCTACATTAGCTTTCTTAATTTAAGGAGGCAAGGAAAGGATGCAACTATTTTGTTTTGGGTTTTTTATTAAAACTACTCAACAACAATGATCTGGACAATGTAAAAGGTCTCTTATTTTTTACTGATGTCTTTTATGTAATGGGAGACCAGCGTTTCTGCTGGTGAGTGAAGAAAAGTTTGTCAATTTTAAAATCTAGGATCATCACCCATCTGAAAATAAGGACTATCCCTTTACAGTTCCTGCTAGCACTTTACATTTCTTATAATAGTTTGCAAGCCAAATTATGTGATGTTTCTACCAAATAATACATAATAATGCAGTATTAAAACTATCTGTGATGGAAGTAGTTATACCTGCCCATGCACACATTTGTTTCTTTCAAACTTTTAATCCTGTAAACTGTACCAAATGAGCAGATTCCAGTCAGGGCAGGGTGCTAACAACTGCACAGACATCCAAGCAGTACTGCAGAACTATAACACCAAGGTATTAGATTGCAAGCCTATGCCAAAACATCATCCTGCAATATTTGACAAAGTTCAGAAATTCTTTCAACTCAAAATCCAGACAAGGCACACAACCTGGCAGTGAACCCAAATCAGTGGTGTTTACACAGCCCAAGAAGCTCAGACTTTGAGAATCCAAGAGTATTTGAGACACTACGAGGTACACACATAAAGCTAACAGCACGAACACAGGAAGAGACATAATTTCTAGAAAACTATGCACTTTCAAAAACAACAGCAAATATCAAACACTTTATGAGCAAACTGAATACAAAAACCAAGCAAGGCTGACATGGAGAACAGCTCAGGGATAACAAAGGGTGATTTAAAAGCCTAGGTGCTTTAGGAAATGTGTATTAACACACCCATTAGTAAAATATTTCTGTGAATGCTACAGTGTAGCTAACCAGGATAACTTAGAGTGGAACAGCTAATTAGGTTACTACACAGATACCCAGCTGCCCTGCTGCATGTATACCTGAGCTTCCTAACACACAGTTTCTGAAAACAGAGGAGTTTACAGCCTGGTATGATTTTGGGTCACCTGCAGCTGCTCAGGAGCCACTTGCTAAGCAGCCCAACATTCTCTGCCACAGAAACAGACAGTTGTGGGCAATATCTGCATCAGACATCCCAGAGTAACCATCCAAGTTCAAACAGAACATTTTCATGTACATAAACTTCTCGTTCACATAACATTATCTAAGCCAATAAATACAAGAAAATAGGAATATCAGATATAGCAAGAAAGATATTCCTATAATCAATACTATAAAAGAGGAAACTGTACTAAGAGCATTGCTGAAATGCTAAGGATATCTTGGGTTGGTCCTCCCAGCAAGTATTTGTTGTTCATGCTGGATTTTGTGATTTTAAGAAACTGAAGAACTTGGTGGCATTTTTGGTTTGGTTTGTGGTTTGTTGGGTTTTGGATGACATATTTTTGATTAAAACAAAATCAACTTCCTACCTGAATTACCCTTTCTAGTGGGAGAAGATGTTTTGACAACACTATGAAGAGACACTAATATCATTAGACCCATAAGGAAACTAGTACTCTACCTAAAAGATTCTGAATTTAGAGGATTATGTAAGACAACCTGTAGGAAGACAGTAAAAACACAACAAACCTTTTAATCAAATGAGAGATCAAACAGACAAAAAAGTCTGATGGGATTAGTCAACTATCACACTAAGACTAGGAATTCAAATACCTAGAGAGAAAATTAGATCTAATGGCAGAAATACAAAAGAGTATAGACTATCTACAGCAAGAAAAATATTTATTCCAAAATCAACTATTTCCTGAAAAATACAACGCACAAAATTTAAAATCCAGAGTCATGTTTTTAATCTAAGATTTATGTATTTATATAAAATAGGTACCTATGACATGCTCCCCTATTTCTGTAGCAAAATAAAATTAGCTTTAAGTGTCTCAGAAAGGATAGTGAAGTGCTGCTCTGCCCAGTGCAACTCTTGGAAAACGAAGAATAGGAGGAAGTGGCAGAAGAGGCTACCCAGGGAAATCAAGGAGTTCAGCATGGCTCAGTATGTGGTACTTGAGAGGGATCAGACTCCATAACAAAAGGCACAAAAGTTGTATCAAACACTTATTAAAATCACCAAAAAATGAAGAAAGTATGGAATGCAATAGGTTCTGAAAAGTAAACAGCTCATCACAAAATAACTTCATATTTACACGAACAAACTAGAAGCCAAATGTGGCTACTGAAAAACACAAGAAACTCTAATTTATTTCTCTCACAGCTGTGATTCAGCCTCAATGGTTGTTCCAGATGCGATGATAAACATGTTCCAGATGCGATGATAAATGTGCACTTACTGAACAGTTTTTGTCAGAATTCCTTTTCCATTGCTTCTTGACTTGTTTCTTTGCCACAGTTGAGTGAAGAGTTGCATGTGTTTGTTTTCGGGGATTCAAAGCCAGAATGTTCTGTAGAAAAAGAACAAAAGACATTAAAATATAGATTAAAATTCATATAAAGGTTCAAAGCCTCTTAGATCACACTTAACATACTTATTTACAGTGTTATGTAAAACCAAATGCAATTATTCAATGTTATAGCCCAACTCCATACTAATTTGCTTAGATTTGTATTGTCCACGCCACTTAGATGATGAATATTTAAAGACGTTTCTAGGATTACTAGAAAACAGCATTATATTTAGCAGCTTTAATAATCGTTTCCATTCCCAGATATTTTTAATGTATAGCATATAGAAATACATAATTCTGCTCCATTGTATCACTTCAAGTAACACTTATAGAGCAAAACAAGCGAAAATATTTTAAGAGATCTGGGTTCTTTCAGAATGTTTCATCATTTCAGTATAAATATATTTCCAATTTCCCAATCAAAATAATCTCCTTCTAAGCCTAGTGAGCTGATGAGTTAACTCTTTTATCTTAGAATGCTTTTATTTGCAAGGGCACAAATCTCAGGAATGTAGCCATACTTTTAAGTCATAGTGTGGGTCTGACAACACAGGCAGAATGAAGTTGGCAACGTCTTTCACTATCCTAGTATAATTCAACAAATTAAATCCAATTTTTGGAAACAAAACTCTCTTTCAAACCAGGCAAGTAATAGATTTCTATAGCAAAAATGATCTCGCTTATTTCAAGGGATGAGTGTGAAAGATCCAAGAGACAGATCCAGACTCAGGTCTGTGATGGAGAACAAAAACAGGCACATTGGTAGTTGTAACTTCTGGAATTAGTTTACAAGTTTACCTACACAAAAGCCTTGGCTTTAGCACTACACGTCTCCACTGTGGTGAGTAGTGTGTGTTTATTCTGTTGCTATATCTCAAAGATATGCCAGATGATTTACAGAAACACGATGAGTGTGATGGGGTTATGAATATTATATTGTGATTCTTCTTAACTTTAAAAATCTGCTTCAGAGGGTGATAATGATGAAATTGGATGAAACTGTCATCTCTTGTATTAAGATTTCATTGTGTTGATTATGGGGACTTTCTAGTTTAAATGTGAAGGAGTCACCTTCTATGACTATTTAATGCCTTACTCTGAACTGACTGGTAATTCAATTTTCCCACAAACCAGAAACCTCACCTCTGAAGATTTTACCTGGAAACAATATAGCCCAACACAGTAACTCCCATCTTGCCTGAAGCACAGAGACAAAAATGAGATACAACATCCAAAAAACATATAGACTATTTAGCAACCTACATGCTGTTGACTTTCAGAAAGAGTTACGGGGTGTTATTGGATGTGTCCCTGCAATTCCAGCAGCAAAGACTGCTCCAGTTCAGGGTGTTCCCCAGATGAGTACCTCAGGGAAGATGTGGCAACCAAATGCATTCAGTGGTTATTTATGCCAATTTATTTTGCCCTTAATTAAAACAGAGCAGGGACATCCACATAAGGGATATATCTCAGTAGATACTTAAATTTCTCAGGATGATCAAACTCAACTGTTAGAGCATTATCTGAGTGTTGAGTGCCCAAATTACCCAAGCTGGGCAGTAGGTTCTGAATCACATAAAAACTTCAGCAGAATTTTGTCAACTCTCTTTTATAATTGCTTAATGCTTGGCCATGAATATTATAATTATTTTAGCAAACTGAAATGAATTGCAAATTTCTAGCAATAAACTGTAACAGATGTACTCCACTGGGTACAGCACCAGTTGGTTTAAAACATGGAACAAATGCTGGGGCAAGCCAAGGACGGAAGAATCCCCATATGTTTGCTCCTGTTGGAATTCTGCAGCAGGAGCATGGCTCCAAGCGCAACAGTTGCAGAAATCCAAAAGGACTACGTAGCACAGCATGTCCCAGAATTAAATCTGAAATAAAACTGGCACAGAAAATAGTAAATCACATGTACAATATAAAAATTGCTTATACTTCCAGCAAGTAAATAATATACTATCTGCCTAAATATTGGATTGCTGACCAAAGAGGCTGCTTTAGCTAGAGGTCCCTGGTGTTTAAGAACAACTCAGAAGTTAACTGCTTAAATGGAAAAATAATGTAAATGCTCTTGGGTCAGTTGAACTGTCAGAAGTGAAATTAGTGAGGGTGTTTTCTTCCTATTCATTTCAGTTCCCTAGTTGGCTTTTCACAGCTTATGGCTAGTCAGACATTTAGCAAATTTAACAAATAAATTCAGATGGGTCAGCCAGTAACTGCAAAATTATTGAGAAGAAAGTTCTAGAGTACGTATTACAAATAACAATGAATATACACAACTAAACAAAAATAAACCACTTGGATATCCAAGAAAGGAAACCTGAGACCTCCAGTCTCTCAAACACACTGGTCATTTGAGCAGGGGAAGAGTTCATTGGTGAGGAGAATGATTCGGGCACCTGCAATCTTGTTTGTCTGAATCCCATGCTTATTCTGCTACACAAATTTGCATTCTTGCTAGATGAGCTGTTGTTTGATCTCTCCAGATGTTGAAAGGGCAAGACTCAAGTTCCCCAGTAGAAGATGGGGGTGCATAATGCATCCCTTTTCAAAGTACCATGAACTTTGGATTTCACATTAAGATGCTATTTGTACAATAATGAAGAACCTATGAATTTTATCTTTACATTTTTACATAACTGACTCCATTTATTTCTTTAATAGTAGATATAAATCCATTATCATTAGTGGCTGCAAATCAGAATATAAGGATACTTTATTTCAGTAGAAACCCATTGTGGTACTCTGTTAATGAAGAAAGAGATGGGGCTATGAGTAAGGACACAGAAGTGAACTGAGCCTACAACAAGTTTGTGACTCATGGCACAGAAGCACAACATACACTTAAGTCGAGTTAAACCTGCAGTTCTGCATAGCACTGATGATTATGGGCACCACCAAAGTATTACACTTTCCTTCACTATTTCCATAGATTAATTTGAAGACTTCACTTTAGGAAAAAAGCCAAGGTGCCCATCTCTGTGAAACACAACTCAAATATATTTTGCAGATGACTCCCTCAAATATAATTAACTAAAGGCATTCCTCTAATAATTATCCATGACAATGACTTCTTTCTGGTCTTTTAAAAGACAATTCTTATAAGCTACAAAATACAGAAGAATAGTTCAATTTCACTATACATCCTCTTCTAGAAAGGAAGATGTTTTTTATGTCTAATAGATATTGATTTAGGTTGCAAATATCCTAAAATGCAATAAACTACTCATATGTAATGTACATTAAGAATGACTAGCATGTACAAGTCACAGCTACAGTTTTTAAATTTTGAGAATTTAGTGATAGATGGTTATGTTTATCTGTGCCAACAGCAACATAACTTCTGAGATTAAACTTACCATAAATTATTAATTAGATGTTTATTGCTTAGCCTTCTACTTTAAATGGCATGATTAAGAAGTCTACACAAAATGTACTAGTTCTAATTTTCACTATCATCTATTAATGAAAAGGCTGTAAGAGTTTTAAAACCACATGTTATATCACAGTGAGCAATTTATCAGGAATTTGAATTAATATTACTCCAAGTAAGTGATTTCAAAGCAGTCATCCAAGACAGGATACACTCTCAAGTTGGGAGTTCTGTCTCTGACACAGCACTTTCAGGTAAATCAAGACAGGTTTGGCACATGCTCTGCAGTGATGCAACATAAATTTCTGGAGACATTTAATTTTGCTTTTAATTTCATTAAGTGTCATACACTTTTTATTCTCATCTCATAAAGCCACTCTTTTCCTGAAATCAGAAACTATTTCAATTAAATGTGAATCTTAATAAAGTGCATATTCAGCGAAATAAAATATAAAGTTATGGAAGCACTATGTTCATTGGGAATGCTCCAAAGCCAGTGGGGACTGGGGGAGGGGAAGGCAGAGAAGAGATGTTGTTAAGAAAAAAAGTACAATTTAGAACACAGGGGGACCGCAGTAACTTTAAGACAGTTATCAAAAAGTCCTGCGAGTCTAGCAGTGTCTTTGTAAATTACGTGATGATATTTCAAATTTTGAAAGCTTTTCTTTAAAGCATTATGGTGTGAAATCTTTGGCTCTTTTCTCTCCAAAAGCAACAACCTTATCAAGGTGTCCTGCTTATGTGGACTTTATCTCTCATTCAAAACAATAAATTTGGAAAAAAACAATAGTTAAAGATCAATCATCTTCTGCAGAGCCTCCTACTGAAACCAACGAGTTGCACCAGGAGTATTTAGTGCGTAGTAATCCTCATAATTTGTTACTGCTCATTCAAAGCTGGAATAAGGATTAGAAAAATCTATCTTCAGGCTCTGTCACAGGTTGTCATATTAAAACTGTGTAAAGGTCTCAAAAAGATGAAGGAAATATTTGCTGGTTTCAAGGATTCTGTAGACTTCCTGTAGCTCGTTGGGAAAATTTCCTACGAACAGCCCCAAAACACCTCCTTTAGTTCACCACAGATCAATACATGTGCTGCCTCAGTGAAGCTGGAAAACGCAACAGTTCACACGCAGACTGTGATTGTGCATAAAACAAGGTCCCGTGTGTCATACAGCTCGTCTCCCCAGCCAGCCCCTGCCATACACGGGCTATATCCTGATTTAATCCAGTTGCTTCACAGAGCCTCCTCAGCTGAACACTTTTATATACATCAATTAATATGCGGGAGTAGGCCAGGCATGCTATGGAATGCATGTGGAGAGCAATTTAACCCACCCCATTCCATTAATCTACCCAATTTCCTTAAAAAGAGTTGTAATCTCCCTCACAGCAAGTAACATTAAATGTATTGCAAGATACATATGTTCACCAAGAGAACATAATGAGAACGTATTTATTTTTTCTAAGAGTAATGAGCATACTAAACAATTAATTTCAAAGCTATGCAAGTGTTAATTCACTGACAGAAACAAATACCTGGGGCTTTTCCACTAATATCTTCTAGTATATCTGAATATGAAACTAATTGTATAATTGCTATTCAATCAAAGGCTAAAGAACTCAAACGTATTTGTTTTCATGAGATTAGATGACTCACAATAAGGAACTTTGTTGAAAAATCACATCAGTATAGAAAATGACCAAGGCATGAACTCATATTAATATTTAACTTCAGTTGCCTAATTCACGTTTTATTTCTCACATCTACTCTACTTCTCGGAAAGCAGCATGAAACACTGACAGTCAGATGCAGGACTTCACACACCAAGCAAAGTCCCCATTATACATGGAAGTTTCATTGCCAAATCAGAAAGAGTGAGTTCTAATTACAGAAGAATTTGTTACACTAGAAGATAAACATGAGATTTCAAGAAGTATCTATGGTGTCATGCCTTTCAAAAGCTAGCTCTATGTTATTTTCCATTATTGAAAGAATACAGGACAATGTTGTGAATCTCTCCCATATGCTTATTTATGACAGACTATCCTACAAATCGATATTGGTGTATTTCCACAAACTGATACTTGTATATATGTGTAAATGTGTATTTCCTTACTGAAGATCAGAACTTATGAGAACCTTTACAAACAATTTATGTGACCTGGCTGATAATGTATCTTAGGAATTTATTCAAAAATTTCAAAAAGGTGAAAAGACCATGCTTTCAAAAGTAGTTCAGGCCTTGTTTAATTATGAAGCAACAAAGGCCAGAGAAAGCTTGATGAAATGTGAAATGAGCACAAATGTCAGGGGAAGAATGTGGTCAGTCTTATGAAAATCCAAGAGAAACCCCCAAGAAATTATTTTTTGTAAATCACCAGATATGTTTTCTGTTGCTGAGACAAATGACTGCACACATGAGCAATGTCACAAGCTGACTGTGAACATATTTTATTCCGATACATCACAGTGTGACAAGGTGTAACCCTCTCATCTCTTTCAGTAACGATAAATTCTGCAAGTGGGCCCCTGTCCATGCCTGAGAACTGGCCCTTTATAGTACTATGACAGCTACAAACCTGTCCTGAAGGTCCAGTGGAGGATGGGGCTCCACTACTTTGAAGAGACAGCTAGCCAATGAACCAGTGCCAGAAGAGCAGCGGCACTGCAGCCTCCTGTGAGACAGGGATGGAGAAGCCAACCTGCTCAAGGGACTGAGGCCTGACACTGAATCCTACTGTGCATATGGGCACTGGGAGCTCAAACCCAGCTGGAAAAAGACTCTGTTTTTAATCACAAGACAAATTTCTTCTTCAAGCCACACAGTTCATCGTTTCAAAATGGAGCAAGAGCTAAGGCCAGCGAAGACTGATGGTAAGTATTTACTACCTGTGCACTGCCATATGCCTTTAGCATAGCATTTAAGTGCTATATCTTCATCTTTACATTTCCACATAGCTTTACATTTCCCCATTAGATGAACTGCTGATAGCAGAATAAACATCTTTCTAATTTCTTGCACTTCTTGCACTTCTTGCATAACCTCTAATATTTAGAGAAAGACAATTTACCCTGTGACACCCTCATAGCATACCAGTATCCCAGAGGTGCAGTCCTAGATCCATTACTAGGTACTTAGATAGTGGGATTTTCAATTGTACCACTACAGAATTTCTAAGTCCTCAGATTTTCCTGCAATATGTAAATACTACGTCTTAACAAAATGAGCAGTTTTCTAAATCACTCCCACAGAAGTTGAGAAAGCCTTAGTCATGAATATGTGTATGTTAACAAAAGTGTGTTATACTTCCTGCACTTTCTGTTACATAAACAAAGTTAATGCATTACACATTAACAAAGTAGCAAAATTACACAACCCTAAGCACGACTGTGTAAACTGCTGCTGTCTTACCTGTCAGATGTAGAGCTTCATTTCTCTAACTCACCAATGCATTTGTGCTAGGTATCACTGTAAATTCTAAAAGGTTTATTAAAATGAAACCCAGAAAGTGTTACTTGTTTCCCATAGATACCAACCACTCTCCTCTATGGGAAGACCTCTGGGTGGTAAATTATGCTCCTGGAAAGTCTGCATGGTACTTCCTTGACACAACTAATCTCTGCAGCAGCGTCTTGACCCTCGCAGGGAAAACCAAAGCAATACTCACTCTCCAGGCTTTACTGAACTATCAAAGTAGTACATATATAGTAGTGTGTATGTATATATATACATATATATATATATAAAAAAAAACCATACAGCCTAAAGCAGGCTCAAACTTTACCACAACACAGGATCCCTTCTGAGGCTCCTCCAGGGACGCCCTACTCTGTGACAAGATCACATTTTCACACTATAAACAATACATCCAAGAATATTAGCCTTTACATAGCAAATTCAGAGAAGACATAGCTGAGCACAGCTCTGGTCAATTTACTCAGCGTTGAATTCACTATATGTATTCATTTGGCTGAATAACACATCACTTAATTTAGAGCCTTTAAAAGTAGAAGGTTTTGAAATTTTTACACAGCTATCATTCTACACACATAGTTAATATTTTAGTAATTTTTCTCCCCAACTGGACACTCTTCAATTATCCAACTAATTGGCAAAGTGCAAAAAAGGAAAAAAAAAAAAAAACCGGCATCTCATGTCACAGCCTTGATTCTTAGCTTCATGACTGCTGTTACTTTAGAAGCAAGCACATAGCATGGCTGCCAGTCTGCCATACCTACTACAGTTAAGGTCACCTTTCTTCATCTTCTTAACAAAAACATCTTCCTCCTTTACAAATCAAAATTTAAAGCTTCAGAAAAATATTAGGTTCACTTCACAGATATGTCAGAACTTTTTGGTTTCCTCAGTAAACAATTGATCTGTGTCTCAAATGCTTCCACATTAAATTGCTCTGTTACATAAGGAATACAAATATTATTTGGTAACTGCTCCCTCACAGAGTTATTTATTGAAAGGATCACAGCAAAAAGGATCATTATCATATAGATACATTTACACCTCACTAGTATTTTTCTACAAGACAAACAGATCACAAGACAAAGCAAGTTCAGTTGCCTTTGAAAACAAACTTTGTAAGGACCAAAAAAGGCCATTGTATCCCCATAACTGAATTTCTGAATTGGACCCTCAACTATGAGTGTTTGCTTAAGCAAAACCCAAACTTGCATTAGAGACACGTCTGTTAATGACAAGTGAATGCTCTACTGACTTTTGATCCGAGGAGAGAAATTAGCAAAGTTAATACTGCTTGAGTTTAATCATTGGCAAAATCAGCGGAACTCATTTTAGCTGAGCAAAGCAATGTTCTGAAAACTTTGTTAAAAGGTGATTTTCAAAGTCCAATAAATGAATTTGAATTACAAGGATCAGAGTAACAACATACATCCAAGAAATCTAGTACATTCAGTTATTGAAACAAATGTGAACATTTGTACTTGTTCCAAGAACATGCCAACTATCTATCAGTACTGATTTTCTAAATCTGTTGCAACATGAAGAAGTAAGAAGTAAACCTACCTTTTTGCAACTAGTTTGCAAACTTTTACAAAAATTTTAGTAGCCACTGTTTAATACAATGGTAAAATGCAAAACTGACAATGGGACAACAGACTTTCTACTAACTTTGTGTATACACTAGAGCATCCTAATCAAAAAGGAAAAAAAATAATTAGCATGTAAAAACAAATTGGAAGCGTGAAGGATTTGTTAATTGCATCCTATAAACAGTAAGTATATGTGAAGTCATATTATAAAATATTAAATGTGTGATAATTGAAAAAAAAACCAAACCCACACCTATGTTTCAGTCAACAAAATTTGACAGCCCATGCAGTAAGGCAAGAGGAAACTTGTCAGTTTCTCCTTTTTGTTTTAAAATGTCTTTGTCATCCTCTGCAGAAGCACACAGTGATGTTGACACCTTTAAGCAAAGAAATGTGACACACTCTCAGTATACAGGGACTCATCTGTTACAGATGAGAGTGGAACATATAACAGTAATAGGAAATATAGAAAATCCCTTGGAGTTCTTCAGTCTTACAGTTTTGATTTTCAAATCTTATTGACCTTAAATACTGTGTGGGGCAGAGGCAGAGGTGATACTCTTAAAATATAATAATGAGATAAGGCTGCTCAATCTAGAAACATGGCAGCAAACATTTGGATTCTGATCTATTATACTTTGTCCCATGCTTATAGAGAAAGCTTACTTTTAAGGACTTAAAGAGTGTTGTATTTAGGAGCATTATTTTCTAATTATTATTTACTTATTAAAATTACATCTCTGCTGTGAGACTTCTGAACAGGGAAGAACTATTTTTATCATTTGTAAGGTTTTCTAAAATTACATTGAAGTGTTTCTCCCATAAATATAATGTAATTATTCTAAGGCTGTGGATTTCAAGCTGCATCAAAATCAAAGTATTGGACTTTTGAAACAATAAAATTCCCACCTTGCTGGCAGGTCCAAGTTCTCTTTCCTAGAACAGAAGATACAAAACTGCAAAGCCATCATTCAATTAGGATGGAAGTATTAAAAACCATTCGTCTCAGAGCAGCACCCTTTTGCTTGCTGTTCATTATGAGCAGGAACACATACTGCAGAGTAACAGGAAAAACTGTAACAGAAGTAACATTTTTTAGAAACTATATAAAGGAAAGGTACCCAGGCTACTCTTCTATAAGTATCATCTTCCTGCGGTTCTATGCCTAACAGCTTCAGAAACGTGGATTTAGTCTTTACCTCAAGGAATCACAGAATGGTTTGGGTTGGAAGGGAGCTTGAATTTCATCCAGTTCCAACCCCCCAGCCATGGGTAAGGGCACTTTCCACTAGGCCAGGATGCTCAAACCTGGCCTCAAACACTTCCAGAGATGAGGCACGCAAAACTTCTTCTGGGCAGCCTGTTCCAGTGCCTCACCACAGAGACTGAAATATTACAGTTTATGACTTAAATATTTTCACGAAAGACTTCCGCCTATTATAGCAGAACTGCGTTACAAAAGCTGCAGAGAATACCACTACATCCTGAATGGGGCTCTGAGAGGCCCCACGCCCTTCACTGAAAAAGATAAGATAAAGAAACATTCAGGAAGCACAAGGCTAACACCTTCAGGGTGGAGATGACAGCCCCAGGGCTATCGCTGCCAGGCTCACACAGACCCTCACAACAACGGGAGAGAGGCCCTGGGTGTGTGTTGGAAAGGCTCTGGTCAGAGACAGTGCCTGCCCATCCTCTGATGTACAGAGGAGCTCAGCTGAGGCGCCCTTCACCCGGGAAAAAACCTAGCCACAGCAGAGGGGGTGACATGGCCCAAAGGGCCCCCCAAAGGGGTCCCCACACCCTGCACTGGAGCGCTGCAGCATGATGCTGCAGACCCTCCGTGCGGCAAGGACAGTGCCGGACCGGCGCCCCGCAAGGGAGGCGGCAGGGTGTTCCCACCCGGCCCACAGCCTGTATTAACCCACAGGATTCTGTACTCTCCAGCACGGCTGTGCGGTCCTCTCCGGGTGCGCTCCGCTCCCCCTCTCCCCTCCGGGTGCGCTCCGCTCCCCCTCTCCCCGCCGGGTGCGCTCCGCTCCCCCTCTCCCCGCCGGGTGCGCTCCGCTCCCCCTCTCCCCGCCGGGTGCGCTCCGCTCCCCCTCTCCCCGCCGGGTGGCAGCCGCGGCGAGGGACCCTCACCACCAAGAAGACCAGATGCAGGGGACACATCACTGGGATCCTCAGATGGGTGATACGCTTCCGCCTAAACCCTGTCACTCTCTCCCTGTCTTCCCATCTCTCATGCACACTTCTTTTTCTTTCTTTTTTCTTTTCTCTCTCTTTCTCTCTGCCTCTTCTACTATCGAACAAAACATATCAATCTTTTGGCACCAACGCCAAACCTCGTTTGGTTTTAATCCCATTTTTGGGTGTATTTTGAACTTTCTAAGTTCTTTCCAGTTTATATACAAATACTTAGCTTTCTTTGCTCTTCTGGGTTTAAACTCTCACACCATAGAATTTCTTCCTAATGTCTCATCTAAACCCACTCTTTCAGTTTAAAGCCAATCCACCTTGGCATACAACAACAAGCCCTTGTGGGAAAAAAAAAAAAAAAAAAAAAAGTCCATCTCCAGCTTTCTTGTAGGCCCTCTTTAGGTACCCAAAGGCTGCTCTAAGGTCTCTCCTGAGCCTTCTCTTCTGAACGACCCCAACTCTACCAGCCTGTCTTCAGAGGAAAGGTATTCCAGCCCTTTGATCATTTTTCTGGCTCTCCTCTGGACTCACTCAAAGAAGTCCACATCTTTTTAACGCTGGAGACCTCATAGCCGGGTGCAGTACTCAGTACTTAGCTGGGTACCAAGTACTCCAGGTCTTACAAGGGCAGAGTGGAAGAATCACCTCCTTCGACCTGCTGGCCACACTTCTTTTGATGCAGCTCAAGATATGGTCAAGTCATGTTGAGCTCTTTCAACTCATCTTCAGTTCAGCTCTTCTTTCAGCTGTTGCTTGGTCCCTTTTCCTGACTCAAGGCCTACATTCATAGACAGGGAAGCTTTTTAAGTAGGGCAGGTGACTAACTCCAGGAGTGGAAGTTGCACACCCAATGAAGCTGCTTCTTACAGCATCTGAGGAGGGGATGCACAGCTACCAGTACACGAAGCAGGACTCCTTATCTGAGTGTGACAAAACACCAAACAGACAGGAGGCACACAACCACAACAGCTGCTCTCTCTCACCCTCCTGGACTTACACTCCAGCCTCTAGGATGATGGCTCTCAGCCTGAAGCTCTGCCTAAGTTTAAACACTTACCTCTACTCAAATACATTAATTCCTGGCTTCCATTTGAAATAGGGAAATTGTAGGGAAGTGACAATTAATTACAAGAATAGACACATTTGTAAAATAGTCTAATCATTACTGGAGTCACCCCTGGAACAAGAAGGCCTCCATCCCCATGCTCCTGCCTTGCCCTGCACAGGGTGGAAGGAAAACCTGGACGAGAAGTTGAACTGATCTGCTGTTCAGCTAAGATTGCAAAACCAAATCAGAGAACAAACATGACAAGAACACTGCTCCAGCACTACAAGAGTTTTATCCCAACACTCAAGACTTCTTACATATTTTTCATTAAGGACTTATTGATTAAGTGCATAAAGAAGATTATACCAGGAGTTAAAAATTATCTAACTTAGCTTTTGTGCTAAATACTTCTCAGGGTTCCTAAATCATTTCATTGTATCTCTTCACCTACTGCCATGATTTAGCAGCATGCAAGCTATTCTGCTTTAGAAGAAGCAGCTCTTATTCTACAGTCTTCCAGAAACTCTTTCTTATCATACCTTAGCCTAACAAAAGAGTACTGACCCTTCGGCATTGGTTATCCTGACTACTGACACTTTACTCAGACTATAGATACTTTCAGAAGAGATAATATTTTCATTTTTTCTGTTCTATATTCATTTTATTTCTGCATTTCATCATCAGGATTCTAGAACAGCTTCTGTTGTGGTTATCTTCTTTGCTTTTTTCCTCCCAACTCTTTTGTCACTTTCTCACTTCCATCTGTTTTGAAAAGCTATGTTCGTGCTTACTAAAATCTTTCAAATGTTGCATTTTCAATTGGAACAGAAAAAAGGGCAATAACAAACACAACTTTAAAATGGAAGCACAATAAGTCTGGGAACACTTCTGATACTCCTATCTTGTGCTCCTGTAGCATACACACACATCCACATGCAAGCGTGTGCACGAATTTACACAAGCCTACTTTGTCCCTCAGGTTCTTTAGTCTGTTGAAATCAACAGAGAGGTTCATCTTAGCACCGATGAACAGATTTGTTAAGGCTAAAATTAGATCTCGTATTCACCTGTAATTATAGTCCAAACTGTTAGAGTACACGTGATCTTTTTTGAGCGCAGATGCTCACACCAATTACTGATAACAATCCATGAGAGTTAGAATATAGACCTAACTAGACACACCAAGAAGGGCAGCAGGCTTTAATTTCATCAATAGAAAACCAAGGAAAATCTGGCACTCATTCCTATTTTTTGCCCTGAGCAGTAAATCAGCAGTATTCTTCAATACTGATTTAATTTAGAATTAAGAGTTTTCCTTAATACGATGGCTACACTCTATCTCACAAACCTAATTTTTAACCTTAAAATGTGACATAATATGAAAACTGCTGACACAAATAATTGACTGCTTTATTATAAATAGAATAGTTGAAGTTATTTTTTAAATGCCTCATAAATCCACATTAAGTCTACTTTATTGATTTCAGAAAAGTTCATTTTATTTTCATAGTCACAGTCCATGATCTGTGCACTTAAGAAAAAACACTTTTCAGTTTCAACTGTCATTGAAATATCCTTCATTTCAAAGATATCAAGAAATTATCACTATTCACTTTCAATACAAAGCCTCTTACATTTCAGCTGTCATTTTCAAAAAAATCATACTGAAAATAGTGTTTCTAAGCAGAGTTCAGTTGCAGTGTAATAAGTAATAATTTCATCAATTAGCAGTATTCAGCATCCACTGAGAGTTCTTTCACTATTATTTTATTCATAGAGTCCTTTGTGGAAGTAGCATACTAAAAAGATCCATTTATCCTTCAAGGTTTTTCATAAATGTGTCATACATCTTAGAAAACAATTGGTTATTATTCTCGCTCAATCTAAATAACTATAATAACTTCCAGGTGTAAAACCTCTCTTTATACTTCCAATCTTCTTTACTCCCATTATGGGTCTACATTTTTAATAACTTATTCTAACACTTCTACCTACTTTCACAAATGAATTCTGGAGTTTTGCATGGATGCTAGACATGCCTGGATGGAAGGGTAGTCAGCTTATTGTTCAGAACAGAATAGATTTGGGTTTCATAGAATGCCCTTCACAATCAGTGAAAACCCAAGCATTTTATAATGAGCAAGATGCTAGTGTAGATGCTAACAGTGCAACAGCTGGACAGGAAAATGCTGTGATTATTAAACTCAGCAATAGCTTGCTTGCAGTGCATATTTTATTTCTCCTTCCCTGTAGATCCTTCCACGTATCTATTAGCACTTTTTTCCTCTCTCAGAAGCTCATCCTGCCTTCTGTCCTTTCATCACAAGAGTGCAAAGGGCTCCCTTCAGAGGACAATATTCTCATTCCTTAATCGACAGACAGAGATGCAATTGGGCAGCTCGAGGACCTCTCAAGGCTGGGCAGACAGCTCTGCACAGACTGCACAACAAAACATCCCTGTCTTAGGAGACAGGCATCTCCTGCACAGCAGCTTGCTTCATTCTCTCCACATTGGCCAAATGTTTAATTGACTGAGAAAAAAAAAAAACGGCCAGGACAGTTCATTCCAACTACTCTCTCAAAGCATCGTTAACAAAATCACACCAAAAGCCAAGGCAAATGTGCAGCATTATATTAATAAATAAACTAGGTACCCCAACAACCTCTTTGCAAATGGCACAGAGTCCACTCTCCATGATAAATATAAACCTAATGGCATTGAGTGTGTGACTAATACTTGAAAGAAGAGTGTCCTTAGGAAGAACAGATTAACTAACATCAAATTTTCAGCTTTTCCACCTTCTACAGTCTCAAAGTGGTGTGCACAGGTACATCTATAAAAAATAAAAAAAAAAAAAAACACACATCCCAACAAGACATGCAAATCAGACAGGTTGGCTGCCTGGACACTTTGCTCCTTAATTACATATATAATTGTTTTTGAACCTGAAATTAAAATGTCAGAATGCACCATGATTGCCTTTAACTGATGACTAGGATCCCATCTAAATGGAAATATTTAGATTCATCACCTAGATATCTTTTTAATTTGCTTTCAAATAGAGTCACAGGCAAGCATGTCTGCCTTCTTCCATTTGCACTGTTAGTGTCAAGTTGAACTGGAAAGGCCAACTATTTCAATGAACTAAAATAAACGTAACTTTAAGGTCAAGTCACTTGTAACACTTCAGGCAGCAAATGTCATACTGAAAATAAAATTGAACCTTGGCTTGAGCAGAGATGAAAGGCTTGGCATTTCAAGGACTTCATTGTGTTTATCACTTTAAATCTACAAATTAAATACCAACATCACATACATTAATATTTATCAAACTAAGAATGCTTTCTAAAATGATATCTTTAAATACTGGAAGCATTATTAAAAACAAAATACTTTCACAGGCAGGCTTACTCTTAATTCAAATGGTGAAGTCTCTGTGAGACCTAAAACCACTTAAAATTCTACAATGGCTTAGGGAGGCATCTGTGACCATGGTAAGAACCCAGATGTTTTACAGGAAGGTCTAAGTATTTTGACAGAGGAAAGAAGTGAAATTTCCAAACTCAACCACAGCATAAGAGAACAAGTATGTTGAAAATCTATTTCATTTATGTATTTCATTTATGATGTGGATAATATTAAGGAAAAAATCCTTTATATATCTTGATATAAACGCTCTTCAAACTTACATGCTTCGTCATTTTCTCCTCACTGTGTCTTCTAATTTTTGTTACTGTTGTCTTTTTCTACTCCTACTTGAATCTTATATTCTTTGCCAGCGGCAATAGAAAAAAAAAAAAAAAAAAAAGGGTACTTATTATAGTTCTAAGAGTCTATGAACAGAAAATATTTTTTTAAGTTTAAACTATAGACCCAGTCTGAACCACCTGTTATTTCATAAAAGAATACACCTAGCCAACTGAAAGGCAAAATGTTCTCATGTCTAAAAAGCATTATCATGAGAAGAAAACCAGAGAATTGAATACAATTTTCTCATTTACTTCTTTAGTTGCTTTCTTCCCCAGTCACAATTTATCTGGATATACATGACTTTTTTAAAAATTCATATTTTGAGTTATGGCATTGCATAGTTCATTATGGAACTGCATAATGACCAAGAGGACAAAATGCCCCCCAAGATCTGTGTACCCAATCTCTGTTGGCACATTTCACAAACTGATGCTCTGCACATGTAGAGATGCCAGAGATTTATACTGAGCTGATTTGCAAGAATTCTGCCCTTCGTATAAAAGTGACAGCAAATGAAAATGAAAATACTTTGAAAAACATGCCCACACAAACACCACCCTCTGATCTTCTGATAAGGCATTTATGGCCAAAGGTTCCTAATCCCAAATGTTTGATTTCTTTGCCAAATCACATACTTGCCGAAGTCTCATATAAAGGCACAAATCCTGCTCTTCTCAAAGGCGACAGCACAGGGCAGGGAGCAGAGTGTGTAACACTGTACTGATGAAATAAAAAAAGGAATAGAAATCATATGCTAATAAGAGGAGGGAGGTTGCCAGGCAACCAGGGAGGGAGAGAAAGCAGTTTTTGATTTGAACTCGGTGCTGTCAAAGGGTTAGCATAGCCAGAACAAACAGGACATATTCAATCCAGCTTGTCTGCAGCTACCAGGAATTCCAGCTTTTCTCAATATTTTAACTAGAATTGTGTTCCCAACCTAGTGCCAGTTACTTTTGTGTTCCCCGGGTCATTTTACTGACACTGGCAAAATGGTACAGGATAAGAAGGACAGTAGAATTTTTCAAGGTGTTAATTTGAAAAAGAGCAGCTTGTGTCTTTGGGTAGCATAAACTGCACCATGCATGTACACTGGCAAGTAGGATGGAGAGAGCTAAGCAGTCTTGGGTCCATGCAAATCCCAACCCATCAGACACAGCCACACCCTTCTGGGCTGCACTCAAAACCGGGCAAGTCCTGCCTGTCCTGCTGCTAAAACTGCACTCTTTCAAATGCATCTCAAATGTCTGTCCTGCAGTGCTGCACTCTTGTGATGATCAGCAAAATCCTGCCTCATGGATATCAGCTTTCTATATCAGCATGTACTTATACTTTCTTAAAAGATGTGACACTAAGCAGAGGAAATAATAAAATTCCAGTTTGGTCTACAACATAAAATCATCTGTAACTAAAAGAAAATTAATTTTAGTTTGTTCTTGTTTTCAGAGTTGCTAACTGCAGTCACTACTCATAAATCTCAGTCACAAGAAGTGTGGGAATAGCAGCTCTTACATGAATGACCTCATAAAAAGAGTAAAAATTCTAAGAATGAGGAATAAATGGGAGTTTAACTCATGAGTAACGTTAAAACACAAAGGTTGAAGAACAATGAAAAACACAAGTAAATTCTTTTCCTGGCATAATTATTTTGGAGGGCTTGACTGCTATAATCTGGCAGAGGATCAGCAGTAGAGGGAAGACCATACATAATTCCTTGAGCATCAACAGGATTTGCATACAAAACATGAAAAGAAAAAATGTTTCACACAGACTTTCCTTCCTACTTGCCAGATCATATTTTAAACTGATGAGTAAATCATTGTTCAATTCTCTAAGACAGACATGATAATTGTGGTCTATAATCTTCCACAAGGTCTAAGCAATCACGCTATAATTGCTGTTCCACTCAGCTAATAGTTTATTACAATAAAACCACTAAAACAATGAAAAGGCTTGAGAAATTCATTAAGCAAAACCAGCTAAATAGAAAGTTTTGTTTTCTCACTGATTGCTTGTCAAATGACCCTAGGAAGACACATCAATCTGGAACAGCCATCTGATCATCACAACAAACTATAAAGCAGTAGCATAAAAACATTCTACATATTAAAGCTTCATTATGGAACTTCAAAAAACTAACAGGTATCTACAACAGAGAGAGACACTGTAATAACTGTGGCTTTTAAAATAAAAGTTTAGCTCAGATCAAAGAAAGCTAGCTTGTTATTTATTCACATAACCTTTGCCTAACAACTTTGTGAGCCATGCTGACTAGTAGAGTTCCCTGATATCTTTCTGGAGGTTTCCTGTTTTTTATCAGTATTCTTTATTTTTCAATCCCTGCCCTTCTTGCCACTGTGAGCACACAAAGCCTAGCTCTGAGACATACCTTTCTACCTTCAGATTTTCTCCTGCTCTCGTCCATTTGCACAGAGAGAAAAATAAGCATGAGAAGCAAAACTTGCCTACCTTGCTATCCTAGCCCATGCTTGGTAACAGCTACTAAGTATATACCAGGGAATTAAAAACTGCCACCACTATCAAACCTGCTATTTAAAACACTATGGAATTTGCAGGTTGTACAAAATAAGGTCTTCTCAAGACTTGGGAGCACCTTCCAAGTGACCCTTCCATGCAGCAGAAAGCATGGCACAAGGGACTGTGTTCCCCTGGCTGACTCTGGAACCAGCTGCAGCCCTTGAGTGCAGCTATCTGTACCATGAGTGAGCTGCTCAAAGAGCCCACAACCTCATCCTGCAGCTGCTCAAACAACCCATAACCACATCCTGCATTCATCAGGGCCTTCAGACAGAAGTGGAGATCTTGCTGCTGAAGGAACTCTAAGTCAACAAACACACTGCCTGCTGAGCACTGAAGAACTCCTGGAGCCTCTTGTGCTGTCATTAAGGTCAGCACACAATGGGCACAGTCTGGCCCCTAAGAAACAGTCCTCTGAACCCTGAAGTAATACCAAAGAAAGATGTGGATGAATTATATAACTTTTGAAATAAAAATACGTGATTTAAGAGCCATTTATACTTTCTGAAGCTAAATGAAGAGAAAGCATAACATAGTTATAGTGGCAATGTTCATTGCATTAAAAGTGAAAGTGACACAAATTTACCCTGATAATTCTCAGACAATTCCCCAGTTGCAATTTCAGAGCATGGCTCTAGCCCTTCACACCTTTCATTTTATTCTCACAAGTCAAGCATCAGTGCTGGGGTGGAAATAGCTGTGACAGCATTCTAGGTACCCAGCTGCTGGTCTAGCAGGGATTACCCACTCATCAACACCCAATTCCCCTTTAAACATATGCAAGGCATGATTCAGAAGGAAGGAGAGATCTGTGAAGTGCCAACATGCTGCCTACCCAGTGCAAGAACATATCACTGTTTCATACCAAGTTGTGTTGGGTTTTCATTTTCTGTGAATGTTCCAGGTTTGTGACAGCAGTGTGACAAAGTGCCTCCACTCTGCTGTGGAGGAGACCCTTCCAAAAACTGGGAGACCTACTCTTCTCCCCAGATGTAGTCTGGGTGGCAAAGACCTAGAAAGTGTCCACTACCCAAACATCACCGAGTGAAATGACCAGAGACTGCAGAGCAGTCAGGAAAACAGACCATGCAGAGAACACTAAACAATGTCATTCAAGATTCTATTTGACCCTTACCCATTGTGCAATTCATTAATTTCCAAGTACTTGATTTGACAACTTTAATTCTTCAAGGAATTCTGAAGATTGCAAGAAATGTAATTATATATGGTTTACATACAGTGACAGTCATGAATCAGGTGGAACAAAAGAGAAGGTAAAAGAATGGAAGACTTTCTTTCCCAGAGTATCATTTGGCAGTTTACATGAACTCTGTGAACATTCTCTGGAGCTTAAATGTACGTTTAACAGTTTCACATTACAAGTTAGAGAGGGAATACTGCCCCTATAGTGTAGATTTCAAAAATGCTTGTAAAAATTTAGGTAACTAACAAAAATCCTAGGTAGGTACTTTTACATGTAGCTATTCTTAAACAAGCTTTATTTCCTTTTGCTTAGAGTGTCCAAGGAATATTAACAGCACGCTTTGATAGCTGACTTTATTAAAAAAAAAAAAATGCAGTGTTTGGGTTTGTGGAGTTGCTTGCAGTTGAGGGGAGAGAGTTGCTATTTTGTTTTGGTATGTTGGGTGTTATTTTTGTTTTAGCGTTAACACAATAAAATTGGAGAAAAGCATATATTTAAATCACAACACACATAGTCTTCCACAATTTGGAAAGCAGATTTTAGGAAAACAACTATCTATGTAATTTATTCATCTTCTTTATTTAGGTCCAGAGGCTGAAGTTGCTGACTAAACCAAGCAAGGGGGACAAGATTCCTCAGGGGCAGTTACCTGTATTTTTTCTTTTGCAAAATAACTGAGAACCATCAGCAATTTTTAGCTACTTCTAGCATAGATTCTTGGCTCTTCTTTTACCAATAACATGTCTTTTTATCCAGCCTTAACTATTAAAATACATTGTAAAGTAGCATCAGGGCTTCAGAGATAATTTTGAATATTTTATTATATGAACCTGAATTTGAGATACTAACCATTGAGATAAGTTTCATTAAATCATTGGTTCCGTTTTTATATTGTAGCCAAGAAAGTGGCCAAAACATTCAAGTTGTGCTGCCAGTGTTCATGTTGATAGACTCCTCCACTAAACATACAAATTACTGAGAAATTTATCTACAATAGTAGGATTAGCTAACAGGCACTGTCCCTACTTCAAAGACAGATAAAATACATTTTTTTGAAAATGCAGTACTTCCTTCCCCCAAAAAATAAAGTCCTATGTGGGGGGGAGTGGGGGGAATAACCAACCAACAAAAACCACACAGGTCTGCAATGCTGCAATTAGATTATCAGTAATTATTGATATATTCATCTGGGAGACAAACCATACAATGACTAAATTAATTTGAACAGATGGGGGAAGGACAGGACAGTACATTTGGTTAGGAGACTGCGCTCATTTCCTTGCTAATTTAAATGACTGCTGAAAACAAAAATACAGGAAGATACTGACCAAAGTTTCTACCTGAAACCTCAGAATAAAGTAAACACTAGCCTTTTCAAAATCAATCAATTCATCTCCTAAATCATGTAGTGCTACATACTATCACCAACACAGGATCCTACCGTAACATCGTTCCTTGAATCAGCCATCAGTATCTAGAAATGCAAAACAATGCAATACAGAAATATTTTGCATTAAAAATTTTCAATTAGAACTTGAACAACTTTTGAACAATTTTTGACTTGAACAACTAAAATCAAACCTTTGTGATAGAAAAATGAACTTTAACACTTGAAAAAAAAATCCAAGACTGGCTGCTCTGATTAACACTGAGCTGATAAAAGGCAGTGCTGATTTCATACCACAGTGCCTCCCTAATTGCCAGGAAGACTTCTGTGACAGTTCATTCTTCCCATCCATTCCATGCTTCAGTTTTATCAGAGTATCTGTAAGACCATTTCTGTACATTAGTCATGGTTTGAACAGCAGCTCAACTAGGAAACGGACTAGACACAGAAACTCAATACGAGAACTAATGATAAAATTCAGTCACAACTGACCTAGAGATGTGTTCAACTTTCTGCTGTGTGTATTTGTGTATCACGTCTGGGCCTCAACGCGCCGCAAGAGCCCAACCTAAACTTAATATTTTACACTTCAAGGTATACCGCAACAAAAAAGTGGTGTCAGACTAGAACAAGACTATCAACCACAAGTTCATTTATCATTGCTTTCGTTTTACTAGACTCTTCATGAAGAGCTGAAGTTTAGAGCCAAATGTGAGGTCCTGTGAAAGGTGAGAAAATGCTACCTCGAAGTCTAACCTCACAACATGTATACACGAGCAGGAGCTCGCCTCGTGTGCGCTGCACCAGCCTTGGTCACACCGCACCCCAGCTCCGCCTTCCCAAGGCCAGGTTCGGACCCTACTTCCAGCACCCAGCACAACCTGCAGCAAGGAATCTCATGCAAAAAGTGCCACAGGTGAGAAAGCCACTTGCAGCAAGGGTGGTACTCCTGCCCTCCTGCTCAGCTTTCCACGCAGTTGTTTTGGCCCGAGGAGACTGGGTGCAGTCCGTGAGCGCAGCTTGGGACAGCTGGGAGGAGCTGGGTCCGCACAGCTCCGCTGGCCCACGGGCAGCTACGGGACGCTGAGCCCGAGGTCATCGGCCACGCACCTTGAGACCGACCAGGGCTCACCAGGTCACGGCCCCCGAGCAGCCGTGCCAGAGGCGGAAGCCCGACCTCACCGGGAGATGGGGCTTGGTCACACCCTGCCCTCGAGTTCGCCGGGGCGTGACAGGAGGCGGCGAGGAGAGGGGAGGCGCCGGGCACCACCCCCTCACGCCCCTCGGCCGGGCGCCGGCCGCGCTCACCGCGGCGAGGACCGGGGCAGGGGCACGGCTGGAGCGGCGCGTCCGGCGCTGCCCCGGCACCCGCCGCCCGCAAGGGCTGCGGCCGCCCGGGCGGCAGGACGGCCCCGGGGCCGGTCGGCTCGGCTCGGCTCGGCACGGCACGGAGCGGCGGGACGCGGCTCCGGCACCGCCGGCGGACAGCGGCGAGGCACTTCCCAACGCCGCCAAACTTTACCGGGCGCCGGCGCCGCCGGGCACAGCCCCCTCCCCGCTAGCGACAGCCGCACGTCCCGGCAGGGCGAGTGGGTACCTCAATGTCCACCGGGTCCCGGCTCAGCACACGAGCCATGGTGTCCGCACCGCCTTCCCCCGGCTCCCCGCAGTCCCGGAGTGGAAGGGAGCGGAGAGCGGGAAGAGGCGGAGCCGGCAGCCCGGGCAGCAACGCCCAGGTGGGCGGGCGCCCCCCGCGCCGGGCCGGGGCCGCCCCGCGCCGGGCAGGCAGGGCATGTGTGCGGCGGGACGGCCGCGTTCCGGGCCTCGCTGCCCGCGCCTCGGCAGCACCGCTGCTCGGAGGGGCTCCCCTCACACCGCCCCGCCGGCAACGGCCCGGGCCGCTGCACCCTCCGCACGGTCCCCGTGCCTCGCGCCCGGCCTCCTGCGCCCCCGCCCCTGGCATTCCCTCGTGGGGGACGAGAAACTGCGGGGGGGGTGGGAGGGGTGGGCAAACGGCCCCCTGGCTGTGTTTATCCGCTCGTGACGATCCCACGGGAGCACCCTGCACGCCGCGGCTGCAGCCGGCCCTGCTGCGCTCGGGGTCACTCTCCTGCCCGGCAAAGAGGGGCAGGTGGGCTCTTCCCAGGGCTGCACTTTCCCGGCAGCGCCGGCCTGGGCTGTCCCTGACCTCCGCCCTCCTGGCCGCAGGGACAGCCAGCCCTCCCGCCCCGCAGCAGACTCCCCTCGCGGAACCCGTCCAGCAGGTGGAAGTGGCGCGCGAGGGGCCAGGTCACCGCCTACCGGACGCTGCGATTGTTCTGCACTGGAACCGCAATGTTCCCGGTATCGCGGAAATGAACATCCCCCCTGCAACAGACCTACAAAGAAAGCAGGTATTCTCCATTTCGGAAAGCAGCAACAACACCCAAACCAAACAAACAAACCAGCCAACCAAACACTAACATCTGTTTCTACAGTGCGCTTTCATTTCGTCCCATCTATGATTACTTAAAAGCACTTTTATCCCAGTTTCACAGAGATACAAGAGTTTAAAACTAGTCTTTGATTTTGGTCACATTCCATCAGGCAGCTTCTTGGGTTCTTCCTCCCCTTCTTAAAACATCCCATTTTATCCCGTTAGCTTTTATTCTCCCGTCTTTTGTACAGCATTAAAAAAAAAAAAGGGACCCCTTGGGTGCAGTAGAGAATTGGTTTGCCTTTTCACATCTCCAGAGATAATGCCTCTCACAGAATAGCACAATTTTTTTCTTTACCTTGTAATTATTTTATTTCTTTCCATCTCTGTAAATGAGCACTTTAGAGATGCTTAGTGGAGGAGGTTTTTTTCCCTTGTAATATGTGAAGAAATAAGGTTCTGGTCTTTTCTGTCTCAAGTGAGAGCTATATTTTCTCAAGTCTCTGCTTCAGCACTATTGCATAACAATTCTTGCTGATTACAATCACCCATGTAAAGCAGCAGAAGTGTTGGCACGAAAATCAGAAGCAGGATCTCCTTCACTGCTAGTACTTATCTCTAACAAATCCAAGAATCTTTGGTTCATTTCACTAATATTGACATTGCTGAGCAGCTCAGTGGTCTGTTGCTGGCTGGGGAGTTTTCTAGTTGTGTTTGCTTCTGACCTACAGCACAATATTGACCATGCAAGTACATTAGGTCCAAGTCATTTTCACAAGGAATATTTCCATATACATGAAATAATAAACTGCTTTGTGACCAACCACTTAGAGTTTGCCTCCATTTCTTCTAAAGGAGCATTTAGATAGAGGTGACTATCAGCAGACACTGAACACTCCACTATACACATCTTCTGTCTTGTTCTGCAAGTTGTAAATTCTTGGTTACCCCCATGTAATCTAGCAACTCAAATGAACCTGACACCTGTAGGATTTTTGACCAGTGAAACCAATAAACAGTGACACCATTTAGATTTCATGGAAGTAGAAATTTTTCCTGCAAATGAAGCAAAACTTATTCTGTTAATACACACAGGTCAGAGAACAGTATTCAGAGACCTAATCTAATACTCTGCTTTAACTCACAGCTCCTCTTATTTCTGTTCCCACGTTTCTGCTGAGAATCAGTTTACTGTCTTTAAGGCCCATCTATATCAGCCTGCTGCTGTTTGCCAGCTTTCCCCAGCAGTTTGGGAGACCTGGCCTTCCATGGATCACCTGTCTGAAGCCTGGATTCTCAGCTGTGGCAAATAGCACTTTTATCAACACTGAGCATGTTTACAGCTGAACTTTGTTTCAGAAAAGAAATGGACAAAAAGAGGGAAACACGCAAGACATGCACGAGAGTGCAAGTACTTAATCCTCCCTAAAGTAGAAGTTATAAGAATTTTAATAAAGAGGTGTTACACAGCCCAGATAATTTGGGCTTTTTATGTTAAGTGCTAACCCTCTGATTTTAACTTATTTTCTCCTGCCAGCAGGATTTTTAAAGCAGCAGAAACAGAGCAGGGATACTAAAGACTTAGCTTTCATTTCCAACAATAAATGCTATTGAGGCTTGGTTGAGTTATAAGCTTTTGAAAAATTGCCATTAACCTTTTGTTCCTGGTGTTCTTCAGGTAAAGTTTGCTCACATGCCAAAGAAATAATTGCATGTGAACTTTCTCAGAAAAGCTCCAGGCACTCACTGCTACCAGAACAGCTACAGCCTTGTGCTGGGAATGGTTGCCTCACCTGGGGGGGGGGGGGGAGGCGCAAAGGAGGGCAGAGCAGCAGACGGTGAGAAAAGCCATGTCCTTCAATTTCAAACAGTTCCAGGAACACAATCTGCAATCTAAAGCAAAGGATGCCTCCTCCAACCATTGCAGTAGTTAATCTCGAGGTTTAAAGGGTAAACTGTAAACTCTGAAAGTCCAGCACTCAAATTCTGGCAGTGATGTATTAGGGACCCTAGAGGTCTCCATGTACTGATATGTGGTACAAGCAGCTCCCCACTTCTTCATCAAAACTGCCCCTTATTCATGTCAGTTCAAGTACTAGAGAGGCAGACATTCCAGACTTTAATTTGCTGTGTAGTTGTACCTTGAATTCAGTAGGCACTCTGTAATCCCATGCTATTTTTATTCCAGGATCAGGTTCCTTGCTCATTGCATATGACAAAGAGTGGTGGTTACAGTCTCAGAGCAAGCATCTCCCAACATCTGAATGCCTGATTTAGCTATCCAGATTGCTCATTACACTTAAGCAAGTTCACCTATCAAATTCATGGGATTTGGGAAAGACTGAAGTGAACCCAAGTTGTTATTTTACCATCTTACCACTTAAGACAGTGCAAAGATTTGTATTTCACTTATTTGCTGCTTCTGCCCTGTTAGTTTGGCTCAACCAAATTCTAAGTAAAGGTGATATATCCAGTATGCACAGAATCCAAGAGAAATGGGATTAGCGAGAAAATGCCATGAAGAATACAAGCTGCTTCTGAAGGCCCACAACAGCTTTTCAGATTTATTTTGATTTTTGTCCCTTACACTAGCATCATAGTAGCAGTGGTGGTTAGTTTTACAGGACAAGGTAAATCACTTAAAGCTGAAAGCAGTGCTGCTGATTCCAGTGCCAGGTTCATCAACATGAGTAAATTTCTGTTGTATATCTTCAGTGTACTGGTGGCAAGGAGGAAATAAGTGTATACACATGAAAAAGTTGAAGTATGAAAAGGAGAGTTTTTACTGTACTGATTCTGAAAGGTAAGTGATGAGCTATAGAGTAACTATGCCATCGTTTGTCCTCACTCATCCTAATCCAATACTGGAGGACTTGAATTCAAGACTTCATTTAGGGAAGCTTGCTCTGACTACCTCTCCCAAAGAGCAGCACTCATGTTGCAGTATGTAATTCCAACTTGGTGCATTTCTTCACCAATTTAGGAAAAATGTTCAACTTAAAACATTCACAGTAGCGAAGATGTGCACTGCCTTTCTAATCTGTTTGTTTGCAACTTGATTTACTCTTCAGTGCACATTGTTCTTCAGAGAGGGCAGCTACACTGGATCTCCCAGGGTATGGCACAGGGCAGGAGTACCAATACTCTTTAGGTGTGAGATACACATAATTATAGATTCTGTTAGGAGGAAGCTCTGACCATTAGTCAGACATAGCCTTTGGGCACAGCTCTGTAAAGCACAAATAGATGAATAAGTAACAAAATGGCCACCATGTGGGCCCAAATGCATTTAAAACTACAAATGAGCTGTTCTTTAGTGAATCCACTAATTTATTCCAGCCATCTGTATCAGTGTAAACAAAAGCTTATCTCCTAAACTGCTTAATAATTTTTAAGATGTAGCAAGGACCACGAGTTTCAACATGATCATCTTGGGGGAAAAAATTAAGAAAAATGAACCCACATATTTTCACACCACAAACATCTTATGATAACCACTATCATGCAATTCAAAGAAATACTCAAAAGTAAAACTTGTTCCTGGCATGACATATTTTTTCCTATTTAAATTCCACCAAATGTTTCATTAGGATATTTTAGGGTATGGAAAAATCTGTCTATTTTTCCGCCCCTCCAGTCTCCAGTGATGACATTTGTAGAAAAATTCTATATTTTTACTAAGCTTGGGAATTGCTAAATTAACGTGCTGGGTTTGTACTGCTCTGAAAATCTTTTCTCTGTATGTACCCAAATTTATTTTCAGGGTCTTAATATGATTCTCATATTGCTGGACCTTAGCTAAGTGAATAGTCAAGAAACCAGTGTTTGTAAGCTAAAAGTGTACACATTTAGCATGATTGGATAGAAGCAATTACACAGCTCAGATTAAGATGGGATTTTTGACCACTAAGCATGAGGGAAAGTTGTAAGTACTTCATATGAAGAGTATGTTAGACAATTTTAGAGATTCTGAGCAGCCACTCAGTTACATCTTACAGAAGTATAATTTCTGGCAAAAAAACCCCAAAACCCATTACAGTATTTGAAATTTTGAAATCTCATAGTTGTTGTGGTGGAAGGAGTGTCACATTCATCTTTCAGCTCCAGGTGTTAGAAGCAGAGGGTGTTGCCTTTCAGACATATACATCTCTAGGATGAGAGGAGAGAAAAGCAAATTCTGGTTTGAAGGAACAGACCATTTGCATTGAGGTATTATTTGCATCTTCTACATGGCAGTAAATTTCTGGCAAGGGTGACACCTGCCCTTTGAGTGAGACCTGGCTTGGAGCCATTTCATTGTACAGCAGCAGAGTAGGAAAAATGATACCAAGCTCATGCAAGAGTCCTGTAGATATAAACAGGCTGGATGCAGAGCAAAGTGACCTTCCAGTCCTCCCTCCCTTAGACACAGAAGGTGCCCAAGTCTCCAAGAAGTCAGATTGCCAAGCTACTATAGAATGGGTTTACTGCATACCTAATTTCTGGCAACAGCAAGTATTTCTTCATTCAGGCAAATGTTAGAGATGGTGAGTTACTGCTTAGCTTATAACCATGCAAAATTAACTACTTCTGTGCTTGCAGCTCCCAAGGGAAGCATGTACTAAGATCAGAGGAAGATCAGCCTCCAAAATAGACAGATACCACCAATATATTCACTGAACTATTGGCATGAATTCATCCCAGCATCACCAGAGATGCTTTTCAGAGATACTAACATGGTACAAACAGCGTCTTGAATTATTTACAAAATACTACTAGTTTTTAACTATTGGTCTCTATGGTTGCAGCATAACTCATTTCAACTTTGATATCTTTCCAAATACCTCATAAAACAAACATTTGACAAACAAAATGGCTACTGTTCCCTTTTTTAAATTAGAACTACCACCAGGATAACATCCTTGAAACAAGCTGTGTGTTTATATCATTCTAAATTTAGTACTTCAAAAAGGAACAAAGAAGTTGTGTTTTTCTAAGAGAAATACAGTAACTGATAGTAATTCAATGTCCTTATAA
This sequence comes from Cinclus cinclus, assembly GCF_963662255.1. Taxonomy (NCBI): domain Eukaryota; kingdom Metazoa; phylum Chordata; class Aves; order Passeriformes; family Cinclidae; genus Cinclus; species Cinclus cinclus. The sequence continues at coordinate 12,695,994 of NC_085053.1, read as the reverse complement.
ATAATTGCAATTAGTCCTTTGTTTCTGTAATGCATCCTTTTCTCTCACAGCTGAAATCCCAGCTTGGGAAAATTACTGGGGACCCTGTGGACAGGTCACTGGGGGGTTACATTTAGAGGAAACTGGGGGTACAGTTAGGGGAAACTGAGGACCTTTAGCATCTTAACAGGAGGTTTTAACAATATGGAAATAATAGGGTAAATCACATTTGCTCCTCCTAGATGATAAGGGGTTGGCATGACTTGAAACCTACTCCATGATGATTTCCTGTCACCAGCTAATGGGGATGGAACACAGGATGAAGCAGAGATGAGACACCGTGGCCAGGTTCTGTGGAAATCCATTCAGGGAGGGGAAATCCATGGTGCTTTTCAACTAATAAACCACATATACCACTTGTCAGGCAGGGCAGTTGGGGGAAGATGTCCCACTGCTGAGCTAGCAACTGTGGTGAGATCCCTCTCCTTAGATGAGCTTGCATCATTAAAGACTAATAATAATATTAACACACCCCTCCATCCCAAAGTTTCCCATCTCCAAGGAGTGGCTGCCCCTCACTGGACATGGGCTCTGTATTCTCTTTGTATCTTTGAAAAGGAAGTAAGAGAATTTGAAAACAAACAGTAACAAAGGTATGTATGACTAGAGCCACTCAAGCTCCACCTAAACACAAAGAAATTATACAAAAGTAAGTCGAGAATGGGGGAGAAGTTAGGGAAGACTCCATCAGAACTGCTGGGATCAGTTAATGGGCTGAACCTGTCTCCACCCTCATAGAATGTCTAAGGGGTAAAAATCATACTCTGCATGCTGAACATTTTGTTCCTCCAAGTATATTTTTGCAGTCAGACACTATCACCAACATCCTTCTAACCTTAACCTGTTACAATTTTGTATTAATAGTGTTATTCTGTGAACTGTTAGTGTGAATCCTTTGTGGGCACTGGGAGTTGCTGGCAGCAGGTCACATACTCAAATGAAGGGGTAGACCCGAGGGGTCTCCCTTACACTGCTGGTGTTTCCCCAAGTTGGTTGAACCTCCCTCCAATCCAGTAGGACTGCTCAGTGAAGGATCCCCCAAATGGGACACTGACAGACTGGTCAGGCACAAGGGTCTCAGCTTTCCTGGGGCACTGATAGACAAATTAAACATTAAGAATAAAGTAAATCTATCCACACTAAGAGTTGAGAAATCTCTCTTTTCACATGACACCAGCCTTACTTGGTAATGCCCACTGACCAAAAGCAAACGTTTTAGGCTTGGTTAGTACCTTTAAAACACCTCCAGCTATGCACTGTGTCCAAACAAAAAAATCTGCCAGTCATTGCAAAATCTATTATTAAAGCACTAATGAGAGCACTACAAAAGAAAAACTATAGCAAATGACAGAAGCTGTGTGCTAGTGTCATCGTAAATCAGCTTGGTAGGCAGGTTTACCAGAGAAGTCTTAGTTTTAACAGAAACAGCAAAAGAAAAATAAAGAGGTAGTGCATCATTTCTTGTTTAGAAATTATGATTTACAAGTTACATTAGTTGTTTAACTGTGTTAAAACACATTACTTTTATATTCTTAGACATCTTCCCATTTAGGTATTAGGGTACATAAAAATGAACATTTCCTCTTTCCATGTTGACTTCAATACATACTGAATTGCCATTAAAACAGCAAACCTTTCCTCCCTCCACCAGTGTTGTACGTAAACATTAACAGGACTCTGCACATTTTTAACTGCACTCTTTCCATGGCTGCGTGTTACTTCCTACAGACTTCCATTTACATGGAAAAGATTCATTTTCACTGTCCTGTAACTTCAGCAGATGTGGCCATACACACAGTGAAATGTATTGCTTCTACTGCAAGATTTAAGCACAGTTAAAAGACTATATATTGAAAATAATTTTCTAATAGAGAATGTCTTATACAGGTCTTTACAGTGCTCAGTGCAACAAACTTCAATTATGACTTGAATTTTGTAATAGTATTTAACAGCCATGAACACTAACAGACACAGGTAATTAACATGAATGCTTTGTTTAAGCCAAGAAATGAAATACTGCTAAAGAAAAAAGTTCTATATTTCTTTACATTTAATAAAAACTTGCCGTAAAGTAACTTAGTACTTGGGATGAAAATTAAATAGAAGCCCCCAGTGCACTAACCAGCACACCTTTTGCTCTAGCTTCCATCAAATAGGGCCAAAGAAACAACACTTAACCAGGTTTTCTGTGGGACAATTCAAGAAATCTCTTCCCTACCTTGCTATATAGATTACTTTTACCCAGGACCTTTACACTGCATAGAAGAAAGCAAGTTTCCACTTATAATCTCAGATGGCGCTGTAGCCCCCTACTGCTAGTGTGAGATGTGTAAAGACTATCCACAGTCTCAACTCTGGAGTAGAGAACTGATGCTCAAATAATATAAACGACTTCTGGTACCTCCCTATGTCCTTGCTGAACTACGAGGCTGATGGCAAGACAGCAAGCCAGTCATCTGTCTAGGGCTGTTTTGAGTGAGTTCCTGAAGCTATTCCTGAGCCAGTGAAATAGGCTGCCTTTATAATCAGCAACAGTTATTGCCTGCTTAGCAAGGTCAAAGTGAATAGAAAAAATTAATTCCTAGCCAAGGTCCCTGCAAAATATGGGCAAGACATTAATTCACTGCCATCCTAGCCTAAGGTAGCAATTGTCAATAGGACAAACAGTCTGCATCATCATTTTCTCTGTAATTTAATCAAGGTCATATTAGATCACTACATCAAATCAAGCAGAATCAATTTCATTTTAAAAAATCTGAGCTAAAGCAGATTCCTTTTGGAAATTAACCCTTTATAACAAACAATATCCATCAGTGCATCTTATTTCCACTGAAAATTACTACTGCTATAGAAGACATATCATGATTTTAAAAAATCTTCCCCCACCAAATAAAACAAGATTGCATTGTCCAAGCTCGTGCCTAAATTTGTGTTTGTGTTTCTTTACTGTGTATTGCATATAAGTCTTATGCTGGAAAACAACAATTTTCAAAGAAACTGAAATATATGTCTGACAAAAAAAGTACTGCTTTATGCTGGGTGTCATTTACCTCACACAAATTTAGCTTTTAACAAGAGGAAAAATAAATCATAGTGCCGTGGAACTGCCCACATCTTACACAAATGAATAAAAGGTTTTTTTTCTTTTCATGTTCTGTTCCATTTTTCCCCTTTTGGTTTTCATAAGTTTACATCCAGTAGAGCACCTTCCCAAAAATTCAAACCAATTTTCACTTTAACTGCAGTTTGCACATATCCAGGATTTTACTCTAACTGCACAATAGCCTACCGCTATGGCAACTTTTGGCTATGCTGCGTTCCACCTTCCTGCAGAATGCTTAGGTGGACTACTGCCACAACAGCCAGCTAGCAAAGTGTCATCTCCACCTGGCTGGGCCACAGATATAGTCCTTTTAGCCCACACAGCAAATCCCAGCTTCAAGCATTCCAAAAATTTTGGCGACCCCTCCCATATGTCTCATAACACCTACATCAGTGGCTTCTATAGCCAAAACATTTTTTTTAAGCTCGTCAAATACTGACAATGAGATCATATATATATATATATATATATATATATGCATACTTGTAATTTCACACTTATTGCAGAGAGAAACTGTATCACTGTCACTGGATATTTGTTATAAGCCTGAAAGGAACAGAATATCATAGGATTGAAAAGACCTTTTATTTTTTTAATCTTTTTTCGCAATCACAGTAGAAATTAACGATAATCCTACAAGCAAAGGTATTGTAAAGTCAATACAGCCTGACAGAGGAGCTACCACACACAGAGACAGAGCTGCAGATGAGCCCTGTTGTAACAGCCTGGCTGGCCCATCTGTTTGGTGTATGCTTGTTTGTTACTCTCCCATCATATCCTCAAACTGCCAGCTCTGAGTTTGGGTTATGTGCTTTACAATTACACCCCAGCCATTTAAAGATAACTCCCCCCTGCTCCCAGTAAAGCCGTGGTAACAAAAGCTTCCTTGGACCTGATTTTGCACTGCTTGAGTAAAGCGACACCGAGCACGTACTACTCACTCCAGATGTAGTTGTGATCTTGTGAGGGACAAGCCTTGGCATCAGCAGCATGGGTTTGGAAGGATGCAGGCTATGGCAGAGAGGGACATACCTGCTTTAGTTTCTTCCAGTCAGATTTTTTTTTCCCCTTTAAGTCTGTTCCTCCATCTCATACTACTTCAACAGAATGAAATGAAGTCGACTAGAAACATTTATGACTAAGTGCAACCTCAAAGTGTTTTGGAATAGGAAGAATACATTTGGGACTTACGTGCCAAAAGCTCTTTATAGATCCATGAATTTTGGTAAGCTGTATTGTAGGGTTTATTTTTCCTTTCAAAGTGGAAATAAAGCACCCAACAAAACCAAAAATGCATAGAATCCCTTTGGTCAGAACAAATTTGGTTGGAGGAGAACGCAGTCTGCCATTTAGAATTGCTACAACTTAATTTATTTTTTAATATAAAATTTAAGACTCTCATCCATGGATTGTGACTTTTAATTTCAAAATAAATTATGGGGGGTGTTTCATCTATGAACTATAAGATATTGTATCTTAGCACCAAGATACGGTCATGAAAAAAACAAGGTTTAAAAATCTTTGTATCACTTTATATATGAATTTGTAATTTCCTTTTGCCCACGACTGAAGGGACTTCAGTTTTTTTTTCAAAGCATATCTACTACAGCAGAATGTCTATCTAGGTGTTTGATGATAATTAGCAAGAAAATTAGCCTGCTAGAAATATTATTCATCAAAATGCCATTGAGTCCCAGGGAGATCACAAACCCCTGTTGGAAAGTTTCTCAGAGACAGGCTACTTGGTTGCATCAGGTTTAAATCACATAAAGTATTGATTAAAGTCTTTCTCCATTAACTATTGCCACCTTAAAAGGTAAACCAGACCTTTCATGTCCCATTTTAAGGGTACATCTAGGTCCAGATTCTCAACTCTGTTAGGGCTGTTTTACTACACCACGGCAGCCTAGAGGCTGCCAGCTAAGCTTATGTTGCTATGCTACCATATCAAATACAAAGGGTAAAGGAAAGTACTCAAAACACGAGTCTTGGGCCAAGCTTTGGTACATAACACCTCAATTCACACAGAGTCACCAGGTTGGAAGAGACCTCCTAGTCCTACTTGAGTAAATGAGCATCTGAGGTCTCTACAATACAGGTACCACTTCTGTTATCAGTCTACACATCACACTGGAGTTCAGGGGGTTTTATTCACAACTTTTTTTGAAGTGCCCCAAGGATACCCCTGGGACTGCATGCACTTTTTTAGTCTAAGCTTTTGCCTTTAATATACCTTTCCCATGTGTTTTTTATCCTCTCCACTTGTCTCCGTTCTACCACCTGTTCTTCATTCTCTTTGCTCACTTGCCCATGGTTCATGTGGAACTTCTGCTTTTAACTCTGTCAGAGCATCAGGAGCCTTTTGTTTTCTTACTCCTCTGTGATGAACTGTTCATCTTTGAGTAGAAAGTCAATCTAGTTTTTGTTAATTTTCAAGCAGAGTATGGCTGCTTTTTGCAGTCTTTATTTTAGTAACTAATTTATCTGCAGAACACAAAGCTGACTTTTAAACCAGGATGCTAAGGAGAACAATCACCTTCTGTCTGATTGAGCCTGAGTCTTAAGGGATGGACTACATCTGCTACAAATTAGAATTATTCTCCTGCTTGGAGAAAAGCCAGAGGACTGGCTTAAAATTAAAAAAGCCAAAACTCATAACCAAGCATTCTTCCAATAAAGAGGCTTTGAAGTTAATGAAATTATTCTAACACAATACAAGATGTGAATTGGTTTTTTACACCCCAGTTATTTCAGGTGGTTTCACAATTTCCAGGTAAACACGGAAAAAAAGAAATTCTTGCAGTGGAAAATGTTTTTCCTTTCCCCACTGCTGTGGATGAACATTAATAAGTATTTCTTCTCTATAAAGTTACTCTAATCTGTGCTACATTTCATCTCCCATTAACCTGACTGCTGCAGCAGGGCCTGAAGTTCATACAGTGTAACCTGTGATGAACTTCTTTTTCTCCATGGGGATCTACAGTAATACATGCTAAACTGTTGCTAAAAGCATAGCAATTTGGGCAGCTGTAGGACTTTCTTCCTTACGATTAGCATGCCTTGACTTGTTTTTTATTATTACATATTCAAAAAAGAGTAAACTAGTCTTCTTTAGTGAAGAGAGCAATGACAAAAGCTAAATTGCTTGGGATGTGAAGTTAAGCATCCAGCAGTTCAGAAGTCTACCTCTGACAAAATCAGTGCAAATCAATTACACTTCAGAACTTGACCCAGTATTGGTAGGCAAAACCAAAAAAATAAAGTCAAACGGCAGATTCATCAAAGTGGCTTTCAGACACAAATTGTAAAAATTATCAGTTTTAAAGGAGAAAAACTTGGGTATAAAAGGATAATGTTTGATAGCAGAGCTGGTAACTTCTAGTTCCTCAAAAGATGCAACAGTGTAAATACCAGCAAAGTGAGGGGGGAGCTTTTTTTTTTTCCTCCAATGGCCTGTATATTATATGCACCATAGAAAAATCATTACTACATTCTAAGCAAAGGTATCAGGTGAAAAAAATGCAAAATCCCAAAGTCTTTAAATCAGTTACAAAACATACCTCTAGAATGAAGTTCACTAAAGCAGTGAGATTTCAGCAGAAACTAAAGAAGTGATCAAAGAGATCCTCTCCCCCCCCTGGAAAAAGCCTTTCATCCACCAAGGACCTGCTCCTGCTCACCTTGAGCTTCATTAGCTTTTTGCATCTGCTAGGCACTAATTGATATCATTGAAAGCAGGTGACTTAAATTAGCAAATCTAGCTCCAATTCATGACTAAATATGGAAATGCCTATCAGAGGCAGAGACTGGTTTGTATTGGTTGTAGTCTCCTCCTCCTCTGGGGCACAGTAGATAGAAATGGAAGATAGAGCTTTTTTTTTTCTAAGAGCCTCATGCTTTCCCCTTGCTCGAAGTGGCCTTGCTGCAGAGCTTGCATGCAGTGAGTGTACCATACAGCAGCTCCATTTTCCTGACTCACCTCCAAAGTGAGTGTAGGCAGATGAGGATAGATCCATGTGACTGTGTGAGCCCACTGAATGCTGAACAGCTGCTTTTTGTGCATTATTGCCAAACTCTGCCCACAGAACCCAGTGGGATGATGTGGATCACAGTATTGCTGTGGTTGTACAAAGACGTAGCACTCATTGATTCTTCCTGCATCTTCTTATGATCTTCATTCTCATCACTCTTCAAATTACATGATATGATGGGAGCTGTTGTAATCTACTTCCCCTTTCATGTCTGTGTTTCCACTCAATAAACAACATTTGAGAGCCTCTGTTTGCCTTCTTAATAACATAATAAATAAAACTAAAGTGTGAAATGTTTTTTTTTTAAGAACAGCAAGAAGATTATTTTATTTCGCAGAATCATAGCATCAATTATTTTACCAGCTATTTCTTTTAATCTTATAGATTTGGCTATAGGAGCACTTGCATAACCTTTACACAGCGATGCCAGAAACATCCATGATTTTGCCCTGGCTGTCCTCATTGTGTAATAAAAATATTACACTCAATATTCCATGAACACTCAAAATTCCATGTGTATATAAATGGCCCTTATAAATGCTGGGTTTAGGGAGGAGTTTCCCCATGGTATTTCATATGCAATTGTCTTCAAGTCTATGGGATATCAGAACCTCTCTGCCTCACCTTCCATCTTCCTGCTCTCCAAAGGATTGCCACATGCTGGGCAATTGAGAAGGTATGGGTAAATAATTATTAATGTCCTTTTGTGGCACCACTTCTCCTGTATTTAGTTACTTATTTGAAGAGTATTACAGATACACTATCAAGGAATTACTGTTCGTCTGGTATTTTTGGCATAAACAGAAAATGTGATTTAAGGCTTTCTGCTAAATTCTATAAAATGGATTTCTTGAGCAGAAGAATGTCTTATCTATGGGTATTTACCCATGAAAGTAGAGATTAAAATTCTGATTAGACATGTATCTTTTCCAATATATTTCTATCAGTGCACTGATTTGGCAAATATTTAGACCCAAAGGTCAGGGCTGTTCATAAGTCCCATTGATTTGAAAGTTGAATGTCTGCCCAAGATTAAACACAAAGAAGAATGGTTTCCTAAATCAATTTATTTAAGTCTGTATGTAAGTGCTCTGTTAAATCAGGGCCTAAAGTCAGCAACATATCAGGAAAGATAATGAGTTTGGGCCAAATACATGTATTAACAGCCAAAACATACACTGAGACAAAGAACATAATTATTACTTGGATTTGAACCAAGATCCCTAAATGTGTAAGTTTAACCAGATCTCTAAATTTCATTTCTTTTGAAGCTCTTAGCTTAAATCTAAATGGTGAGACAGGTTACTTTTACCTCTACGCTCTGGGATGGTCCTTCCTTATCTTCTGCTCTGCATTTGGATCTGCTTCCCAGAGAAGTTACAATATTAGCAGGAAAGGCAGTGCCTGCTTCTGTTTATCTTGCTAGGATGGTACAGGAGATATACTTAAACTCCATGAAGGACTCTGGACCCCACAAGCTCGGGGCTGAAATGTTTTGTTTTCTGCAGTGTCTTCAAACAGAAGTTTATTTTGAGTTTCTGTATAAAGCAAGTAGAAAGTCATCCTAATAAACGCAGGATATTATGAATCTGGCAGAGCACAGTGTAGATCAAAATGGTTTTAATCATTACTCCCTGTTTTAATTACTACTTGACACATTATCTCTATTGTCCTTCTACAAGTCTGTCTTTTGAATGAAATATTAAAGGCGAGTTACAGCTGAAAATATATGCAGTCTAGAAAGAAAATGGCTTTGAACTATTTGAAATGATTTATTGTCCACATTTCTTTATGAATATTTATTTGCCATAGTGAAAGCAATTCAATAAAGAGAAAACATGAGGACCAGTTAACTGAACATTTGCATACTCTAACAGCTAAAAAAAGGGAAAGAAAAATAGTATGCTGCATTAGAATGGTGTTAATGTTTGGTTTTCCTGTTTCCTGTAGTTCATTAATATGCAAGATTCAGATCCTGAAGAGAGGATATAAAAATAGCCAACAAATAAGTGTCCACAGCCTTTATACATTCCTATTCAGAAGGAAATAATCATGTTTCTGGAAGGATTTTCAAGGCCAGGGTGGAGACTATAATTTTGTTTCCATACTACTTCAGGTAGCTGGCTGTAAATCTTGCTTTTTGCAACAAGCATAGGTAATCTAAGTCCTCATCCTGTCAGGACCAGAGGTCCCTCATTCCTTGGCACTCCTCAGAGGAGCAGCTGGCTATCAAAACAAGACATGAGCACACTGATTATTTTAGTGTATAAACATAACTTTGTGCACCAAAACCAAGACCACATGCAGTGATGCTTCTTTTCTTTAATCCTCAGTGGAGGAAAAGAGTTTTTCGTGGTATGTGCTCTCATTTCTCACTGCTTGAATTCATTTTATCGACCAAAATGCACTATGTGTTAGACATGGAATGAACTTTGTTCCTCAGAGTTTCTTAGTGATATTCTGATACCCGGCTGCAGATGGGGCCTTGACAATTTTTTTTTTTTCCTTTTCTCTTCTTCTTCTTCTTTTTTTTTTTCCTTTTCTCTTCTTCTTCTTCTTTTTTTTTTTTTTTTTTTTTTTTTTGTAGGACTTGCTCCTTGAGAATTCACATGCAAATGGAGATGTCCACTGGCACTGTCTCACAAGGAAGCTTGGTTGGTTGGTTTTTAGAACTGATGAACTGAAGAGTATATGAAGGAGTATTTGGAAAAGGATAATCCTAATATATAATAGTTCATGAGAAGGATGGTTACAGTAGTAAAACACAGACTTTCGACAAATACAGAATTCTCTATGCATCAATATTCCATTCTTCTGAGCAAGAATGATAATAATGCTATTTATTTATTTATAGAAATAATTATCATTATTATCTACCTGAAAGCTAGCTGTGAGGCTAAATCATTAATATTTTCCAATTATTTCACAGTCCTTAACTAGAACTTGCCCTGAGAGTACTAAATATAACAATTTCCTCTGTATGTTTATTTCATTTTCCTTTGAAAAAAACCTAAACTTAATGTGTTGTTCTCTTTGCATTTGTCTACATAAAGCATTTTAAAATTCCATCTGTTGAGCTTTTCTAGAAGTTAGTAACAGGAAAATCTGACATTACTGTGTTAATTGCTTATTTCTTCCTCTTTTGTCATAGTCTTTTACCCCCACATAGATGTCACAATATCATTATCATCTGGGAGTTTGTTACTGCATGTACAAATAGAGATGTTGAGATCTACACTTGCTGTTTATTTCCTTGCCTGAATTTGGAGTTGACAAGTAACCACACACTGGTTCTCTGAAGTCAGAGTTCTCTTGATGTACCACTTTAAATGTATTTTGTGTTCAGGGAGTTTAAGTTGCACACAGTTAGATGGTACCCCATAATATATTTGTAGGTGTCTCAAATGTTTTCTTTCTTCTGCCATTTACCAGATTCTGCATTTATTGGCAAACGTGCATCAGTTACAAGTGAAGATACCCAGATCCATTTCCTCTAGTTGTTATCTGTTGGATAGCTAGACTCTAATGGCTGAAATCTACGTCTACCAACATAAAAGCCACGGGATATGGCACTGGTATCTTGTGGTTCCAATCAGCCTCCTGGTATTATAGTAGTACTTTTCTTTAACTGTGTTTCTACTGAGTTCAGCGTGCTCAGCCTCACTGGCTATTTTGCATAGCATCTGCACTGTATATTGTGATAATTGAAAACTCAATACAGCCCCGAGGCACCAGCACAACAGGCCAGGAGCGGGCTGGGGCATAACTCAGAACAATGAGACAGGCAGGCAGCAGCAAGCAAGGCCAAGCCAGCCCCAGCACATCTCCAGCAGCGGTCGGGCTGGGTCAGCATCCAGCAGCTGGCGGTCCCGTGGTGTGTGGCAGCTCTGGGGGCAGTGCCTGGGATGTCCCTCCATCTGCCGTCGTGGGGCTGTCATCTGGGAGCACAGACCATAGGTAGAGTCCAAGGCTCACCTGGAAAATTACAGGGACAGATCAAAACCAGATTCACGGCCACGCACTCCACTGACAGCTCTCATCCTACACATGCTCTTCCCAGGGTGGCTCCTGTTCCTAAAATGTCATCTAGGCGTTAGCAGAGAATAGGTCAGATATTTTTTCTAGTGTTTCAGAAGTGTAACATATATCAATAAATGTCACTTGCTATTTGAATGCTCATATTTAGAATTAAAACAAATAAATTAAATGACTGGAGTAAGCCACAGCATTTCTTCCTATTATCTTATGTAGAAAGAAAAAAAGTGTCTGGAGTGTAAAACGGAGAAAAGAAGAAATAATAATAATAATAAAACTTGTGGCATGAATAAGATAAGCATTCCTTGCCTTTCCTCTTGGCTCTGTCTATGAAGGTTTTGTACAACAACCTCAGCCAAAACTATTTAGTGTGTGATTTGTTTATCTGGCTGATGGAAGACCCAGTTGTCTCAGGGGTGTTCCCAGGAAGCAGGCAGGTCTATGCAATAGGATTCAGGAGTTTTTCATGTCAGTAGCACAGCTGAGCTGATGGGATGGTTCAAGGGAGTTAGATGTGGCCCTACCTTGTAGCAGCACCCCCAGAAAGTTGCTGATGTTAGATTGTCTCCATAGACTGCAGACCAACAGCTTTCCATGAGTCATTTGGTGAGGAAGGAAGGAAGGTGGGCTAGTCCAGGAGACTTAGGCTGTAGGGCTGTAAAATTGAAAGAGGTTGAAACATTCCATCCATTGGGGTTCTCCCTTAAAAGTATATTTGCATAACAGAATAAACCAGCCAGTATGTTTATAAACACACTTAAAACCACCCCGAGGAGCAGATCACCTGCCCTCCCTGGTGTTCTGGCCTTGCTCTCCATTCTGCCCCATTTTGCCAGCCCCAGCAGTTCAGCTGCCAGCCTCCCAAAGCCAGGGGAACGCCCTGCCCAGCCCCTGCAGGACCCCCAGCCCGTGCAGGGCTGCATCCCCTCGGGCTCTGTGCCACCTCCTACCCCAAGCACTGCCCTCCCCATGCCAGTGCCTCTGAGGCACAGGTACAGGAGGCAGGAGTGGCAATCTGGGTATCTGTTCATGTTTTCATCTCCAAACTTTCTGCTTGGAGCGTGGCCTTTTAGGGCTCTATTAGGTCTCTGCATTAGGGGTGTGATTATATGTATTTCCTGCTCATGGCAAAGTGTTAGTTAATTATTATTTCTGAAGTTCTTTTAAATTCTCAGGCAGTGGTATCTATTATTTTCCTTTGACTCTTCTCTTACCTTTTTCTTCTTCTATTTAGTATAAGGAGTCATCAGTGGTGAACTGATTATAAGAAACTAATTTATATCATCAGTCTGGTAGCAGGACATACATCTTAAATCATCTAAGATAAATACTTTTAATTAAGCAAATGTCCTACTCAATTCACTGTGGACAATCCCATCATAATGGATATTACTTCTGCATGCTAAATCTTAATCTTCATCAATACTGAATGCACAACACAAAACCATTATAAAAAAAAAAGTAGGCTTACTGTAATATTGCCATTTTGAAGCTGCCAGCTTTTATATTCATTAATATGATGACAACAGACTCCCGGCTAACAAATTTTACTACAGATCAGAATTTTTATCAGCTATGTATATGAGACCAAATCTAGGCTATCCTATTATTTGCAGTTTTTATTAAAATGTTAAATTGGGATTATTATAAACTCCCTTCGGATTCCTTAATAAAAAAGAAATTAAAGTTAAAATCAAATGAGATTTCCTGGAAGAATTTTAAAAGGCTGCAACAGCAGTAAAGTCAGCAGGCACCACACAACTCAAGGAAGTATTTACCAACCAGAAGATGAATGTCTCTTCACTGACGGTCTAGTGGGTTTACTTTATATGAATTTTTGAGAGACGGAAAGACGAGAAAGCAAGAAAAACTCCCAGCCAATGTTTTGCTAATCTATTGCTTCCGGATCAAAGCTTTCAAATTCTGTTGTAAACTGACTTCTTGTTCTTGTGACCAAAATCTCCTCCTTTTTCCCCCTCCCACCATGTTCAGGTTTGGATTTGGAAGTTCCTACTCCCAAGGAAGAAAGCCTGATCCCTTATTGCTTCAGTTGTGATGTTGAAACCCATTAATATTTCTCTGGCAGGTACCTTGACCCTAGTGCCCTTGAACATGTTAAAAAAACATGGGGTATTCCTGAGCCTTTGTCCCTGAGAGGATTAACAGGGTTGCCCTGCAGGCAGCCTGAAGGTGTTTTAATAGGTAATAGGGGTGGGCTTCAAGCTTTGCCTCAGGCTGCCTCTGCTCAGCAACACAGATGCAGCCATTGAAATTAGGGGGTAAAGCATGGCTCTGTGTATGAGTGTGAGTCCTCAGAATCTGGTGGAGATATCTCCAGATATATCCTTCCCTCACCAGGACAGGCATCCCAATGGAGGGTACAGGGACTGGAGACCTCTGCTGCTTCTGCCACTGACTTCTTCTCTGACCTAGAAAGTTAGGTATTTAAGCTGTTTCTCCCTCTCTCTTTCTTGCCTCTCTGGCTTCTCTTGTGGCTTATAAATTGTGTCTGATGGAGAGACTGCAGCACTCGGTGTGGTTTTGCTGTGTCTATCCAAGTCGGTCCTGGTCTCAGTCGGGTAGTGTGGCTATATCATGGTAAAAATAAATAAATAGATAATACTGGTAACCACGGTTACCTTTTTGTGTGTGGACAATAGGTTCCTAAAGGAGGAAAAGCCCCTTCTCTGAGTTTTTTTTATGTGCAAGTTAAGGTCTCTCTTTCCTCACTCAGCTGGAGAAGATACTGCTTTTGTGAATCAGACAAAACTTACCATGTAAAATGGAACACATCTTTGATTATACTGAATACTATCCTATCTGTAATTTACCCTTGCTGCTTCAAAGGACACAACTTGATTAAACTAAGAAATGATAGACTGTGTTTGGATGGTAAAAGATTTTTCCTACCTAAATAGGAAACAATCATAAAAAACAGTGCAAATACACAAGAAAGTGTTTTAACATATTATAAACAAGCCACCCTGCTGTTGCCTTATATTGTATTGTTCCTTATATTGTATTCCTTGCTCAGATTGCTGTGGATACTTCTCCTGAAGCCAAAAATATTTATCTTTTAAAAACTATGAACTGTCATGGTTTTTTTTAATTATGTGAATATCCTTCTTCCATACGTTCATATGTACTGTTACCTGCTCAGTCTGTCATCTCTTCTGCATTTCCCTGGGTGAGTCCAGATCCTCCCAGAGACATTTCTCAGGTTGTAGATCTGTACAGTGCATTTTCCCAGAGATGTTAAAAGCGTTTCTACTTTACTTAACGACAGCGTTTAGCAGTACCAGCCATCACTCATCATCATCATCACAGAGTATACAGCAGATACTCTGCACAGGGCCAGAGGGGACATTATCCCAGTTTTACAGACCAGAGAAACAAGGTGTTGGATTTGGAACATGCTGCAGAACGTGCAGAACCTGTGAATGGGAGAAGGACCGACACACCTGCAGATCACATTTTATTCTTTAGTGTGTTACTGCTTTTGTTTCCTCCAATATTCCCAGTTGCACTGTGCCCTCCTAAGAGGATTTCAGAGAATGATCACAGTGGAGCCAAGTGCTTTTGCAAGAACACATTCGGATACTGCAGCGAACAATGTAACTTTCCTAATTTTGAAGTGTGACTTTGCCATGTATAGTTCTTAGTAACTTCTACCATGTCTCTGATGATTTCTGGGTCTACTGCCAGTAACATGGTACATTCCTAGCCAAATTAGCATGTGATATTTTGTGCTTGTACTCCTCTGGTAAGGTCTGATTGCTGTTTCCATATAGATGTATTTTTTGACAGGAAGAGCAATTCTATAAACCCAGGATGAAAAGCCCATCAATTGAATTGGTACCACATCACCATGGCAACAATATAATGCTAATGAAATTGTGACTGTTGAACCTGTTTTATGGAACTCTACAAAATGGGCTTCATAAAAGGTGAAGTCTCGTTGATTAGTAAACGTTTCAAAGCATGATAAAAACCTGAGAAACACATGTGCTGTGACTTATTAATCATGTTATCATCCTCATTTAAGATAATACATTGCTCTTTGTATGAGGAATAGTGCTCTCAAAAATAAAATTATATGGGAAATCTCCGTTTCTCCAGGTTTCAACATGCACCACAGAAAGACTCACTCACCTCCATGCCCTGGTTCACTGTGTCAGTTGGCATAAGAGTGTATTGAGTCATGCAGTTTTTGCTGCTTATTTAATCTCTCTCAGAATCTGTAAAATTTACTGCTACTGCAGCTGCAATAAATACCTTTCTGTAAGAAAAATGTGGCTTAGTTTATATAAAATTATTCCACAAAAACCTACCCTTTTGGATTGTACCTTCCACAGAGAAGGGGTGGCAGCAGGAATGCACTCTTCACTTCCCACCTCCCTTCCTTTTGCCCATTTGGCAGTTTACTGTCATGTAAATTCCCAGCACAGGGGAGAGAGCCACCCCATCTCTCATTCCTCAGGACAGCAGCTCTTGCTGAAGGCAGAGTTTGATATTGTGCCTACTTTTAAACAACAACAACAAAAAAAACCTGCTGAGCACTCAAATTTCCTGGTCATTCATGTCTCTGGACAGGATTTTGGGGAGGTGCCTCGCCTCTAAGTGTCTGGGGCTTCACCACCAAGGTTTCTACAGCAGGATTTAATTTTTAGATAGATAATAGATAGGTAATAGGTAATATTCCTCTTTGTTTTACCTTGGGAATAACAGTGTGTCTCACCCTATGCAGTCCATCTCCTAATCCACGTAAATCAGAACACAAAAGCAGGTGTGCCAACAAGCATTGAGCTCAGTGTGAATTCACCATGCAGTGTTGTCTAGGTATTTAGTGAAACAACAGGGGGAACACTGCTTATTTTAGTGAAGTCCTGATCTACATGGCACAGAAGTCAGCAGAAATCTTCACAACATTAGATTTAACGGGCTTTAAATCAGGGCTTTAAAGGACTGTTTCTGAAAGCTCCATGCTTGATCCTGTTTGGGAAAGGAAGCCCTGTCTAACATTTCATAATTTCCATGGTTTTTGGGAAAGCAACACACAGAATTTCTGAGTTGATAGAAATATAATGTAATGTAATTTCCCTTAATATATATTTTGCACTGGCTGACAGTTTTATTAAGCAGAAGCAATAATCATCATTATTCAGTGTAATAACCATCTCATTAGAAATGGTCTAATTTTCCCTAATTTTAATCTACCTCTCAGACTAAGCTGTTCTAAAATTACTGAGGTGCCTACAGTTCAGTTTCGTAAGACTTCAGCAGAAACATAAGTCTTCAGTAAGCAGCTACTGACTTATTGCTGCTAAAATAGTGATATGCCAGACCTTTGTGAGAGAAAAGGAAGTACAGAAAATTCAGGTTAGGAAATTGCTATATCACTTTTTAATTCTATTTCCTTACTGTCTTGTAAGTAGCACTTTCTGCACGCATTTTGCACTATGACAAATTGTACAGTTGCCTTCAAGCCTTGCATGCACTACCCTTTAATAAAGGACCTGGCTAAGGGTCACATCAGAGAATCCTGGTAAGGGGGAGCTGACAAGCAGAAATATTTCTTGGAGAGACAGAGAAGGAGATGAAACCACTGATCAAGTTTCATTATCATCCAATGAAAATAGGATGTAAACTGTGACATCCAGGCAGATTATATATGTCAGGCAAGCAGATGTGAGCAGAAAAATGTAGATGCTAAACCTTACCTAATAGGCTTACTCTGTGGATTATTCTCAATGAGCAAGGCTATATTAAGTGTGGCCTTGTATGCAGTATAGTTAATATACAGGCTGTAAGAAACATGCATTCATAAGTGAATCTGGGGACATTCCCAGCTGTGCTGAAGTTAATGCTCTTCGATATACTTTGGAGCATCCTAAAAGCACTTTGAGTGTCATATACTTCTACAGACATCATAAACAGCATTAGGGCGTTTATTTAGCTTTAGTTCCAAGATTTCAAAGGGCACTCTGTTTTCTCTAAAAATGTGCTCAAAAAATGACATACTCAAACAGCACTTGTGCATGCAAACTGCTATAGCAGCTTAGCTACTTGATTTGGTTGTGCCAGTTCTGAAAACACATTTGATCAAAAGCATTTTGTTTCAATCACAGAGATAAGTAACCTCATATGAAAAAGGAAGCACTTTGCAGGTTATATTATAAAATAGACAAATTTTCTAAAGCTTTTGTTTACCATCAGATGTTATTCTGTGTAGTTCCAAGTAATAAAAAATAACTTCTTTTGTTTGCTGGGGGTTTTTTAATGTTCCCCTAAAATAACATACAAAAGGCAGTCTCTTCTGTGGAAGCACTCCACTTATGAAATCTCTCCTCTTTGAAATTCTGAGCCTTTTCCAGCTGTAGTATTCTTTGCTCAGCTATAAGAACACAAAGTACAGCAGTGAAAAGCATTACACTATTATCCCAAGATAATTTGATAGTCTGTAAATGTATTTTCCTGCCTGTGGTTCCAGACATTACTCTCATTTGAAGTAATGATTTGCAGTTATTTATACAATTCAACTTAGCCCACATTGGTTTCACCCTGAACATTTTACCTGCATGGAACAAACATGGCTTATTTGTAGATTGTACAAGCTAGACTAGAGGGGTGATTTTGGCAAGGCACACTTGATCAGCAGTGCAATGGAATGCTTGCTGTAGACAGGCAGCTCCTGCAGGAGGTGGTGCAGTGACTCACTGGCAGCTGTCTCCTGCCCACGTCAGTGTTACCACAGCCATACATCAGCAGCAGTCTGCTGGACATGTTAAAGTCTAAGTTCTGACATAAAACCATAGCTCTGATCTGATGTGGTCAGTAAATACAGCTTGGCACTTTCCAGAGGTACTTACCCTGCTTTTCTCTTTTGGCGTCTGTGTGGGATGTGAAAACTCACCTTAAAGTCCTCTTGCATTTCTGGAGTTTACCATACCATTCCCCCCAAAGCTGGAAACAAGTGGTCCAGTGCTAACTGGAGAGTTGTTTCACCTCTAATGCACCCACATTTCAGTGTTATACCGTCTGTTTGTAGAATTTGCAGTGTTTGTGAGTGTGGACACAAGGCTTTGGTTTTGAATGGTCTCAGAGTTCACCTCCCTCACTGTCACTTGGGAGCCTGTGGTGGGAACAGATTGACATAAGTGACAGTAATTTACTGCTGGCTCATAACTGGTCAGCAATGGATGGAGCACTCTGTGGTGTGGGCAGGAAGAATGTCAATGAATCCTAGGTGATCCTCCTCTGGGAACCCAGGGTGAATTCAGAGGAGCCATGCACTGGTAACATCCATTGAGAGCTGCCAGCTCTCTGTGGGCATCAAAATGCTCAGCAACACAAAAAACATAAAATACGATTTCCACTGTTTTTTTCCATTGTCATACATTCCTGAGTACCACCCTGGTTCATATCTGATGTTGGGAAAAATATTACTGTCAAGAGAGTGAATTACAGAAAGTTGTAGTTCTCACTTGGGGCAGTCAGCACCTAGGCTAGAAACTTCCACCTCTGCCTTCCTGTTTCTCTTATCCTCAGCTGGAGTGGCCCCAGAGGGTGTCTGAGTGAAGTGTAAAAGTTACAGCTCAAATAAAGCAAAGGGGGACAGTAAATATTCAGAAATTACTGTGTCTCTCCTCTGTCATCTGTTCATGGTATCTTGGATACTGTTGTGACAATTCAGTCAGTTTCTTTTAAAAAAATTTAAAACCCCCCGAAAATACTTAATATACTACTTCTGTTCTGTGAAAATTTTTAAAGTCTTTTATTTTGAGAGAGAAATTAATATCAACATGCCTTTCTAGGCCAGTGTCATTTAAGAACATCAGCACTTTAAAAGGTGCAAGAATCCCAGTTTACCATCCTGATGTCAGTTTATGATAACATTTATGACATTAATATAATGGATTATGACCTTTCTTGGTTTGTCTGACTGACAGTTAGTCATATATAGCACAGTACTTATCACCTTGGTCCTTCCATAATAGTAATCCCTTCAATTTTCTGAGCTGTGTCATCAAAATATGTACTCATAAGTCTTGATCTCATCTCTGGGAGAGTAGCACTAGGAGCTCCTTTTGAGCTTTATGTCACCTAAAATCTAGAGTGAAATTGAAGACCAATTGCAGAAAAATAACCGGTCTCTAACTTTATCACATAGTCTGCATAATTGCCTTTATGATTTTAAATGATTTACTGAGTCCTGTCAAAATGCTGTGCCTTTCTGTGGTGGAAGTTACTGAAGTTCAGAAAGGCCATTATTCTGTACAACAGGAGCGACCTTGAGGAAATACACAATAGATGCTGTGCTGCAATTACTTACTTTGACCTTCTTATTTATTTTTTTTTCTCTTTAATCTCCTCAGGATAGACAGAATAAAATACATTTTCTCGAATATTTAGAGTGAAAATTTGCTGTGCAATTTGTACCTGCTTTCCTCATGCCCACTTTTACTAAAAAGGGTGTCAAGATACTCTTTTTACATTAGAAGTTTCCCATGAATCATACATAAAAGATGAAAGACAAAAGTGAAAATTTTGTATGTTTCCAAGAATTGACCACTTAGCAAATGCTAATGATGGATAAGGGGTCACTTGGAAATCCTGGATCAGACACCAAAGCCTGTCTCAGCCCTGCCCTATTCTGTTCCTTCCCTGCTTGCACTGGGCCCCCCAGTCTGCTCACTGGGCACCAAGACGCTCCCTACCATCTTCTGAGCATGAGAGCCAGGTTGGGGCTGTTGCTGCAGCCAGCAAAAGATGTTCATGCCTCATGGTCAGGTCTGCTACAACAAGCTGATCATTCAATTTTATTCAAATAAACCAGGGAATGGCCTGAAAGACCTCACACCAGAAAAACGGGAGTGGGAGCAGGAGCTTCCCGAGCATGGAGATGACTCCTGCACCTCCCTGAAATGTGGCAGGCTGTGAGTACAGCATGGGGTATTTACATAGTACAGACGCCCTCATGCATACTTAAATGCATATTTAAAAGAAACTTTATGTCTTTAAGCCGGATGAACAACTCCATATGCCTTAGAGCCACAGAGAAAGGACATTCCCATTCTCAGCAGGGCTCTGCGTCCACAGGCAGAGCCTCTCCCGGGAGGGCTGAGGCTCTCCAGCCCTCACTGTTCCCTGGGGCTATGCACCACTGTCATTCTGGCACTGACATCCCATCTACAGGAGTGTCAAGTTCAAGCAAGGACAAGCACTTTAAGGCAGCCCTGGTACATATCTGTGACTACACTGATACCTCTGTATTCTCTCCAGCATTTTGTCAAGAATGTGACATGCTAACTTTTTTTTTGTTGCTAATTCTTTTTTTTTTTTTTTAATAAACCAGCACTGTGACAAGGTAGCTGCATGCAACGCAGGAGTAATGCTCTTCTGTGGGCAGAACAAAAGTGTTCTGGTGTTCAGCTATCACCTTATGAAGCTGCCTTCACCATTCAACATTCTGAATGAAAATGGTTCATCAGTGACAGATATATCCTGGGCTGACTTTTCAGGCTGCGTGCTGATGAGCAGCCATTTCTATCCCTGGGCCTGGTGATTAGTTTTATTCAGCTGAGAGGCAAGCACTTGGACATTTGTCACTGTTTCTTTGAAAAATGTGTGCATGTTTTCTTGGGCTATCAAATAGGACATATGGGAGCTGGATTCCATCTTTCATTAGATCTTGGAAATTTGTGTCCTCCTGAGGCAATTAATTAGCATGATGTTCTTGGCTGCTAATGTTTGATTTCAGATGTCAGTGGCAACAGACTTGGCAACACAGATTTTGTGAGGATGGTCTAATGGTTTAGGTTATTAGCCGTGGGCTCCACACAGCTTTCTTCAAGCCCTCCACTTCTGCAGAGTTCCCTTTGGTGTGCAGACAAGTCCCGTGGTTTCTGTCCATGTCTTAGCTCTATTTGAAAATTAAATATTACTGCACTTTCCTGCTTCGCAGGACCGGTGCAGGACAGACTGCACCTCAGCAGAGGCTAGGCAGCACCGCTGCAATCCTCTGCCACCCCAGTTCCACGATGGAGAAGCTGTTCTGCAAAGCTTTTCTTTGATCCTTCCACAGTTTAAGGCAAAACCATTTACAGTAGAAATTTGTCAAATTAATGTATTTAATTTCGTTTACTTTCAGCTTGCTCACAGCAGATACCTGCAGGCTGTACACACCCTTATCTTTGGAAAGGACATCTGTGGAAAAAAGTTAAGTGAGCTATTGGATGTAGGCTCACAGGTAAGGTATAGCCCCTCAGCTGGTGTCTTCCATGTGTGATCTGAAATCCTGTGATACACAGCAAAACCACACACTTCTAACCTATAGATACAATCCAGAGATATAATCTAGACTGTTTGCTTTGGTTTTATTAACTCAACTATATTAATAATCTTGTATAATTATAACAATGCATGGCTAGAAAACAGTGTTAGTTATAGCTTAAAAAATTTGCTATGCCTCTCTCAAAGGGAGACCCAAGCAAAATATAAAATATCTACTGATTACAGTTATACAAGAGATATCAAATCCTCCTTGAGGAAGAACACATGCTTTTCTTTAATATCCTCTACACAATAACAGAGGGTTGAATTTTCCAGGGCAATGGAGAGGATGAACCTATTTCAGAACACCAAAATTCTAGTGACATTTTATAGATGCATTTGTTAGTACAGTTGCAAATAAGTTGTTGTGTGTGGGAGCTCACTTAAGTGGTCATTACCGTATGTGATTTGAACTCACAAAACTCATTTCACAAACCTGTTTGAAACAGATGTGCTTCTACCCAGCACTTAAAATAGAATTAGTCCGTGGTCTTAATTTAGGTAGCCTTTGCAGTCACTAATATACAATCATGTATACAATCACACACTTTCTAAGCGTGTATGAAAGGCATTAGACAGAAGAAAAGAATGAAGATAAGAAGAATATATCACTAAACAGTATCTGCAATCTTTGATATTCCTTCCAGATAGCTCACTCATATTGAAATGGAATGAGAAAGCGCAAAACGTTAAATCTAGTATTGCCTGTTTTCACTTGATGCAGCTAGGAGCTCTAATTCAAGCACTGAGATTGAACGTTTTTCATACCTGCCAGACAAACTTCCATTAATTAAAACCAATAAAAATACAAGCAGGATAGCTGAATAACTGAAGTTGAATTTATCTTATATATCCAGTTTAGTCATGGCATGCTTTTTTAAACTTTTTGCTACCCTTATTATCCCATGTTATCTTTTGCAGTGCTTTTTCAGAATCCCTTATTCCTCCCATCAATTCAAGATCCATTTCCACACACCCAGCATTCACCTCCAATGCTCTTTCAAACCATGTCTTTTGCAGACCAGCAGGAAAGAATTTGCAGAACACCGGCTGAAAGACCCTTATTGTGCAACTAATAAGGAAGGTGGAAATACCATTAAAATTCTGACTTGAGCTTTAAAATGCCATGAAATTCTGAATTAGGGCTCTGCCTTGCATCCCCAGTTGCACAATTGCACTTGAGCACTGCCCAGGCTGCCCTGTGATGGCAGCTGAACCACACAGGCACTTTGCACCCCTACAGCTTTTTGCTCAGGCTCCTGATGGCTTTCCTGGGAGCTGATCACCATTAATGCTACAGAAGAAGGCACTAAACTAAAAGTTTAAGCTATGAATTACTCTGTCAGTTGTACTTCAGCCCCTCACATACCACTCTCTTTGAAGCCATAGGACTTCCCTCCCTGTTCAAATATTTAGTTTTGGCCTCAAATTTACGCTTGCCCTGAAACTATTATCAGATGACAAGGACAAAGTAAAATACCTGAAAAGTGAGTATTTTATCAATCAGTTTCAAAAATTGAGGAGAAAACATATATTCCATACTCTTCTTTTAAATCACTGACTTGAAAGCAGTTGGTGAGTGAGTATGACATCTTTATGATGGGACCAAGAATTTTCAGCTGACACTTGGTGGGTGTGACGGAACCTTAAGATCTGCTGTATGGATGGGAGTATAAGTTTGAAAATTAAGATCCAAAAAAGCTGCATGAGAAAAAAACCTTATGATTAAAAATTGAAGAACATTGAGCTGCATTATTGACTGACAATTGTAAATCTTTCATTTTACAGGAGAGTTGCTTTCTAATCTGTACACAAAAAAAAAAATCTTCAAAATCATTGGCTCTTTTCTGTTTTTCGGGTTTAAAAAATTTATTTAACTGGATATGGCATAAATATCTTTGCATGTTGATTATGGGGCTAAGATAAGAAATACCAGCATAAAAAAATTAAATAAAAGGCCATATATTACAGTGGAATTGCTTACAGAGCCAACAGCCAGCCTGAAGGGAGCTGCCCTTATGACAAATGTCCCTGCATGATGTAAACCTCCTTTTTGGTGATGGCGTAGTAATTTCCATTGCAAGTGGGTATTACATTTTTAATTGATTCCTAGCAGCAAAGTCTGTAACCTTCACTGATACGTGTCCATTTCACAAGGTTATTGACTTTCAACATATCTTGTTAGATGTTATGATGAGACAGACTTCTTTTTTTTCCACAGATTTATGTATATTGATATTACATTAGTTCATCAAGGTTACAAATGACACTGCATTACACTACATTTCACATTTTCTGTATCATGACAAGAGGTTTATAATATTCACTCTGGGACATATAAAGTGCCTTGCACCCATCCCTTGGATAAATAATTTAAGAAATTGTTGGGAAATCATACCTAATTAGTAGGTTCTGCACTCAATAAGTGCCCTTTGATTTAAATTGTATTTGTATTTTGATAGGTATTGATTTTAGGAGTAGGAGAAATGAATAATACATTTTGCATTTCTCCACTGTTCACAGCAATAATCTGACAGAAATAATGGAGGAACACTCCTGGAAGCAGCCTCTTTGGGGACCTGCATGCCTTTCCCTAGAAAGCCCATGGGACAGTTAAAGGCACTCCTGTGTGGAATAGCCTGATCCCCTTCTCTCCAATTGATTTTCTGCATAATCTTGGACAAATCACTCAGCCTCTCACAGCCTCTCCTTTTTCATCAGCAAAATGGAAACAGAACAGTTCCTCATCAGCTCGCAGATGGCCACAAGACATATGGAGAAAAACAACAGACACATCCAAGTGGGCATTATACACATCCTAACTGGCACTGCCACATGGAGCACAGAGCCAGCAAGTGAGGCTTCCTGTGGGCATAGGAGAGTCTGGTTTCCCATAGCAGGACCCACGGTGTCACCATGGACCTCTGAGAGCAGCGGGAGCAGTGGTGGAGCTGGGCAGCACACACAGAACCACCCTGCCAGCCTCTTCCTGCACTCAGTTCTGCCCGCAGGAATGCTCTGGTTGCTTTGGCTACTCGCTTTCCTGGGTGAATTGATACAAGACTAATTTGGTTTTCTTTGGATGCTAATCCCTCCGAGTGAGCAGAGGGAACAAGGTGAAGTTGTACCATGCAGATAAGCTGGCTGACAGGCTGGTATCTTCCCGAGGCAGTTGCAGCTCGGCGTGCAGGTAGGCAAGACTGCTTGCATGAGTGGCCAGGGTGAGGAACACAGACAGACAAAAACATCTCTGAGGCTGAAAACAAATCAGAATATATAGGTATTTACAAACACTGATTTCCAACACCCCAGCAGCTGTAACAAATGCAGACTTCATGAGATAACCATAATTATAGAAAAGCTTTATTTTTGGTTTGGTTTTTTTTTTTTTTCACTCAGTATGCCAGCTCTGATTTGAAAGGAAAACCATAGGCTCAACTGTGCAACACAAAAAACCATGGCATCAAAGCAAGCATCAAAGTGGCCCCTTGGCTGCTGGCAAACAGTACAGTCATAAGAAAAGAGACAATGAAAATACAATAAGTAGAAATAGTGGTTTTTTCCCATAATATAAACACCATAGACATTCTTTTAATACAAAGAGAAGCAGGATCCAATGTGACAGCTTTATATTTGCCAAGTATCATGGGAGGACTGTAAAATACATCCTCCCTAAACCAAGCCAAAGGAGCAGAACGAGCCAAGATGTTCTCATCAGAACAAAGACATCCCTTTTCTTAGGTCTCAGACAGTTAGCAGCATTAATTTTGCTTTTTATTTATTTTAATCATCTCTGTTTCAAGCTAGTTTCAGAAAGTTGTGCCAAAACATCTATTAGTGACTGTATAGGTACAGTCCACTGCACCAAAATCACTTTATGGTCTTCAAATAATGGAAATTATATTTAAGACATTTTGTGAATATGTAACTTTTAAAAAAATTCTCAAGAAGACAACTGAGAGCCAGGGCTGTACAACTCTGAAGCAGAGGGATTGTTGTCACATGGAAAAGCAGACAACTCGTATGTGTTTGAATCCTCAGCCTCTCACAGGGGGAGATTTAAATAGTGTGTAGTGGATTTCTTTGTGATGCTTTTCCTTCTGTTTTTCAGTTAATATTTTACATTATTTTAGAAGTATTACCTGTACATTAAGCCCTATATTCATATAGTCATGAGTGACCTGCAACTTTTCTGTCTTGCTCTACTACTTTCATGCAGATTTAGAGAAATTGAGGCCTGGCAACCCACAGCTGAGGTGCACAGGAGCAAATAGCTGAAAGCATAAAAGTGGGGCTGCTCAAATAAATTTTTACACTTCTCTCATTAAAGTTTCACCTGAAGAATTTTTGTGGGAGCCTTAACCAGTTAAACAGCACCCATCTCTTCTAGGTTCCCAAGCAGCAGGGGCACAGGGGAAAACAAGTATCAGATACACACAATCTTTTTCTTATGCCTGCTGCACACTCCCAGATGCAGTAATTCACCCTCTTCATATCTTTTCATAAAAGAAAAGCAGTATTAATTATCCTGAAGTATTTTTAAGGAAGATGAATATTGGAGAAGTTCTTACTTATTTCACAAGATATTCTGCTTTCCACGTAAAAGTAATGATTTTCCATATAAAATTAATGATTGTAATAAGTTTCATTTTAAGGCAGGTGCCTCCTGGGTAACCTCTCTAGTAAAGTCTGATTCCAGGTAAAGCCAACATGAGAACCATATTTGCTTTTATGAATTCTGAAATGGTCCATGAATCTCAAATAGTATTGCACCCTCTGTTTTATAAATATTTTATGTGTTTTTCTTCAGTAAATACATATATTTTGCTTTTTGAATCTCAGGGCCCCTTTTGAGCTGTGTGGCTCTTAGAATGTTAATAGAGAAGTAGCAACATGAAACTGAAAATAAATGCTTTTAACAAACAGGCAAAGTCTATATTTCACCAAGGAAAGTGTGGTTTAAAATAAAACAGACTCCCGCAACGTCTAAATCCTGAATATTTTCTGCAGAGCATGCCACAGCTATTGACATGCTGTTGGTTTTATATGTCCCAGGATGCATGAATTATTACTGTCATTTGACATTTTATATTCCTAGTTGCATAGCCTATAGCAACACTTACCGTCAGCTGTGGTAGACTATAGCAGACCTCTGGCAATGCTTCTTATTGATCAAGCACTGCTCACTGTTTGCCTGCACAGTAATGCAAAGACATCCTAATTCTCTAAGACAGAAAACCCACAAGTTACTGCGTTTGGGATTTCTAGTCCTTTCAAGAGACCTAAGACATGAAACAGATTACAGATACCTTCTCCCCCATTGGGAGGCAAACTGAGTTATCTCACAAGCTTGAAGTACTACAAAAGAAAGCACATTGCGTGGTAATGCTAAAGAGAAAAGCAGGATGCTAACGAATGGTGCTAATATAACTGGTTATGAAAGGGACCTCAAGAACCAGAGAGGTGTTCTGCTGAGAGTCAATGGAGCTGTGCTGCCAGCTTTATCAACTTCTTTAAATAGAACCTATACAAAGCAATACAGCAAAAATTATATCAAAGGTGCTAGTGCTTATGATTTGAATAAAGGTAAATTTGCCCAGCGTTTACTTAGGTGAAATTTCCCCAAGACAGCAAGAGCCTGAGTTCATGTAAATAATAAAATAGAAATTGCAGATCACAGGGCAGCAGAACATACCATGGCTGACCATGTAAAGACCCAGTGCAGCAGTGACTGGTCTGTGGGCCTAGCGAACACATCCCCCAACACTCTCTTGGGTCAAAGGAAAGATGACCTACCCCCAGCATGGGGCAAGTCCTGTCAGGTAATGTAGCTCACCACAGCAGCATATCTACCTCGGCCTCTGCCTTGAAGAGCTGGTTTATCCTGCTCCCTTCTCCCAGTCCACACTCTTCCTCTCTCTGATCTCTCTCTCCTCCTTCCAGGGAGCAGCATGACCCCAGCATGGCTGCCCAGCACAGCCCTCTGTGCGGAGCAGGTCAGCAGGGAGCAGAGGCTGAGTCCACCTCTGCCCAAGGGGCTCCTCAGTGAGTCACTAAAGTGGGAGCACGATGGCCAAGCCCTGAGAGTGGAAGGCTCCACATCTGCACACACCCTTCATGCCCCAGAACGCACCCTGTACAGGGGCAGCCAGGAGCCAGCTCTGACCCACACCTGGGACCTCCATCAAAGCTGTCACAAAGCCAAGAGAAGGGACATGTTTAGCTTGGCCAGCCTAAACCACCAGAGAATTTATGCAAGACCAGCTTAGCTTCTGCCAAGACTCGCAGCTGCCGTTCCTCGGGGTCTAGTCCCTGGGGAGCATCCTGGCCCTCCACCCTGAGCCCTACACCGGTCACAGCTCACACTCGTGGCACCAGTGCCTACATGTTCCCAGGACTAGCTGCTCAGGGGCTGAAACACCCTGGTAACAGCCCATCCACATTTCTCAGCTAAGCATCAGCTTTGATGTGATGCTTGTGTGGTGAGTGTCCATCCCAGCATCCAACAGTACCCTATCCCAGCTGCTTGTGAATCCCTGTGTGGGGACAGGGCTTGAGGGCCTTCCCTAGTTCTGGGAACTCACCAGACTCAGCTCTCAGGGTGATCCAGATCTTGAATCTGACCCCTGCAGCCCAACCCCATCAGATGGTGGCTTTGCTCCTTTGCTTTTAGCTGCAGAGACAGCAGCTGCAGCACTCTCCTGGCATGCTCTGCTGGTCTTCAGGAAAGAGCTTTTCCTGAAGCTATTGCTTTTTGTCCCACATCTTTGAGCACAAGAGTAAATCTGAAGCATGGCAAGGGGGTTTTCTGCTTGCATTGCACTTTTCTGTTCATTCTCTCCCATTGTCTGATCCTTCTGCTTCCCTTACCTGTCCCATCCATGTTACTCTGACACAAGGAGCTCCCAGCACCTTTCTTTCCTTGTGGAATTTCTTGGAAAGCATCATCAAGCCACAAACCATTTCCTCCAAACTGCATCTGTTGCCTTAGCATAATGATGGAGTTGCTTATACAGTCCAAACTTGCTACAATGAAAAGTCACACTTTTTCAATTCATCCAGTGAGTTTTTACGATCACTTGAAATACAGCAGCACAGCTCTGCACCTGTAACATCTTCAGAGCCACTTAACAGCACAGCCAGAGAGCATAATTCCAATTGAGCTCAGCTGAACACAGGTGACTTCTGGTGCTGGAGCACTTCACCACTGGGGTAAGATGGGCTGGTGAGGCAGGCAGCATTTGACTTGCAAAGCCTCTTTCTTGGACATCCTAAGAGGGCAGCATGGCTGCACCCGAGTTAAACCCTTGCCAGCAAACAAAAATATTTTGCTTTGCCAAAATGTTACAATGGTGATTTTGTTCCTGTCTTTTGAGGGCATGAGATTTAATGAGATTTAATCAACAGATCCTGTCCTCCTCAGCCAGCTTGAAGAGAGGTGGTTAATGACAAAGACCATCGGCATTCACACAGTCCCACCTCCTTGAATGCACAGCTTCTCTTTGGTTGACTTCTCCCAGGGAGGAAACAGTTTTCTGCCTTGCCCCTGGAAATTATGGAAGGTGCAAACTCCAGGCTAAATGCTGCTCTTCTCTGCTTCATGCCCACTGGATTCAAATTCCTGTGGTCAAATCTGGCAGAGCAAACATCTGGAACATGCAAACAAACCCCCAGATTCAGACACCTGGTCATAACAAGGACAGGGAGGGTGTTTGTGCTGCAGTTCATCATCACTAGGGTGGGAAGAGCTACATTCCAAGCAGGACAGTCAGAGACTGCTACAGGCACTGATAGGACAGGACATCCACAGAAGTGGCACAGACTGCAGGGCCAAAAGCAGCCTTTGATGCTTCATGACAGCACAATCTGTATGTTGGTGTTTGGGTTTGAAATATACATACCCACATTTACACACACGCTCAACCACACATCATTTGTATGTATGGGTGTACATATAGGGGCACATGATGGTACCCTACATTTTCAGTGTATTTTTCAGTCCATCATGTGCATCTATGAAAATAGATCACAACTCCTGCAGATAATTTGTCAGCTGAAATGGGAATTTTAAAGCCATCCATATCATTACTTTTGAATCTTTCAGTGTTGTTTTTTTGGTTTTTTTTTTTTTTTTTTTTGCAATTTGGGAAGAGTCTAATTTTGACTTATTGACATCCATGCACTTTACTGAGTGAGAACAACTAACTCCTACCATAGTTTCCTCTGAACCCTCACAGAAGAAACAGATTTATTCCATTTATGCAAACACCAGATGCAGCAGTTTTAATAAAATCAAGTGCCTTTAAATAAAATACTTCATATAATTTGATTTATTCGTAGTCTTGTTTCTAAGATTAAAAATATCTACTGTCTTCCCACGATCAATAATCCAATTTTTAAGGGGCTGTTACTTTCATTATAAACATATAAAAGCAATCCAAGCTACTAAAACCCTGTATACAGACACATTGTAAAAGCCAAACTACATTTTACCCAGCAGGCAAAAAAAAGAGACATAAACAGGTCTGAATTGTTGCAGGCATAAATATTTTAGACAGACTAGAAAAACCTTTGGGAATTTGAGACCATAATTAAGCCCCTTAGCAGACCATTCAGTAAACCACAGCCTGCAGGACCCCTGCAGTGGCTCACAGTTGGGGAGTGAGACATTGAAAGGGTGCAAAATGCAGCACACCCACTTCACCCAGGGGCTGTTCACCTGTCACTAAACAGGTCACAAAGTCAAGAATGGCTTCGTAGGTGTGCAACATGGTGTGCTTCAGCTGACAGAAGAAAACAGAGAAGACATGTTTCTCCTTTGTCTGCAGCCAGCTGGGCTTTCTTCCTCTCTGCTTCCACCTCTTTCATCCCTCATCCAAGTTCTGTAAGCTTCCTATTATTCCAGACATTAAATCAATTTGTGTTAAACTATTACTGTAGTAGATGCTCTTTCTGTCTTCCTATTGCTCAGTAGGACGTAGTAGTACCACCCTAACTAATGAAAGTTTATTTAAGAACAGCTCAAACCCACTAAAAATTAGTAGCTTGATCCCACAGACCTATACTCAAGCCATCAGCCTCCAGCTTGGATTGATCACTGTGGTGTCCAAGAAAGTGCTCTTGGCAGACCTCACACTGTCTCAGATGCATCTTTACGTACATTAGTTGCATTAAATAAATCATTACCACTGCACCAAACTACTTTCTGGCCTCATCACATGTTAAAGTTTCAGGATGTGCTTGGGACTACTCTGCATTGCTGATATCTGTGAAAGTGCCATCCACAGAGTCACCCCGAGCCAGACACTGCAGTCAGGCTCACGTAGCAACTTGGAAGCACAACAGTATTTTTAACATCCCAGAAACAGTTACTGCATCATCTCTCTTTATGGCTTTCCTGGAATATTCTTTTTATTCTTTGGTTTGTACAAAGCACTGCATCTATGGCGTTAACTCTGCCTGCTCAGGCCCAATGGGTTATTCCTGCTCAGTGAAGAACATATGGACTTCCTCTTAAACATGAATTTAAAATGGCATTGATGATGAGGAAAGCAAAGCACAAATTGCGATCAGAGCATTTATCAAATCTCTACTCCTTGTGTCAGGGTAGGCGATGTTTCTGATTACCAGAGCACAAGTGTCTGGTCTCTCCAAAACACCAAATAAGAATTTACAGAAGATATGCTCTTAACTCTTGCCAACCCAAGCCCAGAATTCATTCTCAACTGATCAGAAATGCCAAGCCAGACTCTTTCAAATCTTATCTTAATCTAGCTTTTTACAAAGACTGAATCTCATTGACAGGTCTGCTTTTACTATCAGTAGTAGGGCAAAACTCCTCAGGTTGCTCTTTCACAAGGACACTATTAGTTTACTCCATATTGAAGTTTATTGGGCTTTGGCTTTTTATAAAGCAGCAGCAAGTAATTGCATGGAACACGTGTTTTCATTGTCCCCATCTGTAATTGTAAGAGGTACAAGGAGAGCAGAGGTAGTGTATAAACACCTTACAAAATAATCTTTGGACTTTGATAAGGATATTGATTTCAGTCACCTGGCTATCACTGAATCTTTATATGAAAACACTTAGTATGAATGTATATTTGATTTTAAATACTTAGCTCCTCTAAATCGTGATCACTGATTTTCTTTTTGACAGCAGCACGAAACATCAGCTAGCTCTCCTCTTAGAAAATAAAAATTAAATAGAAAGAGGACCTACAGCCCAGTGTGTGGCCAGATAGGACATTACTTCATCTTTTGTCATGGTTTGGTAAACAGCAAACCTGCTGAGATGTAGCTGGGAACTGGTGCTTACTCATGTTCCTTGTAGACCTCAGGCCAGCTGAATGGGGATGAACATCAGTGCCTGTGACCAGCAGCAGCTCATTAAGGCAGCCATGGGGCACATGAGCCCCCACGCTCCCCTACGTTCCATTCCCATGTCTCCTTTTGCTTCTCTTTCCTCTGCTTTCTCCTCCACTTCTTCTCTTTGCCTGCTATTTCCAGTCATTCCTTCCTGCCCTGTTCCTCCCTTATCTTTCCCCCTTACTCAGGTGTTCTGTCCCTCTCCTCTGTTCCCTTCAGGAGAGGAGAAGTGGGTAATGCTGTAATTTAGTGCTGACTTCTTACCTAGCCTGAGATGAGCAGCAAAGAAGTAAGGAAACAGCAGGTATTAAAAAAAAAAAAAAATCAATTGCAATTTTTAGTAGGTATCGGATCACAACTCAAGGTACCACTCCTTAAATACAATAATGAGTCAGCTCATTCTAGAAGTTGCTGCATCCAGAAAACATTTTCCCAGTTATTAATCAACAATTCTACAAAATTAATCACTGCTGTAATTTAGTGAGCTCTGTCACATCAACTTTGCCATTATTTAATCCCCTTGTTTTTACATACCTATTCAAACCCTGAAAATAAAGACTCCTATTAAGCACACCTTTCTGAAATTTTTAAAATGCAGTGAACTCTTGGTTTTCTATCTCAAGTCATAAAAAGGACAAGGTAACAAGAGCTAACGAGAGTTCTCACAAAATCATAAGAGAGACTATAATGCTGCTACCACATTTTTAATACGAGATAGGACTCTGCACCTCAGTTTTAATGCACACAGAATAGTTGCAAGTACAATGGCATTTGGACAGCAACATTTAGAAGCATGAAATTACAAGTGTACTGACAGGTTTTTCTGTGCTTCCTTATAGCACAGAAGCTGCTGCTCTTTGTCCCCCACATCCCTTGTGTCAGAAGCAGCCCAATACTAATAAATCTCAAATACACTTTTGAGATTCATGGCAAGGGCTGCAACACCCGGGTGGAATTTATAAACGCGTCTTAAAATTGTTTCTGCATCTTGCTAGAGCACAGACACAGAAGGAAAGGTCTCTCTGCCCTGTTACTGGGCATCATAAATGAAAATAACTTCCTTCTTATCCCTGGGGTGTGATCCCTTCTATGAGCAGTTCTAGCTGGACATGAAGGGGGGGCAGGTTCCCAATTCTTGCTGAAGTAGCCCTGGGCAGAAATACACGTTCCTTGTAACCAGCAGAGATGGAGCAACCCTGCAATGCCTTCTTCTAGATCACTTGGGCAACCAAACATCTTTTTAGGACACTTACTGTAAGTATTTATGAGTATTTATGTAAGGTAGCAGCAGGGCTTTAAAATCTGGCAGTGCCTAGAATTCACAGGCCTCAAATCTGTTACACAATTAAGATTTGGGGTTAGATTTCTTTTTAGGCATTTACAGAACCTCAGAAAGTGCTTTGCTCAGAGCTGTCAGTCAGAGACATTCCAGCATAATTTCTAAAACATTAGGGAGTTTCACACCCAATGTACAGCAATCTGTTTGGATCTGAAAACTAGAACATGCTGTAGTAAACAGGTTTTTTTCCTGATCTCATTTCATGTAATTGGGCAGGAAAAGTGAGGTATCAGAGGCTTGAATCCTGCCTGAAAGAGCAGCACTGGGCAGGGAGGATACTGGATTCTGACTCCTCAGCTCATCAGACCAATTCCCTCCACCTTTCTTCACCCACTTGGCAATCTGGTGTCCCAAGCTTTTCACTGAGCAGCAAGTTAACCCAGAGAACTGCAGGGATTTGTCTAACGCAACAAAAGCTTTTGTGTTGTGAATATCAGGCTTAAATCATTGTATGGACATATCCTCTGGAAACCATACTCAGTCCTACAGAGATTTAGAGCAGCAATTTGGAATCCATCAGTACAAAGATTGGAAGTTCCTAAAGAGAGAGGTCCTTAGCTGCAGTTTCTTTAACCAAGACTCCTCTCTCCTATGATTTCAAGTGAGTTCCTGCTGTTATATTCTAAAAGCAATACCAAATTTCTGGAAAAAAAAAATGAGCTTACAAGATTGAATTAGTGTAAATAATACAAGTATAAATATTTACCACAGAAAATAATTTCCTGGCTTCCTCCACTTCCTTCCATGGAAACCCTCTTACACCACACTGTGCTTTGTGCATATGCAAGAGCAAATGCAAGGTGGAGAGCCCGTGGGCCCTGCTGATGCCATGGAGCTCATCCTTTGGGCCAGCAGGGAGGAGCTGCTGCCACACTGCCCACGGGTGTTATCCCTGCCCACCCTGGCCAGGCCCTGCTCAGACATCCCTCCCAGCTCCGAGCAGGAGTGCTGGAGCACTGGCTGTCCCCTCGTGTCCCCAGGTAGAGCCTAACATCAAGGCAAAGCAGGGCCAGCACACAGCATCACACCCTGAGATGAGGAGCAGCAGCATGGGA
Organism: Cinclus cinclus; assembly: GCF_963662255.1. Classification (NCBI taxonomy): domain Eukaryota; kingdom Metazoa; phylum Chordata; class Aves; order Passeriformes; family Cinclidae; genus Cinclus; species Cinclus cinclus. Next base: position 12,661,692 of record NC_085053.1, on the reverse strand, counting down.
CCAACCTGGGACCATGGCATTGGCCTTGAGCATGTGGCTATCTGTTGTTTTTCTGGGGGATTAGGTTGTATCTGTCCCTGACAATAATCCACCACCCTTACCACTGAAGATCCCTGAGCTCCCAAATGTCCTGGCTCCAGGTGACCCCACCTGGCCCTCGGCAAACCGCTTCCACCCACCACACACACCTCGTGTTCAGCAGCTCCTTGTATCCATTAACCTTTAGCAGCATGCATAGAGCTCTTGTCCTGCCAAGAACTCTTCCTTCCATAGGAGACCCATTTTCCCCTCATTTTTTTCGCTCCAGGTTAAAGAAATGAAATAAAGGAAAACAAGGGGATTGTGAAATTAAATTTAACACCTGCACATTCATGTGGGGGAAAACATTCTCACCCAGCACCACTCAGACTTCCACGCTGTTGTAAAGGTACTGTGCTTAACCCTGGGGAACTGATAGTACATTCCATACTGCCAGCTTACAGCAGTAAGCACCATACAGCACCTAACTCCAGACAGAGCTGGAACACTGCAGTTATTCTATTCATGTGTGCCTGCACATACAGGCGCACACCCAACTGTAAAACACAGTCATATTCTTAAAACAAACATGTTCAAATTGCATCCTATGAACAGAGTATCTTTTGTCTTGACAAGAGTCACCAATTTTACATCCCTTATCAATTGTGATATCTAAATTTGGAGCTTTCAGGTAGCATACTCACTGATTTCTCACTCAGCCTCCTGTATGTTCACTTTGACAGTATTTTTCAACCCCAACACTGAATGGAAGAGCAAGTCATGATCCGATATGTTAAAAACAAGAGCAACTGCTCATGTACCCTGTACAGCAGAGCTGCCATTCCACTGGGGAAAGCCTGACAGCCTGCAGCTCTCATGCAGGCAAGACTCCCACGGAGGGGAGCATGATTTCATGTCCCTAACACTGTCACACCAGTCTCACTACTTGGGGACAGGCTTTTCTGCATGGACAGCACTTGGGTATTTTGTTGTAAAAGAAGAGAAATGGCTAAAATATCAAACTTCCCAAAAGCTGTCAAGAAGAATTCAAATCAGCACGTTTTGGTTTTCTATACAAGGGTATGTTGAACTATCAAAGGATCTCGCTCTTCCAAAGAGACCCAGGCCATGGCTCTTCCCATATCTCAGATTAGATGGGGGTATTTGTATCCTAATACTTGTGCTACATATGTATGCTTTAATGTCCTTTTTGAAATGCTGCAATTGAGGCTCCAGTCGGGGCAGCCCAGCCTTCAGAGCAGTTTCAGCCAATGCTCATGCAACATCAAAAACTCAGCAGGGTTGCCCTGCATTTAGAGTGCTTTAAGAAACTTTGGTTCCCATTTTTCATACTGTCCTGTGTTTCCCCCATTTGCACCTTTGCACAGGGAGCAAACAGAGAAGCACAGGCTGTAGCGTGCTCTGACACTTAGTTCCCTGAGCACAAAGCAAAGATGCAAGAGCCTGGAGCAAGGATCTGTCCTGAAAGAGGCTGGTATGGAATTCATCACCACATACAGGAAGCTGCAGAATTATTTTTTTTTTTTTACCCTGCAGGAACTCTGAATCAAAATATCTAGAAAAAGTGCAATTCAGTAAAAATCGGATCATCCTTTTCATCATTGTTTTCATCTCCTGAATCCTTGCAATAGCATTTTGGAAAGAGCTTCTCAGAGAGACAAAGAGGTTTGCAAAACACTTCATCAATTCACACAGGCATCAGCATCTGCCCGAGTTCAGACATCCAAGAAGCACCAGGAACAGCAGACATTGCAACGTTTAAATTTCCTAACAAATAAAACAGTGCATGGCAGCAATGTTCCAAATGAAAGGTAAAACTCACAGTTGGAGCAGGCTGTAGGGTGGTGGCTCTGTGCACATTGCAGACTCCATCCTGCTGAGAGGGGATGTGGCAGCTGCCTGTGCCTCTCCTGTGGGGGTCAGCTCGGACCTGCCTGTGGCAGAAGGGATGCCACACAGGCTTGGCCACCCCCCTGCCACCAAGGCAAGCCACAGCTGCTCCTGCCATCACTGGCTGCATTATTTCCAGCCATTAAAGCATTGCTCTGCAGGCTTGAATTTTCATGTCAGAATCTAGGAGCTACAGAATAACCCTACAAACCAAATTATATGGCTAAGACGCTCTTTCCCCACCAGGGTAGGAACAATTTTGACCCCCGTTTGTCCTCTAGTAGTCTTTTCCTACAGGTGAGTGGCCCACAGTGCTTCACCACAATTAATCGTGGCTGTGGCTTTTAGTAGCAATTTGTTTTCAATTACCTCCTTCAGGCAAATCTGAATGATTACCACCAGTTTTTTCGCATTTCTTTCTGCTGCCAAGTCTGTATCAAAGCACGCAAATCACATCAACGGTCGATCCCGCAGTAATCCAGAGAAAGCATCAGCTGCCCCTGGTGAAGGCCAGGGTAGCCCAAACCCTGTGTTGCTTTGCCCAGAACAGATCCATAGGCACGGACAGAGATTTCTCCCCAGTGAGAAGGGTAGGTCTTAGTGCCACAGAGCCAGCCTGGTGTCAGCTCTGCTGAGTCCAGGGGAAGCACACACCTACTGACAGAATCACTGGGACTGCAGTGCCAGCAGGGGAGCAGCAGCAACTCCTGTCCCAGCTGAGCCCTCTGAGATGCTGACTGCTCCCAGTGCAAAGGGTGCTCACACAGGCTTGGGCACACGCTGCCTTCCATCCCTGGAGCATCTCCATTACTCTAAGTTAGCAGGGACCAGACTTCGGCTGATCCTAACAGTAGTTCTTCCAAGGTAGGGAAATGAAGAAAGGAAACTGCAGCACACTGTGGATCCTAATTGCATTTGCTCTGCAGGCTCTGAAACGTCAGTCAAACAAATATGCCCTTGCCTTTACTGCTCTGCAGTTTCCATTTACTATTTTACTGGGAAATTGTCCAGGAAAAGGATACTACCTAGAAGGGACCATTATGCTAGCATTGGAAACCAGCAATATTTCTGAACAACCCCATGGGCCCATTATCTGCTCCTACACTGCGGAAAGACAAGAGGAGCCAGAGTGAGCCAATTTCTGTTTGTGGTAGCAATTGCAGCAGTAGAGGGGATGGAGACAGCCCAGGACCCAGCGGGCACATCTGAACCAGAGCATGCTCTTGGAGCTATGACAATTCATGCCAGAGAAGAGCATGATTCAGTGAGTGAAGAAAAAAAAAAAACACTATCTTAAAATGGGTTTTTTTATGAGCCTGGGTTTCATTATGCAACTTTATCAGAGTTTATGAGAACCAGAGTAAACAATATGAAGATGCAGAACATGCCCCCTCTCCAACTCTATCAGTCCATAAACACAGTAATTTCCAGGACTTGCAGAGACCATGGGGCAGATGGGTTTTGCTGAAGCAACAAAGCCCCTTTCCCTGGGAACAGCCCCACTAAAACCATCTCTTTTTCCCTGACAATGCCTCTTGCCCTCCAGAGAGCTCAGTTTCTGCTATAGGCAGCTCCTTGATACTTAACTACCACTCTTCCAGACTTGGAGTGAGTGACTGAGATATTTAATATGCAGAATCATTCTGAATCACTCCATTTTACCACTACTTTGTTTCTACTCCAAGTAAAAAAATCATAACAAGGGATACTCAGCCCAATTCTACTTACTGTAATTCCCCACCCACTCCCCACAAAGAAACATAGATTTACCTGGTCCAGATCCCATTGACTTCTAAGCAAAGCTCTTTCTGTCTTTCTCTCTCCTCAGGGCGTTAGTCCCAGAGGGCAGTGTCAGACCTATTTATAGATTCAACCTGTGTGAGCAGGGGCTGTGCCCAGCACAGGTGAGGAGGAAACCATCCATTGCTAAAAAGGCAGCTCCCACCCCTCTGGAAATCACCTTATCCAGGAAAACCTGTGCCCTTCACAGCAGCACCTGTGAAGGCTTGCTTCTTTGCAGAAGGTTTAGCAACCATTTCATTTCTAAGCTTTTTTGGTTTTCATCACGGTGTCTCTGGCACTGAAAGCACAAGTGGATCAATGCTCAGTTAAGCTTTTGTGTCAGGGCACCCTGTCCCTGCTACTGGGGCAGCATTAACAAGGCCACACAGTGTCCTGCAAGCAGGGCACAGGGATGGGGTCACCACCAGCAGTGCTGTGGCTGCTTTTTGGCATAGGAATGGCTGTCCTTCTGTGGGCTGGCAGCTGCATTCTCTACCTCACAGGAATGTACACCTTGAGCATTCAGTCCCTTCCTAATTCTTTGAAAATTTTTTTGGATCTAGATATAGTTTCTGCAGACATACAAGCTGAATGAATACTACTTTTTTCATTTTAAACAAAATAAGTGCCTTGTTTTATCACCCCTTTCTCTCTGTCTCTCAGATTAGATTTTTTAAATTCACATGGTTTACACATTTTCATAAACCACACTGGCTGCAGTAAGCTGCGTTTGAATCATCATTTAGAGAAGTGAAGATTTAATTTCATGGTGGAATTAAGGCTGACATTTCCTTTTTATTTACACTATACCAAGGATTAATAAGGTTACTATAACCTTAATCTTTGATAGCTCAACAATAGAATACTCCAAGATTACGACAATAGCTGGATTTTAACTCTTTTAATCCCATTATTGTTGATAACCTTATCAACACTGTGCTCCACCACAGAGGTGGAGTGGAAGGATCTCAGACTCTGAAATTCCTTACCATGGAGAAACACATCTTAAACAGAAGAGCCAGAGACAGTTGCTTGGTTGATGCCTGCAGTGAGGTTCACAGTTTGCAGTAGGGCTGCAATGCTGCTTTTAAGCGCCTTGTCAGAGATCTTTGCCAAGAAAAACATTGGTCCAGTGGCATATGTTGGTGGAGCAATGCAAGGTTGCTCTAATTCCCTTACTTTGTTTTTCCCTCCTCCCATGTGACAACTACTCCAAGAATCAGGCTGCCAGTCTGGCAAGTTGAGATCCAGAAACTTACTGCTAATTACCATGTTTACAATTCCCAACCTGTCTGTTGGTGCCAACAATCAAACTGTATCCTCTTGAGTGCACCAAAAGACACTTGCTGGCAGTAGTTTCCTAAGGTTCCAGGCTGGCTACATTAATTACTGTTAACTTAATTTTTGTGTATTGAAAAGCAGCATTAATTAGCTATTCTATGGATCAAAATCATCCTTTTATGAATTTCAAGGAGTAGCAGCTCAACTTACTTACCAACCTATGAGTCTTTTATTTGGAAACACAAGTGATAATAAATTTATATGTGGCCTAATATAAAGTAGGCAAAGGTTTAGTGAAAATCACACCAGGAAACAAAAGGTTATGTCTTCCCTTTGAATTAAAAGCAGCAGCTCTGAAAAGGCAGGCTGGATATATTTTATCATCCTCAGTAAACATTTGACTGCACAGAATGAAGCACATTCTGAAGGTATATAACTGAATCAAAGTACCTGATGAATTTTAAAAAATCAGCATGTATTTTATTAACTCAGTGAAAGAGAGCCCAAACTCCAGGGCAGAGCCTGAGCAGAGAGGGTCCCCTTTGTGCCCTGTGAGTCCTAGCCTGATGGCCCTGAAGGGTATCTGACTACTCAGTTGGGATCCTCTTTTGTTGAGCACATGCTTCAATCCCTCCAGAGTCAGCAGAGCACACAGGGCTGTGCAGTACCTGGGAACAGGCTGCCCACTAAAGCTCCGTGCCCAGGGCCATGCCTGCAGAGCCCACCCAATGCCCACAATTCTCCCCACCAGCAATACATTTCTAACCTGGATTTTCCATGACAATGAGATTCAATCTCCATGATGCTGGCTTTAAATTGTTGGTCAGTTGATAAGAACTGTACTACACTGCCTCTCTGAACACGTTTTTCTCTGTTCACTGCCTGGCATGGAGCTAAAAGACAGAGAGCAGAGCTACTCTGAGCTCTGTTTGATGCAACTTGGTGTTCCAGGGGTGCACAGGCTGCTGCCCACAGTACAAGGCTGCTCTTGGTCACTCTGGCAGCATGTGGATGTGGGTGCAGCCAGTGCCTGTCTGGGCTCAGGCTGCAATCGGTCTCATCTCTTAGGGGCAGTTTGGTGTATCACAACTATCTGAACATACACAGTTTTAAGAGGACCCTGCATTCAGACTAGAGCAGCACCATGCCCATATCTGCTTAAAATAATACTGCTCCTACCTGGCTGTGTCAAGATAGGACTAGGTGTCTGATTTTAGCCCCCTTTTTCTAAAAACTTGACTGTCTTTCCTGCCCTGCAGCAGATTCTCCACCGTCCCACCAAGACCCAAGACACCAACCAACTTCCCTGCTCTCCTGGCAGTGTTTCACAGGCTGCCAACCACTGCCAAGCTCCTGCTCTTGCCCCACAGTCCTACTCTGTGAGGTTGCACTGGACTACTAAGGAAAAGATAACCCAGAGCAAGATTCAGGCATATAAAAGCAGTGTGGGGTAGGGGAAACAGAGCCAAAGCAGGGAGTAAGCCAAGGAGACAGACACTAAAATCAACAGGCATTTTAACTTACAGGGGAAGAAGGGAAGGAAAATGAATCAGTGCTCCCAGAGGAGGCAGTCTGAATCTACTCTGATCCTAAAGCAAGAGAGTGGAAACAGGCATTTAAGAGCAGTTCATTTATACAAGGCCTACTGAATATACTGAGCAAACTACCAAAGGAGGCAATAAACCTGCATCTTGGAGAATGGTCTAAAAGGAGTTAGATTGGCACTTTAGAGCAAAGAGATATTTGAGGCTGCAAAGGCAAGCAGCAGTGCACGGAGACACGTGGACACAGCTCACGTGGCCCACGCTATTGACGTGTTTTCCCTGCCCAACCCAGCCTGCTGAGCTTGATTACTTACATCTTGTATAACTTACAGAGTCTAAAGAGAGTCGGCCAATTTCCACTCAATTTATAATTTAGCAAGCAGAGGAGCTTGATTCTTCTAATTTACATAAAACATACATAAAATTGAAAACAAAATAGCTTTAGAGCATATGGGCAAAGTACACAAGAGCCACAGAGGAAAGCAGGAGTGAAGAAGGATATGGAGCAAAAGCACTGTCTGGATTGTGCTTTGCTCAGGGGTTCTCAGTACCTTATTTTTGATAAATTTCTCACAGTCAAGCAAGTTTTCACCATCACAGACACGTGTTGGCAGACAATCAGCACACAGACATAGCTAACCAATGCCATAACGCTGAATGGGTTTTTTTAACTGCATCTTTCTTTTCCTAGGTAAAGAAATGCTGTTGAAAACCTGCAATAATATGGTAAGGCAGCATCAGTGTGTATGAAGGTAGAACTGCTTTCCGCCCATTCTCTCTTGGATATGTCCTTTTCTCATGAAGAAAGGCAGGGAGCTCTCACCCTGTGGGTAAACCCAAATCAGCATTCCACTTCCTGGGGAGCAACAAGGGGGCTGCACTCTTGTGACCATTTCTCCCGCATTCCTCCTCCATGACTGCCAGGTTCTGGCAGAGCCTGCGAAGGCATTCTCTGAGAGGAGACACCACCTGCCGAGTGTGGAGGCTGGTATTCCTCCCGTGGCATGGTAGGCTCCAAATCATGCCTCTCCTCCCCATTTGCCTGAGGAGTCATCCTGGGTACTAACAATAGACTCCATGGAGGCTGGTGGAGCTCAGGCTGCCTCACCAACTTCTGTCTGAATTCAGTCATTTCCAGTGAGCAATGTATAAATAGATGCTGCCTCATTATTGATGTATATTGTGCAAAGGATTTAGCCAGGGATGAAGCTTGCCTGCTTTCCTTTTATGGATGAAAAGCGGGATCCCAGAGCCTTTATGTGAGATCTCTGCACATGTCAATCAAACCACATCAGGAGGAAGATTCTGTGCTCTTCGGTCCATGTTAAATGGCAGTCGCATGGCCACAAGTCCATGGGAAAAAAATGCATATGTGTACAGGCCCATTTACAAATACGCACAGATGAAAAAAAATTCTAATAGTTGCAGCCTAATTTTTCTATTCCTTTTCAAATCCCAGGACCGGGGCTGTAGCCTGGGCTACTCTGACACAAATCTCATTTGACATCGTTATAAACCACTGATTTGCACTAATGGAAGAGTTAGCCTCTGATTTAGGAAGCAGACCCTAGCGGCTGGCCCAAGCCTGAGCCTCTCAGCCTTTGCAGTCTGGTTGTAGCACATTGATACTTGCCAGCTAAATTTGATCATGAACTTCAGCGAAGGCGAGCTATCGATATTTCAGAAAGCCATTCCTCACACTTCTGAGCAGCAAACGGCCCATCACTAAGAAGGCCAGACCTTGTCAGCATGAGCTGACTTATATGAAATGAAGCACTGACCTCACTGCTAGCTCCAGAGTTAATCTCAGAAGAGAGGTTTTATTAGAGAAAGCAGAGCTATTGTTCTGAGCTTCTCTACAGGGCACACGTTTAAGTTTTGCATACAAGAAATGTGGAAAACTTAAAATAGAGTTGCATTTAATAAAAAAAATAAAACCTGAAAACTCTAGCTAGGTACTGTGTGTGTGTATTTATTTATTTATTTATTTGATTTGCTTTCCTTGGATTTTTCATCATGCCCATTCAGCATCCTTTCCCTCACTGGAGTTTTTCCCTCCCTCTCTACCAGGGAGGCTGGAGCAGAGTGAGCAGCACTGCCTCACTTCAGCTCCAGCAAAAGAAAACTAAATATGCCTATGTTCATCTCTAATCAAGGGTGCTGGACTGGTACTGCCCTCTTTGCTGATAAGAATTTACATCGACAGAAATCACAAGCATCTAAACAAGAGCAAAAGGGAGTGGGTATGGCTGTTGCTTCCTAGAGCAGGACTTGCAGATCCAGATTTCATCAAGGGGCTCTCTGAACAACCGAAGGCAAATGGATTTATGTTACCATGTGTGACATATGATGGGACAGCCACATGATGGCATAACACAACAAAGGACAATGAGCAGTCAAAACAAAAAGGATTGAACTGAAACCTAGAAAGTAATTATATCATTGTGTTCTGAATAACTCAGACCCTAGCAAACACGTGGGGAAAAAAGGTCTCTTTCTTAAAAATGAAAAAATCACCACTTCTTAAGCTGAGGTCTGAGAAAGTTTCTACTGCTCTCCTCCACAGTTCAAGACCTTCCGAAAAAAATAGGAAATTAAATGAGCCTGACATTTTTAAAATAAAACATGTTGAGAAAGAAAATCCTTTCCATCCCCTCAAATCTTTTGCATGTATTGTAAACAGGAAGGAGGACAGGAAGGCAGTGGAGTAAAGTAAGGGAACAAGAAACAGTTTTTACCATGGTGGTCATTTTTATCAACTAGAGCGTCAAAACTGTAATAAGTGTTGCTCCAGTAAAACAGCAAGCAATAAACTGTAAAACAGAAAAATATATCATGGCAAATTGATGAAGAGGTAATATGAAATGCATTTGCTTGGAGTAACCAGGTAAGTTATCTCCTGAAAAATGATTGTTAGCATTTCCAGATGGTGGGAAACATTAGTGCATCAAGCCTCCCTGTTCTTACTATTTTCCACCCAAATTAAAGAAAAAAAATAAATCCTTAATAATACAGTAATTAATTATGCCTTTTTATTTGATTTTTTTATCAGCGTCTTGTTAAGAGAATGTGATTATTTACACAGCTATTACTATCAGATAATCTGAAAATAATCATATGAAATCTACATTATCTATGCAAATGCTTCTGTAAGATGCAGTGAGGTGGTTCTTTTTCGGTAACAGGCTGCACAATTGCATGCTGTACTGTTCTGGTTCAGAATGTTCCTATTTTTCCAATTAAAGAAGATCAGCCTCATGTTGATCACTTTATCTTTGATTTCCAATGATTTAAAAGATTGGTTTGACCTGTGATCATTAATAAACTTTGTGGTACTATCCTGATTTAGTAAGGGAACCGCTAACATTATAAACAAGGTTATGAATCAGCAATTGTTAATATTAAAGTCAGCTATATTTTCCCAACATTTCATGCCTCACGCAATAATGTGAAAGGGGTGTACACTGCGTGCAACTCAGACGAGCTGATACAGAACAACACGGTGGTGATGACTGACCCCAAAACAGATAAAAGATCTATTTAATTTGAAAAACTCTTGAGTAGTTTGGAGAGTCTAAGTTACCTCTTGTGGGCCTAACCCTTTCTTTCTAGTGGTATAAAGTGTTGAGAAATTATCGTAGCCATTTCAGCTCCATAGAGCTGTGTTGCAAGAGTCAAAGGCGAGGAAGCCTCCCCAGATAGGTCTCCAGCCCTCCTAGGGTGACTACTGCTTGCTGTGTTTTGGCCAAATTAATTTTACATCTCCCAGGCAAGGGCTTTCTTGCCTGGAGATTGCTCTGTTGCTTTATATCATCCCCACTGGCTAGAAGGGTATGGGCTCACTGAAAGGAAATGTTTCTTGATAGCCATGCTGCATATTCTCCATACATAGCTTCTAGGTCTATTTGCACACACCAGGCTACACTGCTTTCCTACAGAGAGGAGAAATTCTGAACTCCCTGTAATCAATGGAAAATTCCCACTGCTTTCTGCAGGAGAACAATTTCAAAAGCAGGATACTCATTTCATTTATTTATATGGGCATTATTATGCAATTTTGGCTGGGTATACATAGCCATATACATATATATGTATGTATGTATGTGTGTGTGTGTATGTATAAATACATATAAACCATCTTTCAGCTATATATTCAAGGCTCTTATTTTTCCCATCAATCAACCCACTCTAGTTTCTGGAACATTTCACCTAATTTTTTGTTTGCTGCTTGTAACTAGATACTGTTTTTCCAGGAAGCAAACTACCAAACTTGTGTGATGTTCCAGCCCTGGTTTCAACACTTCTGGTGCATACTTCCAGCGCCACACTGCGATGCCTCCTCACCTACAGTCCTTGGTGCCTCACCTATCCTCTGCCCTCTGACTCTGAAAAGCTGGGTCACATCTACCTTCTACCATCACCTCCTAGGCTCTTCTCTTTACCTTCCACAGGATCCTCTCTGTCCTTTGCAGTCAGACTTTTTCCATCACCTCTATGAATTCTGGCTTGTTTTTTCACTTTTAGACTACTTATTTTTGGCCTGTCATTTAAATTTCTTTTGAGTCATTGTTATTATCGAGCCAACATTTATAAATAGCTCTATGCATTGCAGGTATGTGATAATCAAGTCCTTTGATTTTTGAGCAATTTGGTTACTAAATGATAGCAATAAAAAGCATGTAATCATCATGGGCGCTAGCCCAGGAAATGTTTCTACCATTAAAGCTTTCAGGAGGTAGATGATGATTCTGGTAAAAATTTATGGCTCTTAATAATGAGTGTTATGATTTACCTTTACAAGACTAAATGGTGAAATGTCATAACAGCTATGGGTAATACCTGGGGGCGATGCTTTTCAGAAAAATAGTAATCTATTAAAAGGAAGAGAAGAAAAAGCCTTTTGTGTATGTAAAGACGTGATTTATTTTTAAAAGTGCATAAAAATCAAGTTGTGTACATTATGGCTAGTATGATGTAAAAAGGCAGAGAAAAAAGCTAGTTAGCTTATTCTTACAACTGCAAAATATGTATGGTGCTGCGTGGATGCATAGACATTACTGTTTTCAGTTTCCTCAAGAAAACCCTATGAACACTAGAATCCACCTAAACTTGCAGGGAAGATAATAAGTTGTTATGGGCAGAAAACTTACACTCCCCTCAAAATCATATGTAGTCTTAAAAGCAGAAAGTGAAAACATCTGCATAACCGTACACATCTACATGCAGCACTGTGGGTATTTATTTTTAGGCAAATTTGCAGCAGCAAGAGGAATCATAACACAGGTCATAAATACGCACTGCAACAGCACGGCCCCTGCTGAGGTGAGTGGGTGCTGTGCCTCTGTTAGGTCTGGGAGAATTTTCTACTACGCTCTAACCTCTCTTCAGAGAGGGCTGCCTGTGTGTATATATGTTTACTTATATATACACCTATGTAAGGGCTGGAGTTTTAAATATTTCTGCAAAGAGCACCTGAAGTCCAATGGCAGTCCCTACCACTTAATTTAGGGTACTGCTAAGCAGAGAAATGCTTCATACTATGGGCAGACCCAGGCAGGGCTGTGATCCTACCCACAGTAGGGACAAAAACTACTCCTTGTTCTCCCACTCCCACCATGGGGCAGGATGTGCTCGGGGACAGAGCCTTTCCCACGGCAGCTCCCTGCTCTGGGAGGGCGCCAGCAGGGTGGGGGACAGGCAGTGCCACAGTGTCACCTGCTGTGCCCCAGAGCTGCTGCCACACCAGCGTCTGCTCTGCCATGGACTGCCTGCTCCTCTCTGGGGGCCCTGGCGTGACAAAGACTTACCTATGGCAGCAGCCTTCAAGGCTGCTCCAGCAGAGAAAACTACCCAGAGATATAAATCTTCATAGGATTATGGCCTTTAAAGACAAGGCTAAGTTCAAGTAATTATTTTTTGGGTAATTTTTAAATTTAATTTTCTACTAGAATGCAGATTACAAAACCCATTTTAGAACAGAAATTTAGCATTCTGAATTAATTAAATATGCCCTCACCAAAACAGCTGTTAATGCACAGTTGGTGCTGCTACGTACCTCATCCTAAAATGTCTTAGGAAATGTTCATACTGGTACAATTGAACCCCCTTATTTATAAAGTAATTTCTTACTATGTTCCACTATAAACTTTTAGTGCCATTTTCATTGTTAATGAAATATCGTTAGACTACTAGAGGCAGAAAGGTTTTAGAGTTATTTTTTTTAGCACACAGGATTCACAATTTCTAAAGCAAAGTAGGAAACTGCACCATTGTAAAAAATCCCTTTCACTAGGGGTCTAATCTTTCCCACAGTGAAATCAATTGGGACTTTGCTATTGCATTGGATAGTAGGATTTGACTCTATATTTTGGATTTAGCATGAATAAGCTTGCTTTCCTGAGCAGTCCCATGGAAGCTACGTGCCTTGCCAGGATCAAACCCATAGTATGAATAGTCACTACTTAGAGGTCTGTTGTTCAGAAATTACCCTTCCATCCTTCAATATATACATATCTGACAGATCCCTGGAACTGCTAATAAGTGGGGGGGAGTCCCTCTGAGATCATGCTATTGGGAAAGAATCCACACTGAGCATTTACACAATATTCTAGAATCATTTTGGTGAGCATATCCACTATTTCACCAATTGGATCTTACACTTTCACTCTTTTAACTCAACACAGCATAGTAATTCCCAAAAGATTTTAGAGAAGAGAAATCTACAATCATCAAAATGTTAATTTTGACAATGACAGAGTGTACATGCATTAAAAATGCATCAGCCCTGTCATTAAGGCATTATTCAGCAAAACCATCTCATCATGCTTTACAGAAAGCAACTAGAAGAAACCAAGTACAAAGAACCATTTGCTAGGCTTGTATTTATGGGTACCAGTCCAATACATATTACACGAGGTACTCAACCAAGCAAAGAGCAAACAAATCCACGCCCTTTATGTGATGAAATGGGAACGCTTAATAATATTCTAAGTCATGACTCAAGGGAAAATGTCAACTAGAAGCTCTGACCAGAGGAAGGTTTGTAATACAAACCTGTATTTTAAAATATTGTTTCCATCGCTGTTCCTGCAGCACTTGTGAATGTGGCTGTGTTACGGTGCTGAACTGACTAGGATTTAGCAGCTGATCATGTATTTTTAAAGCATAATTTAACGTTATTTCTGAGGCTGTTGAACATACTAAACTACAAGGAAAAAAATCTGCTTTCAAGTAGTATTAGAGAAACACAAGGATCACAGCGCTAGCATCAAAGATGTGTCTAAAGAATAACAGATCCACACGTCTGTGTTACAACGAGCGCTCCGCTCACTACTAAAGGCAACAGACTAAGATTGCTTTGGCAGTTGTTGGAAATTATTAAGTAGAACATTGACAGCCTTACAATCTCTATGCAAGAGACAGGGAGAGAAATTGTCCATCAGCCTACCTCAGGCTCTTAACGATCACCCCACGTCTGGTTTGTCCACATTAAAAATCGTTCCTAGCCCCATCAGAGCTGAGGCTGGGCAAGGATGCATTCAAAAAGGCTGTCTTATCACAGGACTCCTGGTCTTGCTTTAAAATGGCTTCTGATCTAATTCACTTAAGGTTGAAATCTGGTCTCACAATTGTGACAACATGGCAACAAGACCTGGGATCATATGGGCATGTGGAGAGGCCTTGAATGGCAAAACACAGGCATGATCACACCCCGCTGCTTTTCTCTGCCAGCCTTATGAGCATAGGAGCAGGGGGGAAAAAGACTAAAACTATGAATGCTACGCCTGGATTTTCCTAAGCACGATATCTGAAAGACTGATTAGGGTTTTAAGCAAATCCTGTGCCCTGCTGCTGAGACTGGAGAGAAGGACAGATGCACTTCTGTGTTAGAGAGATGGGGCATGTCTTGGCCAGTTATGTGAATCAACACTCCCTTAGTCGTGACTCCCACCTGTCCAGCTGCAAGCAGCAATTGGGAAGTCCTGAGCTCTTGGAAAGGGCACAAATAAGCCACCACCTGAGCTACGCAGGGGAAAAAACCCCTCAGCTCTGGCCCTGAGCATGTGTCTGAATCTGGGGCCTCAGAAGCTGATAAACTCTGCTGGGCTGGAGCTGGTCTGAAGGTGGATTCTTAATCTTGCCCTCACCAGGTTATACAGGATGAGGATAAAAGAGCAAGAGGGGCATTGCTTTAATTGAAAGCAACCGGCCTCAAACTGCTCCCCAGGAGCGGCCCCACTGGACGGCCGAACCCCTCGGCAGCCGGGGAAGGGGGGCTTCCCCGGGCGTGGGGCGCTCAGCGGCCGTGCGGGGTGTCCCTCACCGCGCTAGCCTCGCTGGCACGGTGCTCCGGGCACCTGCCCGCCCGCGGGCACCCCCAGCCCGCACCACTCGGCTGCTGCGGGCGCGGGGGCCGTGACCGGCGGGGCGGCTGCCCGGGCTCTGCCGGGGGGCGCGGACGGAGCCGGGGCCGCCGCGGGCCTGCGGGCACCCCGTGTCCCGGTGGGAGGGACCCCTGGCAGCCGAGGCGGGCCGCCTCCGTTCCCGCATCCGCTCCCCACGCCGGAGAGGGCGAGGGGCCGCGGACGGAGCGGGCTGGGGGCTGCCGACCGAGTGCCGGGGCACAGGGGCTGCCCGCGCGGGGCGAGAGCCTTCCCCGGCCCCGGCGCAGCCCGCAGCGGCCGTGGCTCCCCCGGCCACCCCCTGCCGAGGAGCTTGGCCAGCCCGGCCGCGGCCCTCCCCAGCCCTGGGTTCGCTCCCACGCACACACACACACCGGGCACCCCCCTCCGCAAGAGACAGGGCGTTCGAGCTCCCCCCGCCCGGGTAGAGACACAGAATGAAACATTGCGAAGCGTAGGAAAAGATGGAAAAGGTGCTACCTTGGCAACTAGAGGAGGTGAGGAGCCAGCTGGTGGGCTGGGGGCGGTCGCGCTGCCTGCCTGCCTGCCCGCCGCCGGTACTCTCCTCGACTACGCGTATTCTTAAGCAATAACAACGTAATCCGTATTATCCACCCAAGAATACCCGTCACCGAAGAGAGTCAGAAAGCTGCTGCTGTTGCTGCTGGTGGTGGAAGTGCTGCACCGGGACAATAAATCCATAACTATAATTCGCCTCCAGAAGAAGGAGAATCCACAAGGGTTGCCAAGCGATCTTGTCCCATATCCAGTGGACGCTGAACCTTCCCATCCTGAGGAAGCGAACGAGAGGAGTAGGCATTTAATACACACGCGTACAGTCCCTCTGCTCTCCTGCTCCCTTTCTGAAGTGGGCAAGGGCTTGCAGGCGAGGTGAAAGGAAATAAATCAAAGTAAGGCTGAGTTTACCTGGTGATTGCCTGGATTCTTCCTCTGTGCTTCTCTGGCATCCTATTCCCTAGCTGTATGCTCCATCAATTCTCTCTGGGAGCTTGCAAGAGATGTCATACGCAGCAACAGATTCCTGTAAAAGAGATGCACGGTCAAGCACACAAATATTACAAATCTGTTTGCATAGGTGGGCTTGGGAAAGCTCCGATAAAGCAGCAGACACGCCTGAGAGACTTTTCATCTGGGCTTTGGAAATGCATTTTACAAGTCCTGACTCACACTGACTCGATGTGCTACCAAGAGGAGGGAGGGCGGAAAGGAAGGCGATGGAAAGGAAAAAAAAAAAAAATCAAAGAAAAAAACAGCAAAGGCTCCGATCTCAGCAGAGGCACTCCTCTGTCAGGCCTCCTAGCGCCGTAAAAATCTAAGGCGAAAAAGGCTTCAAAGTACGAATTCGGCGCACTCCGCTCCCCGCGAGTGCCCGAGCGGCGGAGCCCGGCGGCTGCGAGGAGCCGAGCCGGGCAGGCGGCTCCGCGGCGGCGGGCGGGGGCGGCGGCAGCGCACCTCCGCCCTGACACCTGCCGCCGCCCTGCCAAGGTTTGCAAAAGGCGAACCGGGGAAAAAAATAACAATAATAAAAGAAGTTATTTCCGAATGGCGCCTGCGGCTCTGCCTGTCACCCGGAGAAGTCCCCTTATCAGCAGCGCTCGCGCCTGGGGGAGGCGGGAGGGGGAAGCTTTGTCTGATGATCTGCCGCGGTGATAATAAACGTTTATTGTTCGCCAACTAAATAGAAAGGATCTCTGCAACGTCATGGCACACTACACTTCGCCTAGCGCTAAGGAACTTCTCCGTGCTATTTCACCCCGGCTCCTGATGCTAAGAACAGCTTCCGTGTGAGTGGTGGGGAGGGGGCAATGAAATTGGCACCGCACGGTCCGAACCCGCGCAGAGCAGGGGTACTCCGCACTTCTTCAGCCATGAGTAATAATGCAGCACACACAGCCCTCGTTATCCACCGCACTCGGTGACCGACCAGATTGTTGATAAGATTCCAACTGAAATTAATACAAGATGCTTGCTTTTCCTACAGATTTCTTCCTTAACATGAGCCCTTGCCTCTGCTGACGTACTACCACTATGCTTCCCATGAAAACATACGAGAAGACAGCATTTGTTTTGTATCACAGACTCTTGCTTGAATTTGAAAGAAATGAGAAAAACAAAGAGAGAAAGAGAAAAAAAAAATACTTTGATAGCTACATTACCTTAAATAATTAAAAAATAATTTCCAACACACTCTTCTCTATTTTAATCTTATTTTAGGTGTAATTTCCTGTATCCTCTAACACAGCAAGCTTTCAAGTCGTATTCTAAATGGCAGCTGAAAAGTAAATAACAAACACTGCAGTTTTTCCCCGCTGTGAAACTGAAGGCTGTAACCCCATTAGCTGGCGTTGGAACTCAAATAACTGATGCGGTGGGTTTCCTTCAACTTGAACAAAAGCCGTTCGAAAAAGTGAAATGCACCGAGTCGTGGCGAAAACACTCTACACTGATACCCTAGACCGATATTCTCCGAAATTGGGAGGCGCTCCACAAATGCATCTAGAATTAGGCAGAAATCCAAACTTTGTGTGGGGTTGGTTTTTTTTTGTTTTTTTGGGTTGCTTTTTTTTTTTTTTTTATATCAAAGAATGCGATTCTAGGGGAAAAGCAGCCCCGCGCGGCTCCAGCGTTGCTCTCGCCGTGTCCATCTGACACTGCTCTTCCCCTCCCCGAGCAGCAGCCCCCCCACCACTCCCCGCCAATACAGCGCTTGCCGAAACTTCCCGTGCCCAGCCCCGTCGCCCCGCACCGGCCCGGCCCGCCGCACCCCCGCCCGCGGGCCCCTCAGCACCCGCGGCGACGGACAGCTCCGAGCGCCGGCTCCGAGCCGCTCCCGGGACCGCCGCTGCCGCCGGCAGGGCCCTGCCAGCCCCTGCCCGCCGCGACCCCGACCCCGACCCCGGCCCCGGCGCTCCCGGCCGGCCGCACTCCCTCGGGCACCGGGGAGCGGAGCCCCCGCCGCGCCGCCCGCCTCGCACCTTCTCCGCGGAGTGCGGGAGGTGCCCGTGGCGGCGCGCCGCGGCACTAAATACCTTTGTTCACCGGCTCCGGAAAGCCATGTTTATCGGCGCTGCCGCCCCGCTCCGCGCCGAGAGAGCCCGGGTGCCGGAGCGCCAGCCCGGCGGGGCCGGGGAAGGGCCCCGGGGGCACCTCCGCCTCCACCGCCGTGCCCGCGGAGGGGGACGCGCACACCACACACACACACACACACACACACACACACACACACACGACAGAAGGGAGGGGATCGGATGCAAGGAATTAAACAATTAAGCTATCAGGCGCGGAGCTCAGAGCATAGCTCGGGCTCTTCACGAAAAGCGAATTTCAGAGGGGGGAATATTGATCCCATCCGTCAATAGAGAGGCGCGATGTCTTTCCGTGTGATAAATTGTTCTGAATTAGGCGGCTTGCTGGTGAAAGGGGAGGGGGAGCAGGAAAAAAAAATTAAGAAGAAAATATTCATGCCCGCTCAAAGGGAGCCTCTTTAAAATCGCTGGAAGATCTCTCCTTTTGCCACCTACCCGAGTAACCACCAGAAATCCACCTCTATTGAAGCGCTTACCCTTTAAATCCAGGTTTCGAGCAGAACTCCAACTGTGTGTAAAGCCAGGGAGTCATCTGATGTGTGATGGGGAATGGGCTCTGGGCAGCAGAAAGCAGCTTTCTCTCCTGGTGCCGGATTACCATGTTAACAAACCCCGTGAAGGGACCCCGGCGCCTCTGGCTGGCCATGTCTCGTTGCTTTCACACATCGGCGGCTGCTCTTGCTTCCCATGTCCCCGGCGATCGCCTCTCAGATGAATGTGGGCTTCCAGAAAAGGAGTCGGGGGGGAGAGGAGGAAAAAAAATCGCCTAATGCAATCAAATCGATCTGATCTACACCATCTGTCGCCTGCCACTACACACAAGCGTTAAAATAGGAAAACGGGAGACACTGACAGCTCAGGAAGGTTGTTCTGCAGAGTTCATTTTTAGCAGAGCATAATTGGGTATGGACAGCATACAGTTACCAAAGCTGCTGTTAACCATCCAGTAGAGGATCCCGAACATGCTAATGGTGGATTAATTGAGGAAGATCTGACGTGCAAGCTTCATAGTCTCTTATTCATGACTTCCCAACGGGAAAGGACCAATGCCGTGTGGGACTATGGTAACACAGAGTCAAAGAGCTGCTAAGAAAATGGCTCTGTGTTCATAGCACCTCTCTCTGATAACAAACATATGTCGACCAGAACCGTTTAGCAGGATGGGGAAAATGAAATTTTCTTAGCCGAGGTTAGCAATTCCCATCGCTTGCACTTAAAGACAAGTGAAAAATGGACTGCAGGTCTAAGGCGCTTTCAAGTGCTGGTCTCAGGCTTTGCAGCTAGTGAAAGCAGACGGATCCTGCTTAGATATGGGGTTAAACCCCACATTTCTTACTTCTTACTGCAACCGAAGTGCATCCTTAGCAAAGCTCTAAACAAGTAGCTCTGCTAATTTCATCAGGAATGACGCAAGGTCGTTTTAATGCCAGGAACCCTTTTGACTTTTTCCAGCGGGAATGGCGCTTGGGCAAGACATTTCCGATCACTGAAATTTGACATAATCTCAGATAAATATGATTTGGGGGTGGGGGGAAAGAAGGGGGCGGCGAGTTGGGAAGAGACGGAGTATGCATCCAGACCTGCAATCACCCCTGCTGCAAACACTCCAATTTGGTCGCGTTTTCTAGTCTTTCCTGAATGATGAGGTTTTAGAGCCTTATGTGTAATTATAAAAGCCACGTATGCACACAAGCCACAGACGCCTACGGCAGCCGCGTCTACACACACCGACGGGGAGACAAAGTGCGCCCGTCGGGATGCTCTTTTCCACTCCCTGATGCGGGGAGAAGGGCTGCTCGGGCCAGCGAGGGCGAGCTCTGCTCCGCCCGCCCTGGGTGGAGGCGGAGGCTGCGGGCAGGGCCGCGCGGCTCGGGCGGAGGGCGCGGGGCCGGCCGGAGCTGTCCGCCCGCCGGTGCTGAACGGCGGCCCGGCCCCGCACATAATGGCCCCGCTCCGCCGCCTCCTCCGACAAAGTCTGCGCGGTCGCCCTGACAATCGCTACAACAATTAGGAAAGTTCCCCTTCGTTTCCACCTCTCCTGTCTGGGTCGCAAAGAATAATGACGCCAATAATACGAATCCAAGCAGCTGAATGTAAACAATTATCGTTTAGGGTAATTCTGAAGTCAACCCCATGGAAGTTTGTGTTAATATCTTTAAAATAAGTCCAACAGTTATGAACTAGATTAGCCTCAAAAAACGTAGCCTAAAGACAAATCAAACACTTTATCCGATCTTTTGTTTCAATACACATTAATTAAGCACTGCTGCCTACCTACACAGCATTCTCGGGTCCCGGCCGCGGCGCCGAGCCAGCGAGCCCCGCTGCCTTTGTTGGCATTTGCGTCCAACTATTGCCCTCTGCAGGTCAAGTCCCAGCCACGGCGAGCGCTCCGCCGCTGTCGAGCGCTCCGCGGATGGAGCCGCCGGGCTCGGCTCCCCCGGGCCCCTCTTCGAAAAAGATCCAACTTTTGTTGGGTTTGGTTCTTCACCACGAGGGCTCAGAGGTGTTTTCTTTAGGAAGGGGCTACGAGTGAGGAGAGCCGGCACCAGCACTGCTCAGGCCATACTCAGCCTCCATTCCAGACCTGGCCAGAAGACGAGAAGACTGAATAAGGCAAGGTGCCACTCTGAAGACGCGTTGTTTTCTTTCTCCCCTTGTCTCCATAAGACTACGGCAAGCTTCCTAGGCAAACCCTTCCCCTGGGTTTGCAGAAAAAGCAGGAAGAACCCAGCACCAAACAGGACTGAGCGGGTAGCGACACTCAGGATCCCCCCCGACTTCTCCAGTCGGGCAACTTTTCTTCGGGCACAACTTGAGAGTTTGCTTCTCTCACTCCTGATCCCGGGGAGACCTCACGGGAAGCCAGGCGGACTGCGGTGGCGGCTGCGAGGGGCCAGCCCGGCAGCAGCCCCTCCCTCCGCCCCAGCCCCTCGCCCCCCAACCCGAAGGGATGCTTCCTGACAGCGGGAACTTCGGGCACCGCCCGGTGCCACTCCGGCAGTCACGCTCCGCCGTGCCTCCGCACGCACCGGCACCGCTTACACGGTAACGAACGAAATGTTGTACCAGAGGGGAAAAAACCCAACCAGCCCAGTGTTACGCCGATCTAGTTAGGGTTCTGCTACTTATAATTCAGGAGATTCAGTGCCTGATAGAAGGTGGCCGCTCCCTTTCTTTTTCCCATCACACCTGCACACGGTTTGTAAGGACCCGCTCTGATACTCTCTCTCCGCTCCGTGCCCGGGGTTAACACTGCGCACACGGCCTTCGGCATCCGCTCGGGAGGCCACACCGAAGCCGCCTGCTCCCGCGGGCTGCCTGCGCCGCGCTGCCCGGCGCGCACGGCCGCCTATCCCCGTTCACGCGTGACGGTCTTTCCCGGAGCCGCAGCGAGGCGTGGAGGGCTGGGCTGCGGCCAGGCGGCGGACCCGGTCCGTGCCGCAGGCGGCCCGGGGAGGGGGAGCGGCCGCGCACCCCGCGCTGCCGCAGAGGCGGACACGCGCCGGCCTTTTGTCTCCCGGCAGCCGCCGCCCATCCCGGCCGGGGGCTGCCGCTCCGCCGGTCCCGCTGCCCCGAGCCGCGCCGGGCGCAAGCTGAGCGGGGGCGTTCCGGGCCCGGCCGGCCCGTCCCGCACCCGCGGCAGCGCCGCCGTGTCGGGGGCTGGGAGCCGGCGAGGGGAGGCGCTGCCGGGGGCTGCCGGTGCCTGCGGAGCGGAGCGGGGCCGGGCGCCCCCGGGCACAGCCCGCCTGCGCGGCGGAGCGGGACCGGCGGGGACCCCTGCTGGCCGCGCATGGGGCCGCAGCCGGGCGGGGCCGGGACCCGCCCGAGGAACGCCCGGCCCCGCCCGAGGAACGCCCGGCCCCGCCCGGCCCCGGGAGCGGCGCAGCGTGGGCGGTCCCGGCGGCTGAGAGGCGGTGCCCCCGCCTGGGGTGACGGCAGGGGACGAGGATGTGGGCACCGGCAGGGCAGGGCGAGGCAAGGAGGCGAGCCGGGTCAGCCAGTCCTTCCCGTGGGAGGGTGCCGGGGATGCGGGGCTCCTGTTCCAGCAGCAGGAGAGGTCGCCTACCCTCGGGAATGAAGGCACTGTCGGCAGGCTCTCGGCGTGTGTCCCCTCCAGAAGGCTGTGCCGTGTGGGTAGGGTACAGCCTCTGCACAGAGGCTTCAGGCTTTTCTAGAAGAAGTCTGTGTGCTGCCCTTCCACCACCCCGCTCTCCCATCCTCAGCAGCCAACACGAGGAGTTTCTTGTTCAATGTTACCTTACCTTGACATGTTCCAGGTCTGCTCCTTCATTGGTTCTTGAGAGCAGGGAAGGATTATCTGGAAATGTTGAAGTGTGAGGTTGGTGAGATAATCAGGGAATTGAAGAGGCTCTGAACTGAGGAGCCTAAAAAAAACCAAAATACACATGATGGAATTTGAGATAGAAGTAGTCAGTCACAATGTTTTTCCAGAACATCACCTGATGTTACATCTTGGTGATGTCCTGGCTTTTACCTGGGGACACTGCACTTGCCTGCACTGACAGTCTGGTTTTCTTAGGCATGATACCCAGTTCACAAACTGATCAAGATCCATCTAAAAGCCCTGACTTTCTCTGGCCCTACTATTCCCCTTGGGAAACTGTTCCAGAATCTCATAACTTGGCTCAAGATTTCCAGGCTGTGTTTATTAGGGGCCCGTTTATATCCATTTGTTCAGATGCCAATTTTGTCCTTGAACTTAATTAGTTCTGGTATTTAGTCCCCTCACAGTGTACTAATATTCCTTCTCATAATTTCTTTTGTTTAAATCAAGCTTTCCGGTCTTGTCTCATAAGATAGAATCTTCATTTCCCTGATTATACCCATATCCTAGCAGCTTAAAAAAAATGGGTCATGACCAACACCCAGAAATTATGGTTTTCAAAAGGGTTCATTATTCCATCCATTTTCAGTTTGACCAAGACACAAGCAGGGAGAATAATTAGCATAAGGTCAGACAAACCACAATTCTCCTGACTTCAAGTTCTTTTGTAATCTATCAGGGACATGAGTTCTGAAAGGCTTGTGGTTTATAACTTGGCATTACATCAATGTACATTTATATACCTATATATCATTTTCTGGAGGGGAAGAATGGCCTTGTACTTAAGAGGGTACATTAGAAATCTGGAGACATGGCTTTGATTGCCAGGTCTGCCATAGGCAACAGAGGTAACTTTGGCTAGTCCTTTAGGCTTTTGCCACATTTCACCACTTTTAAAATGGGGACAGCAATCTTCCTATTCTTGCCTCTCTTACTTTCCCATATACTCGCTTGCTTTTTGAGGTCTCAGACCAAGCACCTCCTTTCTGGGTACTGCTGGTGCCTGGCACTCTGAAGTTGAAGTGTGTCTGTGACTCTTAACCAGCAGTTAAAAATAGGCAATACTTTTATCAACCCTACTTTAAGAGTAACAGGAAAGCCATTCGTAACCATGCTAGGAACTGGAATTCCTGAGGTCTTCAGCCCATTGATTACATTAAAAGCATTCTCTGACATTAGACTAAGCCCGGGGACCAGCAGTAAAGGCAGAGACATTTAACTGAAAATCTGCATTCTGGCTTCTGGTTTTAAAGTCTCTGCCTGGTTGAAAACCAAATAAAACATTATTATTATTATTATTATTATATTAATTTAAACATAGGTGCAATTTAATACATCTTCTTCACTGGTTTTCAATTCAGAAGGCATTTTTTAAACAAGTAATAATGCAAAAAAACAGAACTAGAAGCCCCAACAGCCCCATAGCTAGAGTGGTTCTGGTAACAACAAATGTTATCATTGTTTTTCCCCAGCAATCCAAGTACGGAAGGTTGAGACTGAGCACAGAAACAGAGAGCACTCTGTTGAGCTGAGGTGAAGCAATGATATTTATGGGAGTAATTATCACAGAGAAAAACTGGAAAAATATGATTACAGCAAATTGTAACTCGCTCAGATATGTTCTTCGTTGTTAGAAATAGCTCAGCTGAGACCAAACCAATATGAACAACAGACTGGGAGTGTCAGACACTGATTCTCTGGAGGCTGATACTATCAGACCCTCTGAGCAGAACATGATCCAGCTTTAGCATATTAGAGAGATTGGTGTCAGCAGCCTGCATCTCTTCCCAGCCATTGTACTCACTTCAAGCAACCTAACAAAATGTGAGCTGCTGGGCTCCCTGGTGGAAAAGCTGACCTGGAGATGCTGACCCTAAAGACCACTGGAAGAGAGGCAGCTGTCTCTCAGAGCTGGGCAGTTGCCCTGCACAGCAGTGTTGGTGAGTGCTGCTGAGCAGCCAGCAGAAGATGCTCAGGTTTCAGAGTGTGCCTGTGAAGGTGAGCAGGGTGACATGACCACGCACAATTCCCAGCACTGAGCTGGCCCTGCCTTCCCATTCGATTCCTTTCTGGCTTCAGCCGCTGTTTGACAAATGTGTGAAACCTTCGGGGAACTTCTGCCATGGGTGCAGCCATGGCCTCGCCTCAGCATGTGGGGAGTGAGGAGCACCCTGGCTGGAGGATGGGCTCTGCTGAAGGAACTACAACTGCCCAAAACCCGTAACGAGGGGTTGAGTCTCAAAGGCCCTAGAGGAAATGAACTATAAGCTCTGCAAGCTTGGAGGCTTGTGTTGAAGGAGATGATAGAGCTAAGAAAAGGAACCTTCAGAAGCTGTGATTGCTCTGCAGCACTTCAGCGAGGCCTGTGTGCAGAAGGGTCTGAGCGCAGCTTGTGCAGACAGACTTTGTGCCTTCATGTTCACGTGAAGCCCTGGCTTCATGCGTCTGCACCACGGTAGATATCTTGCCAAGGCAATTATACTTGGGGAGGGACTTTAACCACACTTTCATGGCTGAGTATTTTACACGTTTCATGCAACTAATATCTTGCAAGTGATGTTTAGAAATTTTTAGAAGCAATAACCAATATTGTGTAAAAACAAAAATATCACTTAAAATAGTGAACTGTTTTCATGTAAATGCATCTACCCCATGTATCAGATGCAACAAAGAAGTTCATTGGGTATCTTGAGAGCTCTGTAGGTGTTATTGCTGCTCTCGGTCTGTGAGAAGAATTATAAATGCTATTTACCTTTTAATTTAAAAAAAATACCTAGCAAATTAAAGACATGCTCTTGCACATCAAAATTTAGTTAGCATCCATTTTTATGGTGCAGACTATGGCTCTCTGACAACCTATTGAGCCCACAGCCATCTGAACACACATAGCTGCTTCCCTTTTCCCCTACATTTTGGGCATCATGTGTTAGATTTTGTCAGATCCAAGGGGGAAAAATTCTGTGACTAAGTGCTAATACTTAAGCAGATCTCCTGCTTAATATTCTTTCTGCTTACAAACCCCTCAAAATATATTGGTGTGTCCTGACAAAGGGAGAGGAGCAGTTTTGGACACTTGTGTGACATACGTCTTACTATCTTACGTAGAAAATTTGACAGTGAATGACAGAACACCTTAGAGGGATCTAAGAAGATGATAAAGGCAACAGCTTTCACATGAATACAGAGTCTAGCTCCTAACAGTTACAAGCTTTTTTTACATGCATCCTTGTAATTTGACATTTATAATTCACTGTAGTGCTGAATCTCTGTCATTTTCTCACCGTCAGGTTCTCTATGTGTGGATGTACATGTCCTTTCTAATTAGAATACCTATTTGAACATTTAATCTCATCTCTCAAGCTTATTATGCAGTTGCATATTGATCTAGCCTGTATCAACAAATGCTTTTGGTATAACATATATGGTTCTACGTTGCTCCCCTCTCAGAACAGGCGCCTGTATCTTCTCTTTTCCTGGTTGTAAACCCATTTTGTAAAAATAAGCTCATTAACTCACAATGGATTTAACAACAGGTAAAAATAAATATCCCGCAATCCTGCAGAGAAACATTAACCCTTGAGATTACACACACACGGAGTGAATCTTTTATTGTGCATAGCATCTTCCTCATGGGGAACACCTAAGACCTTTTCTGAGGCATTGATGCCTTTGCAATACTGATAAATATTAGGCCTATTTTATCCTTGGAGAAGCAGTACAGAAACATTGCAGAACTTGCTCAAGGTAAGCAAAGAAAACAGTGAGACAGCTGCAGACAGAGCAAGTCCTGAGGTCTCAGCTCCTGACCTGAAGCCCACTGGAAAACACAATCAATATGAAAATCAGGTTGCATCTGCAGGCCCCAGTTCCAGGACTGACCTTTCACTACTCACTCATCATTTTGCATTAGCAGCTTGGGTGGTGCCATGCCATCACCTGATATTCCTGTTTATTAGTTAACTTAGCTGAAATTTAATTGAAATGAAACCTGTTCCATGTCATGTTAAAATAGGCAATGAAGGACACACCTTTTATTAACAGTCATACTGATACTGAAGTAAAATAAAGGATTTATTTTTAATGTTTTAAATATTAAGACTTTGTATTTGAAATAGGGGATCTTCAACTGGTTGTACTGCTTAAAATACAGAATTAAAACTTCTCTTCTACTGGTATTTAAAAAGATATCTTGGAGAAGAATTCAAAGCAAACTTTTTACAGCTTTCAGCTGTTCAGGAAAAGAAATGTATTATATAAAATACTGAAAACTATTTAAAATGCTCTTAACATAACTTGTGGTTTTGACAGATAACAGGTTTACATAGAAAAAGAAAACAAAAGCAAGTAGCAGATCAGAACAACTCAGCCATACAGTTTAGAAAAGTATGCAACTGGGATAAAGACTATTTAAAAGAAAAGGAGAGCAGGCACATGGATGTCAGTCTTTTGTTCATGCTTTTCAGTGGAAGAGCTGGGAGTGTTACAAGCAACCAGCTCTGTCCTGACAGCCTTGGACTGGGAACCCAGGGTAGATCCTGCACTGCCTCCTCTAAAGGTTTCCCATTTAGTCATGCGGTGTTTTCAATGGGGATGGAAATCTGGTCAGGACATTACTTTCACAAATATTGATCTTTACTTCTGCTGATGCATAAAGTAGATGTAAGCAGCACAAGAGAGATTTTGTTTATTTATTTTTTTTCCTTGAGTCCAATTGTTGATCTGAAGAGTTCCACTTGGTTTTCACAAGTTTAATACAAGAAATGGAAGAAACTAAGTTTGTTTTTGCAGCTCTCTAGTCTGAGCATCTTTTTCAAATGCCCTTGATGGTGCTGGTTGGCAGTTTACCTCTTTATATGGCTTTAAATGTCTTCTAAAATACAGTCCTAGTAGCACCTAATAAAATTATTCTTATGAAGAGGTGCCCTGGAAAATATAAATAGCATCAAATAGCATCTAAATATTCCTAAATACAAAATGGAAAGCAAGTGATTAATTTATTCATTTTAAATTTAGAAGAAAATATATGCATCATATTTTAAATTTATACTCTCACTGTGCTTACATATATGTTAATCTTTAAGAACTGAGTTATAAATCACTTCTCTCCTTTAATATCCAACTTGAGAAAAATACCTATTCAGTTAGTGAAGATTTTCAGTAAGCAGAAAATGATTAAGGATTTTAGAACACATTGCCTGGGTCAGAAGTGTCTTTGGAAACAAGACAAGTCTGTGCATTTTTAGGATTTTTTCCACAGCAGCTGAATATAAATTGGAGAGCTTCCAAATCCAAGAAGAACAATGCATTGCCACAGCCTTACTCACAGAAAGCCATGGAACAGTCCCAAAGAAACAGCCAGAAACACTATAGCTTCACTGCAAAAGTTTGTGTAGCTTAAAAAGTAGGGTAAAAAGTTTTTTCATGAATGTGAAATATAGTTTTTCTTTGAAGATAACCTGTTTTTTGATTAAGAGTTCTCTCAGTCCCAAGTCCTTGTTTTGCTGACTTTTTTGCTTGGTAAGGCTTTCTATTGCCATTTCTGAGATCTGTGAGTGTGAATCTCCACTTCCAGCATCCTTAAATGCAGAGTTCTTCCAGCATTTTGTAAGCCTAAATCAGGCCATGCAACAAAATCCCCTCTCGCGTTGTGCTTTATGGCAGAGAATCTGTGCTTTGCCCTGAGGCAGGTGGGCTGCCCTGGGGATCTCAAACAGCCAGGCTTCTCAGAGCCCAGGCCTTAGCTTAGGTCTGCAGTAAAATGAAGTGCACTTTGTACTTGTGAGCATTTACATACAGCATACGAGAAGTGCTGCAAGAGAAAGTTCAGTAGTGTGAGCCTATGTATCATTCTCTTTGATATATCTCCCCTATTTTCTCATCCTATTACTTCAGATCAGCTCTAAGTCTCATATCTAAACAGCCAGTCCAAAGGGAAAGTGCCTATTTACGGGTTGGATTAAGAGCTTTAACAAAAGGCAAGGCAGAAAGCCATTCATTTGCTATGTAAGAAAAAGAATGTATTTGTAATTTAACACTTGCCAGCATCTTCCAAACCTTTTGTGTTGCTCCCCTTCCAAACAGAAAGAGTGGGAAGTTCCTGTCTTGCAGGAATGGATCAAGAAAAGGAAAAAAAAGAAAACATATTGTGCAACTTTCCCTTTTTACCTCTAATAGGTTTACTTCTGCTTCACCCCTCAGGGCTCCTGCAAGCAGATGTGTTCAGCTGAAACCCCACACTGCTGCCTTGTTAGACCCTTTCCAAGGCTTTTTCCTTAAGAGGCAGGCATTTGGAAGAGAACAAGGATGGAAGATGAGGGAAGTGCTGGAATGAGGGAAGACTGAGTTCCCTAGCCAAGCCAAGGACCAGTCCCTGTCCAGAGCACAGGGGGGGAGATGCCCCAGCCACTGGTGGAGGGGACAGGCAGAAAAACACACAGGCACAGCAAGAGCTGCAGCAAGAGAGAGCAGAGCAGGTTCAGTCCCAAAGAATCAATACCACAACACAGAGTGAGCGTGGAGGGGAGCAGGGAGCTGCTTCTCTCAGCACATCCTGCCAGGGCCTCCTCAAACAAGCACTGCAAGTCCCCAGAGGCATAGCAAGAAGGGGGTGAAAAAGAATTGCTCCATCTTGGATTATTTATCTTGGGGGACAAGTTAAGATAGAAAACAATGAAGGGTTAGTTTAAGGTAATCAAAACTTCCAATTTTTGAGATATCTAAACGTTAGGTTTAAATTCTTTTTGTTTGCTCTAGCAGTTTTTGAAACAAAATCCATAATATCCAAATGGCTAAAAGTGAACATGTGTAATTATTCATGAAAACAAAAACCCTATTTTTTTAAAATAAAGAAGAATTAGACTTTCTTCTACAAAAGTAGTCATAAAACAGAAGTCAGAAGAAAGAAAGGGTGAACTTAAAAAAAAATTCCAATTATATACCCAAATGAAGAAAAACTGAAGGTGGGCAGGACAGTGGAGCCAGAGGCAAAGCACTACTTTGCTCATAACCCCAGTCTGGATGAGATTTGTAAGGTTTGGCCCAGGTGAGTTTATACACTCAAAGTTCTCATTAACTTTTACTTCTCACAACTTGCCCCCAGCCTGCCTGCAGCTTGGTGAGCTGCACCAGGGGCTCCACCCTCCAGCCCCAGATGCTCTCTGGGCATTGGGGGCCTTTGCCAGCACAGCCCTGCAACTCCTCATTTTTTGTACATACTCCTGTGTCTCCTTACAGCCCCAATTCATGGCTCCCTTCCTCAACACCAGCACCTTTCCTCACCTTCTGGTAAAATTCCTCTGCTCCAAACTCCACCCTGGCAGGCAGACTCAGGCAAAGTAATTCCCCAGCCTAATGGCCTCTTGGGTGTGTATTAACCCAAATCACCTGCTCGAGCCACCCAGGGTGAATGATCACTCATTACCTGCTCTGGGAGATGGATAACACCATCCTGAAAGCTCAGGGTGGGTTTCATCTCTACAGACACTTCTGTGATAAAACAATTAATCATGTCAACCAGCATTTTTCATTAGAACATCAGTGTGGGCAGTGTATTTTTAATAGCATTCATTTCTCATCGGTGCCTGTTTGGTTCATTTTACTTACATTCTCACAATTAACTGAATTACCAGTTTCAGAGACTGAAGGGAATTTCTTCCATGTTCTTCCATTTTTCCTCAGTTCATCCCAACAGGGGCAGGAATTCTTGAGGCATTTTGTTCTTCCCTGTAGTATGACACTTCAGCAAACTTTAAGAGAATTCCTACCAGAGCATGTAGATACCAACCTTGTTACCACCTAATCTCTTTTATTTGTTACTTGTTGTGGCATTTGATCTCTTGCTCTTTGTCTCATTAGCTGTGAGGCTCAGAGATCTGTTGGAAGGCCCCTGTTATGAGGTGTGGTGTACAGCACTGTAGAAAAACACACTTGACTGCAGCAGGAGGGAACTGACTTTGATGGCTAAACTGGTCTCTTCCCATAAGAACTTTCCAAGGATCTCTCCCACCTTCCACTAGAGCTGATGCAACACCTCTGGCTTATTCCAGTAGGAGATACACCAATCCAAGATTACGGTTTAGTCCAGTAGGAGTTGTACCAATCCATGATTAAAGCACATCCTTCCTTCTCCTTTCCTCTCGTCAAGCATGAAGAGGCACATGATCAGTGGGAGTTCCTTCCCAAAAAAAACAATTAGAAAAATCCTTAATTTTATCGTGCTTTTCCCCTCAGTGAACATAGCATCTCTTCTGCCTTTCTTAAGTCAATTGCCTTTTTGCAAAACAAGAGAACTCATCACAGCTCTAAAGTGATCATAGGCACTGCAATACAAGGTAGTGCATTCCACATTAAATCAACACTAGAGTGAGGAATGAATACAATGTACCAAACAAATACTTTATCGTGAAAATTATTAAAATTCATAGCTTAGAGGTGTGAATGCTTCTTTAAGAAAGGTACTTATGTTATCCCCAAAATAGCACCAGTATCATGTGATGTTCCAGTTGCTATGGTTACCACAAATTTGTTATTTAATAGCAAAGAAAATAGATGCACAAAACATGCTAATTATAACTGGTACAAATTTTTCTAAATGTTTTATATGAATATGCATGCATGTTTTATGCATAAGGAATAGGAATGCCCTTTTTCAAATAATTCTTCAAGTTTTTAGAAGCATTTTAGTAACTGGCAGGGAAGTACATTGTGCAGTTCTCAGCAGTGAAGGAAAAGGAGACTGAAAAATTGCAGATGGACACTTTGTCTAAAACCATGCAGTTTTCTATTCAAATAGCAGAAGAATCCTGAAAATGCGAAAGGTTTAAATTTGTTGAACCTTGTACTTTCCCAACCGAATTTGCTTTGTTTCTTCTTGACTGAAGTGCCTGGGAAACAGGACCATTCGAAGTGAAGTTGCATTTTATGAAATTGTAATGTAAATATAACCCTGATACAGAAACCAAAGCGCTCCAGTCAGTGCCAGAATCAATACTGCTCGATACAACTCCAGCCTCACTGTGCCCGGAGCTCCCGGGCTCCCACCTGTGCGCAGTGGTGCTCTGGCTGGTCCCTGCTGCTCCTGCTGCTGCTGGCTCACAGCAGGATGCACCTCAGCGCGCCCCACTGCTGCAAGCCCCCGCTGCAGGGTCCTGCTGGAGGGGCCTCCGTGGGCTGGGAGCTCAGGTGGCACTTGGCAGGAGCACAGCACGGAAAGATGCTGCTCTGGACTTGCATCTATTGCGAGGAGAAATACACGGTTGTTGTCGTGCAGAGAATAGATGGAAGGGATATGTATGCAAATAGATCTTGTATAGGTCCTCTTTCCTTTCTGCTCTCCACCAGATGCTCCCAGAGATTAGTCTGGGGAACACTCACCAGCGTGACAGGGTCCTGGGGAGGAGCAAGAGAAACCTCATTCCTTTCTTTGGGCAGCCTGTGGCCATGGTGGAAAAATCCTCAAGCCTAAACTAAACAAAGATATGACTGCGAGCTGTGGGAAGAAAGTAACTGGCTCATGGCTGGAGCAGGAGAGCTGCTGGCAGTGGCACTGTGTGCAGAGCCAGATGTTATTCAGGGCTCTGCTGGGTGGGTGCCTCACCACCCAGAGCTGGGCAGCCCTCACCATTCATCCACATTCCCACCTCTTCCAAGAGAGAGGAAGGTGGTGCACATGCCTTTGGGGCAGGAGTATGTATGGCAGGCTGCCGCACTCCGAGGTCATTGCTGAAAATGTCACCACTGTCACTTGAAATCAAGCCCTCACCTCTCATAGAGGCTTTTATCTCTTCCCTTAAGAGGCCACAGCAGCCCTGGGCAGAATAAAAGTTGTGTGCATGCATTTGGCTGCCAAACGGCCCTACTTAATGGCACTGGTACTGAAGGCACTTACTGATGCTGCTGGTTGCTCCCTTCCACACCCCGAGCACATGCTAGCTGCCTGCTGTATTTCAGATGTTGTAGAGTGTCAGCAATACTGACTGAAAAACCTTCTCTGTGGCTTGCTGTCACGCCGTGATTGATATCAGCTGTAACAAGAAAAAATGTTATGGCACTGTAATTCTGCTTGATGCAAGGTAGTCTTTGATCTTTACCATTTTGCAAAGATTATAATATATGCTTAGTTTGATAAATAATACCCTTTCACCAGAGTCATGTAAAGTGGAAGAAAAATTGGCAACTAAACTTATGAAACTTC
Source organism: Cinclus cinclus (assembly GCF_963662255.1). Classification (NCBI taxonomy): domain Eukaryota; kingdom Metazoa; phylum Chordata; class Aves; order Passeriformes; family Cinclidae; genus Cinclus; species Cinclus cinclus. The sequence goes on along the minus strand of NC_085053.1, from coordinate 12,629,107 downwards.
TCTGGTGCAGGTGTTGATGTTTTCAAAGCAAAAGGTTAAATAATAGGATAAAACCACACTTGCCTACTCATAAGCAGATGTGAATAATAAGAACTTACTAGATCAGCCCTTTTGGGCTGGTTTCTGTGCTTGCACGTGCATCATAGCAGCAGCAGGGCAGCCAGGAGAGCAGTGAGGGAGCTGGGGGCTGCTAGGCCAGCTTTGACTCCCAGCTTCAGACAGAAGCAGAAGGGAATATTCACTCTGGAGTATTCTCTGTAGAGAAATTCACCCTGGGAAATTCAGAGCTGTGAGACCCACACAAATAATAATGTTCACTCACTCATCTGGCTATGGGATGGACCCTCAGACAGAGATGGAGGCTCAGCTCTTACAGCCCCTCAAGACAAACTACAGACAGCATACGACATCCCCAACATATTTTCTTCAAATCAGAGCTCTTTAGGTGAGTTGGGACTTAGGTTTCAAATTGTCTTTCAAAAGATTCTAAGAAAGAACTTAAATTGTATTGGGTTTTTTTTCTGCTTTTTAATTTGAATGGTTATTTGGATGTGGCAAAAATGAGCAAACACCAGCACCATAGCCATGAGAAAGTGTTCTCATCAGGTAGTCATTTATTAAAACATTTTACTAGCTGGTACGAATATGACTGTCACTGGAAAATTACAGGGAAATACGTGCTCCCATCTACACTACCAAGCCAGGAAGCATTCCACTGTAGGAATTTTTATTCATTATCATTGCTCTTCCACACCCAGAACAGAGCACTTGAGCATGACCTCTCCCTTGGGGGGGCCTTGGGATGGGAGCAGAAGCCTGAAAGGGGAGATGCAGCCCCATGCACTCATCTGTCTTGTGGCTTTGCACTGCTCTGGGCTGCTCATCTCAGACCATGACTCTCACAGAGCTTGGGGAGCAGTGCAGTTTTATTTCACCCAAAGGTGGACAGCCTTTCATGCAAACTGATCTACAGCTGACCTCAGGTTTCTGGCAGGGGTTTGCCAGGGCTGTCTCAAAGGAATGGGAACGTTGGCAATGGGATTTAGCATCCAATGGTACTCTGCCAAATCTATGCAAGATTTTTGCATGGCAAGAACAGGGTGTAACTCCAAGGCCATGATTATTTTCCATGTAAATGTCTGTTTCAGTTTGTGCTTAAATGATTATCTGTCATTGATTTGTGTGCCTAACTACAACTGCTTCAAGCTGTTTTCAATTATTCTGTTCTCAATACGATGCAATCCCAAGGATTAGCCATACCGAGTGCCACAAACCACCTTGCAGCAACAGAGTCATAAACTGAAGAGGATAGAAAGGATTTTAATAGGAGATTAAAAGGAAGAAGTGACTCACTGGATGAGAGAAAAGAGGGAGTGCGCAGGCTTTGACTGCAGGAGAGCTGCTTTGTGATGCCTCTGAGTGCACTGAGGACCCCAGGTTAATATAATAATTCTTCTTTCCTTATCATGCAGGTCGGGTAATGATTTCATAATTAGGGGTGTACTTAAAAACAAGTTTTAAATTAACCATGTGCTCTGTCTTTGCACTAAGAGGAGGTGGCTAGTTGCAGGGTAACATTGCACACGGCTTGCTTCCTTGCCTGCTGAATTCTCTTCACAATTTTTATGCTTCTTTTTCTGTCTTTCTAATTGAAAACCTGCACTTTTGGAGAGAAACTGTATTTTTCCTTGGAAGTCCCCTCTTATCACCAGGACTGATATTTTAGGAGTAAACAACATTCATCTACACCAAATCATCTGTCCTCTGGAGGGGTTAATTCTGGAGCTGAATTCCCCCAGACCTAGCTCCTAGGTGATCCACAACACTGCTCCAAGGTTTATCAAATAGGATTGGTAACACTCCTACAGCAATCAGGATCTCAGAGAGCTCCAGTGGTTCTCTTTACACATACTAGGAAAAGTCTGCATATGCTTGGGCTAAGATCCTAATTGTTGCTGAGTAATTAACTACCTACACTCCTGTGGTAGCCATTTGTGACAGTATCCATCATCTGGGGAAATGTAACTGTTATTGAATTTCTAAGGACAGCCATTAATATTCTAACTTTCAACCAATTTAAATATTTGAACTTTCTGAGTGCACAGTTGAGATGAATAACATGGAGAAGCACACTCAGACGGATTAAATCCTCTATGGATTCTATCAATACAGAAAGCAGAAAGAGAAGTTATTTGTCTGACATACAAATACATATATATATATTTGTAGCAGATAAAATCAAATGTGTTATCACTATCTGTACTCTGGTATGTATATTTTAAAACATTATGAGTGGCTAGGTACATACACAGCAGTAGTTTACAAGAGATAAGCATCATTAATTTCCACAGAGCTATATGTTTTCATGGGCTTCTTAACCTTTTAATATTAAGTAAAATAGCAACTACAGCACTATTCTATATCATTGAGAATATCACAGTTTTGAAAAATATCTGTTTAAAATACAGAAAATGCCACTGAAGTAAAGATTTGGAAGGCGAGGTTCATGGCACAGGGAGTTGGGGATTGGATTCCCAGGTGATCTTCAGGACTTGATCGATCTGAATTGATTGAAGCCCCAGAGGGAGGCACAGTGCCAGCAGGAAGAGAAGTGCCTGCAGAGCAGGATGCTGGACCCAATGCACCTGCCAGGCTGTCCTGGCAGAGGCTTTCTACCTGACCAGAGTTTCTGGGGCATTGGGAAATCTGGTGACAATGTGGAGTGATAACTCTTCTTCTGGAGACAGCTGTCTCACCTTCTATGAGAAACTATTTCTTTTTCTAGGCCAACATTCAAAAATCTGTCAGATAACTTTAATTGGTGAATTTTGAGCAAATTCAAATAAAATATGCCAGTCTCCAAAGCAAAGTCAAGCTCTAACTGCCCCACTACTGAATCTACAAGATCAATAAAAGCAACAGGGGTATCTGCAGTGCCTTTTTCAGAACACAGAGTAGTTGACTCTAAACAAAGCTTTTATACAACCAGACTTTTCCCATGGTACACCATATCCTTGTAATCAGTCTTCAATCTCTTCTCTAACTTTCAATAATAATAGGATGCAATGAAGTTTGCCCTAATGAAAAAAAAAAAAAAAAAAAAAAAAAAAAGCATGCACAAAGGACCAAGTGTCCCCCATGGGGCAGTGGTGGAAAACAATGTGAAACAGGATGTCTGATCTGATGTTCTCCTACTGCCGTATCATAGGGGGAGTGAATGATTATTTTCCAAAAATGAAAGGCAACCAGCTGAATCTCAGTTTTTCTGATGAGGTTCAACACATCACTACTTTTAAACTGAAAAGGAAAATGGTCTGAATAAAAATGATTAGTTGAAGGGATGGTAAATAGCTCAGGTACATCTTGGAAATCCACCTGCAAAAGTATTTTAGAGCCTATCAAGCTTTGGCCTTCCATGCAGCAGTATTGCATCTTTTGTGTCTCAAAGTTCTCACTGACTGTTACTATTTAAAAGAAATTGTCTCATTTTTACACAGTCTAAAGTGTACATTGGTAATGAAGAATTTCCTGAGTGCAGATAAGTGAGCCCAGAGTTGTTTTGACATGACTCAAAGACTGTTACAGATGTAACAAACGGAGATGAAGAGATTTATCTTACCTTGTGACTTGTACTTGCTTATTAAAACACACAGTAGAAAACGCCAGAGGCAGTGAGGTGCTGGGGGCACAGCGAGCAGGAGAGGGGCCAACACACCCTCATGGAAAGGGGATTAGAAACACCTCTCCAGAAGGACCCAGAGGTGTGTGTATGTACAGTGGGTGAATCAAACCTCCGAGTTCCCAGCTCAGTTCTTCACTGAGAGAAAGCTGCTGATACCAAAAAGTGACTAAACACTGAAAGAGATGGGATGCTCCTGCTGGTGGGGGCAGCCCCAAGCTGCTTCAGCTGTGGCTTTTGCTTATGCAAAGTTTGCAAGATGTGCAGAGGAGGCTGCTGGAAAGAAGGGGAGGAGGGAGCATGTTTGTTTCCTACAGCACCTGAAGTGCTCCAGTAAATACAGAAGTGCTTCAGAAAATAGAGATGGAGGGCACAGCCTGCAGTTCAGCAACCTGAAATACCACTCAGGAGAGACAGCAAAGAGGAATGGTCAAAGTACTCTCACTCATCCGAGTTCTCCACAGCAATGGCAATGCTTTGGCACTGCCAAGGTCTCCACAGTAAATGGAAGACCTGCTGCCCCGGCATGGCTGGCTCCTGCCCAGCCCCTACCCACACTGGAGCAGCAGCTGTCTGATGTGCCAGTGCACATCATCCTCAGATAACACAGCTATGGGAGTGCTTTGAATTGCTATGAAAACACCAGAAATCTCTCTGACTGATGCCCAAATATATGTATTTCATGAGAATTGAGGAATTTGCTTGAGAAAACCCTTGAACTGAACAAACAATAAAGCAAAACTTTTTTTCTTTTTTTCTTTTTTTTTTTTTTTACTGTGCCTTTTTATTGGAAAGCAATAGAGAGCCCTCACCTTATCACAGAGCTCCCCTTCAGTCACAGCCCTGGGACTGCTAGATAGCTCATTCCTGTGATATACTTTAGCAGGTGTCATTTCTTTTTAATAAGTCCAAACAAAACAGTTAATAAATCCAAAGAGCTTCCTATCAGTATATCTCTAATTCTTGGCTTTCACTTCTTCAGCAGTGCTGATCATCTTCTTGAAACTCATGGCATTCTCATAACTCTCTTGAAATAATGATCTGTGTTTCAGGCTTTGATTCAATACTGACGTGACTTTTCTGCATGTTTGGCTGCGCAGCGTCTGCCGCTGAGTCACATCTGATTTATGCCTGAGATAAACGACATCATCCAGGGTAGCCTCTGACTCTGAGAGGAGCACCCACTAATCCACATTGCCAACAGGGTTTTCTATCACCATCAGTCTGGGGCACGCCAGCCCGGCTTTGGTCTCCATGGAGATTGTTATGAAATATATTCATCCATCATCTGTTGGTTCCCAAAAGGATCGTTGGAAATTTAGCACTTCTGTGCACCTCACACTCCCTGAAAGAGGTGATAGCTACGGATTTCTCAGCAGGAGCAGGGAGGACCCTTTAAGAGGTGGTCACCTTTGCCATGGTTTAGGGGAAATCTCTGCAAGAAGATGGCTGTTTCAAGTGTATACAGTGAATACATCTTTCACAGTATTTTTTCTTGTTGGCAGTCCTTAACACTTTTCTCCTCCCACTTTCTGGTGACATTGCAAAATATCCACACTAAAGTGCATTCTTCTAGCAAAGTAAAATGGCAAAATGGTGTATTTTAGGTGGAATTGTAAATCATATACTTGCAAGAGCTGGTCAAAACCCAGAACCTGAACAACTGTTCATGAGAAAGGCAGTTATGTCACACCCACTGTAAATGAGAGCATTGTCAGGTATCAAAATGTGCCAGAATAGAAAGAATTATAAAAACAAAAAACAAAACAAAACAAAAACAAAACAAAACAACAACGACAAAAAAAAAAACATAAACAAAAAAACACTAACCAACCAACTAAACAAACAAAAAAAAACAACCTAAAAAAAAGCTCAGTTAAAATTTAACAGTGCAAACCTGAGATTTCCCAAAGAGGATGTAGTGTCATGCTAGCAGCAGCTGTGGCTAGCTCTAGCTGGATCCACAGAGATCCCCTGTAAATACCCTTTGCACAGCAGGAACACCACCAGCTGTAGCATTGGCCTGACTGAACCTTCCCATCACAGGAAGCTCCCAGGAATGTCCTCTCAGCTTTAAATTCAAGTTTTGTTAGAGAGTTAGGTACTGAATTTTGAAACTCACAGTATCTGAGGATTCTGAGACACCTCATGTGATGAACAAGTTTCCCCAACATGTTCTACAAATTATGCAATATAATAGCTGAACTTTACTGTGATTTCACTTTATATTTACAATGTACTTTATTGTGCTAGATCTTATCTTAAAGGTGAAAAATTAATAGTTTAAATCCTTTCCTCTAGATCAAAGCATCTCTTCACTGTTTGTAATGAAACACTTTGACTCTTACCTAAGTTTTCTGTTCAGACTGTCCAAGAATTCAAGTGTTTCATTATAACAGAAGGGGGAGATGCTTTGATCTAAAGAATAAGAGGCTTCAAATATTTGCTTAATAGCTATCAAAGCTAATCATGCAAATAAAAATAATAATATAGAAGTTGAGGATAATAAAACAGTAGAATATTAAATAAGTAATAAAAGGGCCTGGGTTGATAAATACCATGCCATATTTTCACACTAATAATATTAATGAAGAGTAACTGCTTATATTATCATAATGCGTATGTGTATGAGTATAATGGACTTCTACCCCATGAGACCTGATTGTGGGCTGAACCTCAAACTATCAGGCAAAATAGAAAGATGGCACACGTTCCTAAAGCCTTACAACATAAGGCACGAGACAGAAGTGGGGCACAGAAAATAAATGTTGTCATACACAGGGAAACAGGATGATGGTGAGCAACAAGACAGGCAGCAAATGAAGGGCTGAGCACTAGTTAGGAAAAGAGGGCCTGGATACTTCCACTGTGGGATGGGGAGGAGGATGGGAGGTGGCTGCTTGCAGGATGGTCCCCTCGAAAGTGGGAGGAGCTGGGGTGCAAGTCTGAGCCCCAGCATGAGGGCAAATGGAGTTGGCACCTGGGTCACCCCAGCTGGCAGTACTTAGCAGATGTTGATAACTGGAACCCAACTGTGATAGAGCATGAAAATGAGGACAAATAGGTAACTTTTGGGGCAATGCTGGAAGAGGAGAGGGAAGAAGGATGGACATAAAAATGGCATAGTGATGGCTGAAGAAAATAGTACTTACAGTGTCACTTTAAGTGGGCATCAAAAGACCGATGTTGCATTTGTCAAAGCTGGATCAAAAATGCGTTGCACTAATTGAGACATAGAAGATGCTAGACAAAGGCCTCAGCCATGGGGATGGACAGGAAAGGCAACACCTTAGTGATGCTAAGAAGGAGCAGTCAGTGGGATTATGCTACATCCTGGATGTGAGGACCTGAGAAAGGGTCTGAGTCAAAGATGACACACAAATTACAGGCCTGAGTGACAAGCAGGGTGGTGAGGTTGTCTGCGGTGATCAAGGAGGGGACTAGGAGGGAAGACATGAATTGGGGAAGATTAAAAGTTCTGTCTCTTCCACATTGGGCTCGAGTTGACAGACTGTCGTCTACATGAAATGACAGGAAACAAGCCCAGAGCTGAGGCTGGGCTGAGGAGACAGGTTGGGAGCACACAGGTAGATCTGCAAGTTAGCTGTGCAAGGACAGCACTGATTGTGTGTTTGCAGATGACATTACCCAGAGATGCAGGGAGGTACAGAAAGAGAAGGCAAAGAGGACTAGGCTCTGTAAGATGAGCACAAAAAATAATAACACTAGTGACACAGCATAAAATTACACTGAAACTATAAATACACATGAATAATTTAATTCCAAAAGTGCTTTTTGTTTTTGATTTTATCTAATTTTTCCAAATATAATTTTCCAAAGGTTCTTTTGAAAAATAGTCCTTTTTTGGAAGAAAATGTCATCAAAATTAACGTGATTTCATTAATATGTCAATTTTGACCAAAATCTTATTTTGTAGTGGAAAAATGTTTCAAGAACAAAAAAGCCCAAACTTCAGAGCCATTTGCTTTTAGCTCTAAACATAGATCCTACTACTGTCAAGTAACATCTTTCATTATCTTCTTTATGTCTCAAACCACATTAAAAAGAGTCTAGAGGTTTTGCTGATTCTGTTGTAATCAATCCTGTCACAGCTGTTATTGGATTTATCTCGGGATCTGAACACTGGCATTTTTCATTGTTGTCTCACATTTTCTTTGTGACTGTATGGCTAAACAGGCAAGACTATAAGAAAATCTAAAATATGTTAAAGTGAACAAATATATTCATTGACTATCAAATTATCTATTAAGCTTTCTTGGGTCCAAATAAACATCAGTGAGTTATTTACTGGATTTTAATGAAACACAGGTCTAGCCAGCTATGAATTAATATTTAAATCATAACAGAGTAAAGCAGGCTCGTACTTACCTGGCTTCATTTAGTATAAAAGTTACTTAATTTATCAAAATAATAGTGCACAAGTATGGCAATGCCATGTAACACCATGAATGAAATCAGGCAAGATTCTTACACTGCAGAAACACTCAAACCCGAGTGTCACATGTGCCTCAGCCTTTCACAGCCCTATATAAAACTGCTCAGCTGATGCACAGCACTGCTTATAAATCATGCATACATCTTGTAGGCTTCAGTGCAGTATGGACAATAAAAGGGAATTAAGATGCTTAATGAGGTGAGATGCTTCTATAAACTGGTGTCTGTCTTTCCTTATTTCTTGCATTCTTTAGTGTATAATTTTCTTTCTTTTTTCTTTCTATCTTTCATCACTGACTAACAAGTATCCCAGGTTTTCTTGCCAAAGGATACGTTTAGTTTCAGCATTAGGCATTTGCAAAAGATCCATCTTCCTATTTCAGGTAGTATATGTGCCCTTTCATAACATTACCAGTCTCACTGTATGTGTTAGACAGGTTTGCATGGGCTATCCCTACTGCTGCTGTGCCATTTCCCCAAAGTATATGCAGCTGGCTAAAATTCCCTGACTAAAGCAGCCCTCCCTGCATGCAGGGGACAGAAGCTGATGTGCCTGGCATTGCCTGTGGCTTACTGCCCCCTCACTGCCCGTGTGCCATTAGATGGAGTCACATATAATATCATGTCAGTTGCGTCATTAATAAAATGACAAAATAAAACTTGAATTACCACTCTCGGATGTGGTTTACCGGAGCATTAATACATTTCCTGGGCTACTGAAGTCATTCAGCCTTTGCAGTCATGGCTCACAATGCACCCGATGTATTATTAATGTCCCAGTAAAGCACACCCTGTTGTGTCTTAATGCTGTGGCATAAGATGCCTGGAAAAGTAAACAGCTATGTAAAGCAGGGAGTGATGGCTGTTGGGGAGATGAATGGGGGCACATTACGGCTTTGCTCACCGTGCCTGTGGCTCCCTCAGTCTCAGGGATGCCTCGGCAAGGTTGCACTGTGTAGATTCTACAGAAGGCTTTTTCCTTAGTGTTCTAAACATCTATTATTTATAAACCACTGCTGCTCTGCATGATACTTCACGGGTAAGTAAGGGAAACGCTTCCTGCCCTGAGGAGCTTATTCTGGATGCTCTGGTGCCATGACCATGCTTGGGGCCAGGCAGGACAGCTGTCTGTCTGTCTGTGCAGCCCCAGACCCCACTGTGCCCACCTCCCCACACGGGCCATGCCCGCCCCAGCAGGGAACAGCCTAAATAAACAGGGGCAGCAGCATCATTGTGGGCTGCTGGCATTTCCATACTGCTTATGCAGAGTCTACATCTGAGATAAGCTGTACCTCTCTGAAACAAGTGCTCACATAATCTGTATCCTCATGTAATTCGCTGCTATGCCTGCTGCAACAGCTGCTGCTACACAATTTTCTCCCTCCAAAAACAGCTGTGGATCCAGAAAATTTCTTCAGTGTTGGAGGACAGAAGCAGCGGGAGGGAGGGAGTGAGCCAGGAGGCAGAGATGAAGGGGACAGCCAAGGCACTGTGCAGAGAATGGGAGGGAAGAACAGAGAGGAAGAAAGATCCACTGTGGGGAGTGCACTGTGTGCACTACCTGACACACATACAGCCCACATGCTGCCTGAATCAAAGCATCTTTTATAAATAACCCCTGGGAAGAAGGTCTCCCCAATGACAGCTGAAAAGATTCAGAGCAAAACACACACGGCAAAGGCAAGCCTGTGTGTGAATATGCGAATTTCCTTTACTTGCTCGATGCTGGGTTACAGATGTCTCCAGAATGACTCAGAGAAGCCTTTTGCAGAAGTCTGGAACCTGAGAGTCAGGAATTCATGAGAAACATGGGCAACTTCCACCTCGGAGGTTGCAGATTCTCAGAGCAGGAGGAAGACCACATTCCCACAGATGCAGCGTAGGATCGTGCCTCTGAGAAAAGCAAAGCCACCGAGACATTTTGAATATTACTTATTGCATTTTTTGTTTAATATTAGTGATTTTGGCCCAGTTTTTCAGTTAATGCACAGTCCTTTCTCATTCTAAAAAAAAATAAAAAAAAAAAAGGCAAAATGTGGGAAAGGAGTGGAAACAGCTGACTGTAGTTTGGGGATCAGCCTGAGAAAAGAACAGCCAGTACGTACATTCATTACACTTGGTGTATGCCACCAGGGGCTCAATGGGTGAAGCGACTGAAAAAAACCCATGGGGTTTTTTTTCAAATCAGATCAGTCAGTTGTCATTCAACTCCAGACAAAGTTTTGCTTCAAGTTTGGGGTTATTTTAGTCCTTTCCATAGTCTTTTCCCCTCTTTCAGTTCAGTTTGGAATTGAGAAATGCATTTCAAAGCAAAGAGTCAAAAGGCTTGGGTTCTTTTAAATATCAGAGCGAATTGTCTCAAGGTTTTCAAAATTTCTTGCCACTTGCCACTTCCCAGGTAATTTTCTTTGGCTGAGAATTCACTGAGTCTCACCCTAACCTATTTTGATTTCCCTGAAATGCTGTTTTCCAATAAAATTTATAGTTCATCACCAAAAAAAAAAAAAACAAATTAATCTACGCCTTCCTTTCTCTGTCCTGTCGGCAGCTCAGTTCAGTCCTTCCATGCCCAACTAACCCTAGTGCCCCTAAGGCTCCCCACAGGCATTCCAGCACTCCTGAGACTGAAGGAAAGATTTGGAGAGGAGTAAAGCCAGTGATTTTAGATGGAGGGGATAGGAGCTATGACAGCCTGAAAGGGAAAGACCTGGAACACAGAGGCGTTACGAGGCAAAATACAGTAAGGACATGACATGCTTGGTGAATAAAGTATATGGGGAAAAGACAGTCCCCACTCTGTTCTGTAAAAAGATGTTGTAAAAGAACTGCTGAATGAATGAAATTATTAAATCAATATATTCTTCTCCTATTTATAAATCCTTTGCTTCCAATAGTTTTTGAGTTCAATAATGTATGTGCTGTGAGAAATACAGAACAGATAATATTAACAGTCCGCTCCAGCTGCAGTTCAACTTACTTTAAAATAATCTTCACAATTTCATATGTGAAGTAGATGTTTAAAATTGATCAGAGTTCAACATATTTATATTAAAACAGATCCTTTTTTATCAGGTAGTTGGAGATTTTCTGATAGAGCCATGTCCTTTAGCTATCAATATGTTTTGTCCTTTGATGAGTAACTGCATTCTATGCAGAGTCTGCATGCAAAAAAGACTCTTCAGTCCCTTGATATCCCCACTTTTAACCACTTGTGAAAGAGAAACAGCTCGCAGTCCTGCTGCATCCTGAACTCACAGAACAAAATGGCACAGTTCATCCATGTAAAGGGTGCTGGTCAGCCCTCATGCTGACCCTTTAATGAAATATTGCTTCCAAACAGGAATGCACAGAGTGATTGACATCTGTTAACCTTTGCAGTGTGTTTGTGTGCTGCTATAGCCTAATCTCTGAAAATCAAAAGGGTGTAATTTTTTCAAGTATCAATTTGGCAGGCCCTTACCCCCACTTAACTCCTCTCCATGCTGCCTGTCCAGGGCAAGATGTCAGTGCTGCCCAGGAAATCTCAGTCTGCTACCACAGACAATGGGCAAACAGCTGCCTGCAACTTCCATGTTGCCAGGACAAGTTGCAAAGATCACTAAACTCTGAGTGACAGGTGATCGATATGCTGAACAATTAGTATCAAATATACAGTAAATGATGCATAATATCATTGGTGAAAAATGTTCTATTTAGGCAGAATGTAGATTGATGTCAGAAAATGCTCTTTAGTGTGTGGAATAATCAAGTCAACTGCTTGATGGATGTACTATATAGTCTATTTACATAGCTTGGATTCAATACACTTACATGATATTTGCATCAGAAACATATCTATAGTCAACCAATGGGAAAGAATACATGATTTTAGCAACATGCTTATACATTAATAATATTACTTGGCAATCTGATGTTTCAAGACCCAGGGTGAATTACTTATTAAAAACCCATATACAGCTATCTGTCTTTATCTTTCTTTCTGTGTGAGCCATAATGGCCTTGATTGTTTTCAAAATTACATTTGGCCAGGATATGACTGTTACATGAAACCTCTTAAACCAATATCATTTCCCTCACTGATAAAATACATTATACTGCTGGGTGCATTGAGCCAAACCATTAACGAAGGAAGCTTAACCTAACCTTTGTACTTCTGACCGTTCAAGCAAACTAACATTTCAGAAATTGCTTAAAAAGTGGAATTGACATGATTATAAATTTTTATATTAAGTTCACTCATTTCTTGGAGCTTCTCCTATCACCCTTACTTTTAATGGTTTGAATTTTGCAGGAGACTTAGTTACTTGGGAAGATACAAGGAAACGTACTCCATTTAACATTGTTTAGAAATGCAGGCACAAGACAAATTAGTTAGATAAGGTCAAATTAAGCAAGGTCCAGTTTAAAACTTGAATTCAGGATGCATGACAAGGAAGAAATACATGCATTCAGTAGCAACTGAGGGGGAAAAAAAATGCAGTGGAAGTGATGGAAAAACCTGAAGCCAAATTCTTCATAATAATTACAGTGCTATTTTAATAAAGCATCTCAACCCATGACTGGTTCTAAGAGCAGGTAAAGCTCCCCAGACCTGCAGGCCAAGACGACTGAGCTCGTCTGATAGGAAGCAAGTGACACAATGTCAGTGAGAAACACTACTCTCACAAGCAGCTAATGAAGCCATTTTCTGAAGTTAATATCAGCTAGATCCCAGTACTTCCTCTCTGCTCAGGTGTCCAACATGAGATCTCCTTGCAACAGAGAGAGGAGACTGACCATCATTTTCATGCTCAACAAGAAGAAACACAGAACACAAGTAAAAGGAGGGCAAGAGTAACCTGTAAATATGAACAGTGCATAGCTTCTGCATGGCACTTGTTCTCTTTGGCTGTCCAGTGGCTTTAAGAGCAAGGTCATGGTGTGTAAGATGTCAGGGTAAATGGCTTGCCCATGACAGATACCAGTTGCAGAGATACAAGTGGTCCATCTCAGGGCCATTAAGCAGGAGAAGGCAGAACTGGGGATCCTGGAAGAAAGGGCATGCAGTTCGTTGTACATACAAACTGGCAGCCACCACAGAGCAATGCAGTCATGCCACAGGCATCTCAGCTCACCAGTCTGAACAATTTCCAAAGGAAAACCATTTCTGAGGCTTGCTATTCCTAATTTTTTCTCTTCCCTTGTTTTTCCTATTTTTCTGCTCTGTTGCCATTTCTGCAAACACTGAAAGCACCAGGCATATTCCTGAAAGGAGTATGTAGGCAGATGTAAGACAAAGCGACACACTGCTAATTGTAGGGCACAAAAGGTATCCAGCAGCTTCTGTGCTTGCCAGGACAGAACTAATTTTTGTCGGTACAGCTGTAGTTTTTATTGGAGCAGATAACCAGTTTACAGCAAGTAAAGCACTATTTTCTTATTCTCTGCATGGGAATCTGCTGTAGCAGGATGGCTCTGGAAGCATTTTGGGAAGCAAAGCCAGAGAAGTGAGCTAAAGCATAGCAATGTCATACAAATACATCTTTAATCTAGATGCTCAGTATACCATGGTGGAAGAGGAGATGGTCATATCTCCAGCAGGAGAAATCCCTGTTCCTAAGGAAGATTCCTTAACCTTTACAGCCACCACTTGCTCTTTTTCATGCTGCATCAGCCATCTTTGGAACTGGCAGAAAGAGGAAGAGGGGAGTGCTCTTCAGAGAACTGCAGGAGCTGCAGCTCCCCTCCCCTGTGCCACCCCCCAGGCACAGACACTGGGACACAGATGGGCACCATGTGGCCGTGGCCATGCCCAGCCATCATCCCTGCATGGTGGCACACTGCAACAGACAAGGACAGGAGGTGGCAGGACACAGCAACAAGTAGCAAGCAGCCAGGGAGCAGTGGGTCTCCATGCAGCCAGGACATCATGTGTAACTGCCTGGCAGGCTAGAAACCAGAGGCACTCACCACATTTCCTTCCATGTTCAGAGGAATTCACATTCTTACAACACACCAGAGCAGCACCTGATTCCCTCTTTGATCTCTTCCCCTGTCTGGAAATAATGCTTCGCATCTCAAATCTGGCTAACGGCTCCTGCTGAAATGGAGTGATGCTCTTAGTGCTCTAGTTAGTGCTGTCAAGCAATCTGAAATGGAAGCTGGCAGTTGTCCTTCCAAATGGCTATTGCTATGTGTAGCCCAGAAATGGTAAGCTAAAAAATCTTTTTGTATTTGAACTCCTTCCAATTTCATTCAGCAGGATACTGGCAGGCCACTTTCGGTGTTAATTATTTCTGTCCTGATTGCCTGGCCACACAGAGCACTGGATCGACAGTATCACACTTCACCATTTGTTAATTCTTCCAGCTGAATGCAGAAAGAAATTGAAATAAAGAAATTTCACCTAGAGAAAAATCTCTGAAAGTCAGGAAATAGGAGAGAAGGTGCCAGTGGAGTCAGAAGACACACGTATCTCCCAGATCAACACCAATACCTCTGTGATTTTGGAATTCTTTAAGAGCAGAAGAGTGACACAGTATATTACTCATTGGAAAACACTTAATGGGTCTGATCCTGAAATGAATTATACTGGCTTAAATCTGGAATGTCTCCAACAAAGTCGGAGATTAATCAAGAAGAACTTTTAATGCTTGATTAGGAAAGACTGCCTCTGCATTGCTGGCAGGTACAAATGAGAGGACCTAGGCATAAAATTACCTCATTGCTCCCACAAATCAGTGAGCTAAATGGTTACGTCTTGACATTCTCACCAGCAGTAAATTATTGTCAGGCACAAAAATCTTGCAACAATTAAATGTCGGTGCAAATCAGACGAAAAAAACAGTGTGTATTTGAATCCTGTTAACACAAATATTGCCTTCTTAATGCTCTCCATAGTGTCATGTCTTTGGGAGAGCACAGTGAATGCAAGACACAATGCTGTCTAAAAATACCACCCTGGAAAACTGCTTAGTAGAATTTGCACCAGAATTTTCCTGTCCTTGGCTTCTCAGTAAGAGGACTGCAAAATTCCCAGCAAGGGAGAAGGAAATGGATATTTTCAGCCAGGGAAGCTGTCTACATGAAGAAGAGTTTCTGTTTGAATGGCACTCAAGTGCAGATTCTGACTGTACCTGCAGACCAAGGCCAGTCTGAGAACAGAATTCACACATGCCACAGCTCTGACTTTTTACTGACTATCCCACTGGCCATTAAGATAGATATCGCATAAGATAAAATGATTTCTCACACAAGATAGGATCGTCTGTCCTAAACTGAGCACAATTATGTAAGGGTTTGTGGCGTATGCCCTGCAAAACAGCAAGCACATAGAGAACTCAGCACCCTGAGCACACACACATCCCATACACTAAATCCAGACAGAAATGAAACTGCTTCAAAAAAGTGGGGTCTAGTCAGCAGAATTCTGAAAAATAATAAAAAAATAAACACAATTGGATACTTTCAAAACAGAAAAAAATACAAATATCCTCAATAAATTTTAAAATTAACATTGATAGAGTCTACATAAGATGGCCCAGCCTCCCTCTGAAGCACAAGCTTCTTGTTTTGACAATGTGTGAAACAAGTGGTGGTACAAAATTCATTAACCAGTTAGTAAAAGCAAACCATAGTCCTCAGCTTCATTGCTGTTGGGTTAAATAGGATATTCTTTAAGAACACAACTCGGTGTCTTGAAAGAGACCAGTTTATATACAAGAAGTCATGAATATGTTCTGGCAGAAGCCTGAAGAGTCTCTTTTGGAAAAACCTAATGGAAGTATGCTGCTGTGCTGTTACATTAGGGCTGCTGACTTCCCACTCACAGCTATTGAACTGGTGCTTCTGTAGCAAGAGCACTCCAGAAGTTAATTGGGAAAGAGAAAGAGCATGGCAAAGCACCAGGAGCAGCACAGCACGTGGCTTCCTCCCCCCCACGCCTACAGTGCCAACAGTGCCCTTTGAACCAGGGCTTCCTGAAGGACCTTGACTTTCACAAAACCAGAAACTTTCCTTTTTGGGCCTCTTCTCACACAGTAATTCAGTTGAGACTGTAGATAGCAGAATTCTGAGGGGTAACTAATCATGAATTTGTGCATGGTTGTCAGGAAGGAGACAAGGAAGCCATGCTGCCCCATGCAGCCCCATGTCCCACACAGCTGCCCTGCATCCCCTCCACTCCCAACCCCAATGGTCTCAGCATGGGAGATGAACCAATACTTGTGTTCAGCTAATAATAGAAAGAAGAGGAAGGCAGGCTGGCAGCAATGGCACTCACTGTACTGGCACAAGTTTGCTGGTGTCCTGTCACAGGCATCCCTAGCACACTGACATGTCACCAAGCTTCCCAGTGTGTGACACCTCCCTGTGACACACAGACAGTGTGTGCCTGTCTGTGAGATAGAGATAAGCTCATTTATGATCCTGTGGTGTCCATTTGGGTTCAGGAATTCTGTGGGTACTGAGGTTAGAATTTCATCTCTTTCCCCTTCGTGGATTTAACTAAATCTCACCCAGGATTTTGAAACATGCCAGGATTAGAGAAAAATCTCTTTAAATATGATCTTATTTCTGACACCAGAATTTCTCCAGCTGGGATCAGCAATAAGAGCAACAGTTTTAAGGTCTCCGTCTTTATAGTGGTTGGAGTTACAGGGCATATAATCTGTGCCTGGGAAGCCTGGGCTTTGCCTGAACTTATCTGAGCTCCAGGTGCTCATTGTGGTGAAAGCCAGTGCTTAAATCACCTCACCTTTCAATCCAGAAGTAAAAACTGTGTGAGGAGAAACACCATCAACTAATTAGACTATAAGCTCCCTTCCCCAGAAAATCTTTTTTATCTTAAAGCTCAGGAGTTTGGATGTAGCATGGTTTGGTTCCAATCATTTAGCTAAGAGGGAGTGTGAGTAAAAAGTGGGTCCTTGTGGAAAACCTGTGCATACAAACTTAAAAATACCCTTGAAAAACGTAGCCAGGATGATGTGCTGTCTGTTCAACTGAACTACAGGAAATATCTCTCACCCATCAGATGAAATAAAACCATACTGAAAACCTCACTTGTGAACAGAAAAACAGTTGCAGCTTTACAGCTGCCAGCCACAGGTTGGGAGGTGCAGGTTACACTGATGGTTCACTTTTGCCCCCTCCAGCTTCCAGCTGCATGGTAACCCTGTCCTACCAGCCTTCCTTGCAAGTACTGGCCAGTTGGCACAGAAGGGTCAATTGCCATGTCTCAGTGTGTCCAACAGACCCTGCTGTGCCCCGAGAAAACTGCCCTGGGCACCCAAGGCAAGGAGCGCCCAACCACGTTTCCGTAGAAGTGACACTTTCCAGTCCTTTGCTGTCCAGCCTCTCAACACAAAAGCCTTTCTTTCCAATACCTTGCATCCTTGTTCTGCCTTCTCCAGCTCTTGGAGGAAAAAAAGCTTTGGCCTGGCAGCTCCACACAGGAGGTCTGTGCTTCAGCCTGGGAGAATGGGAGCAGGTAGTGCAGTGCGTACTGAGCCACTGAAGTCTGGTTCAAACATTCTTCAAAGCTTGTGGAAGCCAACAGGGGTCTTATGTATTGCTACTGATATTCACATCAATCTGGAGCGCTTTGTCCAAGTCCACACAGTGGGATCTCTGCAGAGTTATAAATATTCCCCAACTCTCAGGACTCCCACTCCTCTGCTCTAAGTCCTCTTACCATTCCCTGGCGGTATCTGACACTCCTGGATATTGTGTCTTACTTTTCCCCAGACTACAATTCTGTCCTCCTGTTTGTATAGAAAAAGGAAAAGCTCAGAGCTTTGCTTGGACACTGACTCACCTTTTCATCAAGCTTATCCTTCTTTCCGTGTTCACGTTGGGAACTGAACTTTCAGGCAGGTGGCTGGAAGAGACAATCTCATCAGAACAGGGCATTGCATCTCTGAAATCTCATGGAAATTTGGTCACACCAATACCTTTCCAAGACTCTGTTGTTACCATAGGTTCAGTTCATGTCAACTTCGTGCTGTCCCAATTCCACACATGGCCAAACCAGGTGTCTGTTGAAGGCTCCAGGATGGATCCTGTGCCTGGATGCCCAGGAGTCTGTAGCAAAGTTCCCATATTTTTCAGTGAGACGAGGAGAAAGCTTCGTGTTCTCATTATACCTGAAGCTAAGCATAAAGCCTAACAGCAGAAACAATGAAAAAATTCAGAGCATTCAGTTTTATCCAAATTGTTACAGGCTTTTATGGAATCATAAAGATCAGTAAAATGGTCTTTGTGTAACATACCACAATTCCAAACATAAAACTAAAATCAATGAATGTTCTTTAAAATGAGTGAATACACCCACACAGTTCAAATTTCATTGTATTTAGACATGCAGTAGATGTTCTGATACATCAACTTTGATTTTGCCTTCCCCTCCTCCTGGATATTCTTTTTATCAGGTTGCCTGTACAAAATGCATTGAACACAGTGGGGGGGGGGGGGGGGGAAGGTGGGAAGCAGTGTTTGGTTTTAAGTATTCATTAAATATCTGTAGCAGTTAATACAAAGGGAGAGTCTTTGAATAAATCTAAAAATTAGGAAATCATACTTCTGATGTTGACTTCATCCTCATGCACCAATGAACATATTTTAATTTTGTTCATCTTTATTGTGTTTAAACCAAACACTGAAAACAACAACCTTCATCTGCCTGTTATATATCATTTCTAATGACAGGGTACCTTTTGTTCTAAATGCACAGGTAAAAAGACTTTCACTTTAATATTCTAGTTCTTGGCTTTTCAAGTTAAACTAGTGCTTTACAAGTGATCTCTACTGATAGTGACATACATTTACATTAGAATTCCAACTTGATTCTCTACCTTTCATAATCTACATATATCTTTTGTTTTGTTCCAGATTCTTTTCTTGCAGGCTATGTAGATTTGACTGCAGTAGATTTTTCCCCCAAAGAATATCCAAAAATACATGTCTGCATAGCATAAAGTTGGAAGAACTGTTTGTCACAGTCTGCTTAACAAAACAAGTTGTTTTTCTGTTTGCAGATTATCCTTGAGAAGGCATCCAAGTTTTACAAATGCATTCATTATTAGAAATCATTCTGTGAATTTCATAATTCAGGGCCAAAATGGACTATTAGTTCATTTAGTTTGACCTCTTGTACCATACAGATTACTACATTTCATCTGTGCTCTAAGCTCAGAGATTTCATTAGAGTAAAACATTTCAAGTCCTAAGATTAAATTGTGCTTCACTGGTTGAGAACAAGACAGACAAAGCTGCCAGGATATCTAAGCCCCCTGGAATAGCAAAGAATTATTTAGATGAGATATGTCCGGATCATCCCAGCAGGTGAGGCTTATGTTTAATGAGCAGTAGGACAGAGACACCTGAAGATCATCTTAGGAAAGATGATACTCTGCACAGAGCACTCACTCACTCTGGTCCCAGGACAATTATAGATGGATTTGAGTTCCTAATCATGAATGTCTAGTGCCACTTGACACTTCCCATGAGGTAGCCTGGTGTACCTGAAGGCAGGACAATGCTGCACCAGCAGGACCCACAGCCCAGGAGTGCCAGGGGAGGGTAAGACACCTGAAGCAGAGACAAGGGGACCCTCTGTCTCACAGCACAGAGTCCCAAGGATGGGATTCAGTTCCACAAGCAGCCCCAAATTTTTTTTCAGTCCATGGGAATTTACACTAGACAGCAGAGGAGCCTAGCAAGCTTCTCAGCACCCCCAAATGCGGACACCCCTGTTCAGTGAGCTGGAAGGCTCCCTGGGCTCTCCTCTCTGATGAACAGCTCTTTCTTGCACAAACCTCTCCCTGAAGGGCTCTAGAATGATGTGAGGAAACAGCCTGGCAAGATCTAGGCAGGGGTGTGTGCACACAAAAGCTGCCTTTGACTGAATCCTTCACACAAAAATTTTCATTGCGCACACCATCTTAACTCAAGAAGTGAAAATGCAAAGGTAATGCTGACACCAGTGCTAACAACCCTCCCAAGCCCATGACAGGACTCACCCAACCTCTCCCCAGGCTGGCAGACCCCCAGCTTGCCCTCAGTCTGCTCCAGCAAATGCTTTCTGGTGTGCTCCCACCCACACAGTGGGTATCTTACCTGGGAGTCTGCCTGCCACAGGGCTCAGTGGAGAGGTCTTTTCCCCTTACTGTACCCAGTGGCAAATAGAAATCTCAGATATTGCCAGC
Organism: Cinclus cinclus; assembly: GCF_963662255.1. Lineage (NCBI taxonomy): Eukaryota > Metazoa > Chordata > Aves > Passeriformes > Cinclidae > Cinclus > Cinclus cinclus. The sequence continues at coordinate 12,608,791 of NC_085053.1, read as the reverse complement.
CAGCCTCCCCATTACACACCCTCAGACTCTACCTCAGGCACATGCAGTGGGCATTAGTCATTTGGTCCCTGCCTCTTGTAGGTTTTGACATTTCCTCTCCCTTCATGCTCACAGGGTTTTGCATATCTGGCCTGGGACAGCACAGGAGCATGCCCATTCCTGCTTAAGGAGATTTTCTCATGGCAAACAGTCAAATTTCACATTGTCTGTGAGAACCTAGATGTGAAAATAGTGTATTCTTGCACAGCTCTACTCTCAGATGTGCTAAGCAGTGAGCAGCTCCCCATAGCCCCAGAGCTATGCATTTCCATAAAAAACAGGAACTGAGGCCTTACCAAGCATTGGAGTTCTTTAAATCGTAGGTAAAACTAATCTGTATTCCAATTCGAAAAAAAAAAAAAATCTCTAAAAGGACAAAACATGCATGTTGATAGCAGAGAAAAAAAATCATATGTCTGCTCATTGGGGAAAAAAATCCAAGAATATTTAATGTGTGAAAATAGGACTCCAGTTATGCTGTTAAGAATAATGAAATCTAGGGTGCTAAGTACTGTATGTGTCGCTGTACAAGTTAAGCTGCCTGAGGCAGTTTTAATTTCTCTAGCCAATTTTTCTTAAATTTACGCACCCAAGTATTCATCACCTGTAGAGGAGGGGGCTGGATGGGGTAAGTGCAGCCAGAGATGCTCAAGGCAGAGGCATGCCTGGGTCCTGGGCACTGGGAACAGGGTTGGCCAGGGAGCCCCAGAACTAGAGCAGAGCCTGGCAGCCACATCCCAGCTCCTCTGAGACCTGCTGGGAGCTGCTCTGTGTGGTGTGGTGGATTTTAGTTACAGGCTTAGCTATTCCCTCCAGCTAAAGGGAAAGGACTGGTCACAGCAGCCCATGAGAGAGAGGAGTGTGCCTCTTACTGAAACAAACGGCCTTGGAGGCAAGCAGCAGAGCCCAGGACTGCACTGACACACACCAAAACTACATTCCTTGTAGTTACTTTCCTTGTCAAGAACAGGCTTATTATTAAGAAATTAACTTGTCAAAATTATGAAATTTGAGAAGCAAACATAATCCAAAGTTGGATAGCCACAAACAAGTGAAATCACGAGCAGTGTATACTTTGTGGGACTACACCAGACATTTGCATTTTACTGGTGAAATAAACATTTACTTGTGCAAATCACAGTAGTCCTTGCTGTAATTTTACTTGCCAGAGCCACTGAGTCTAAGGCGAAGTCTGCCTGCAGAGACAGCTTTGCTCCAGCCTCAGCAGTACTTGTCCTGCAAGGGTTTGGGAGAGGATCTTCAGTCTGCTTTGGTCTCCACCCTGTATCCATGGCCGTAAAATTTTATTTTTGATTTACAAAATATTCACTGTTTGTGATCTACTATGGTGGGCTGTCACTGTCTGGCTGTGACTCAGAACATGGATTAAAGTGAAGTAGTTGCCAGAGAAACAGAGGCAGGTGCTGTGAGACAATCCACAGGTACACCCTGGGCAGCAAAGGCTGGCACTGGCATCCTTGCAGGATGCTCCACGCTATTATCAGAGGCTCCCTAGCCAGGGAATGCACAGGGATCAGTCAGTGTCCATGATTTTGGACAAAGCCATGGCTGCACACAGGCAAGGTGCAGAGGGCTGAAAAGGGTCCTGTTGTGCACTCCAGCAGCAGCAATGCTGAGAAGCACCTGAGCCTTCTGCCACCACTGCCAGCACATGGGGCTTTCATCCCCACCCAGCAAGTAAGGGATAGCTGTGCACAACCTGCTCATTTTAACACACATCTCACCTGTCAGCAGCCAGTCTGGAAAGCACCTGGTGACCTTTCAGCCAGCTCTCCATATGTAACAGCTACAAGCCAACAAACTATCAGCACAATGACTGAAAAGTCCTTCCTTTTCCCCTTTCCTTCTGTGTTTACGTTTCCCCAAACATGTAGTGCAACCATTTCCACCAAGCTGCTTTTCAGACATTATTTGGGTTACAGAGCCGGAGCTCTGCTTGCTTGAGTCACTAATCCAACTTCAGGTGTGGAGATTAAGCCAGAGCCCATTTTTGTCACATTCCCTGAAGAAAAGGCTGCTTTTTCTGCACTGCAAAACAATGTCAGGATCTGCACTGTGTTCCTGATCTGCAAGAGCAAAGTGCAGGCTGCATTGCTGGACAGATCCCTCGGACAGACTGCTTTCATCCTGTCTTGGGCACAGCGCTGGGAGGCAGATCCAGCTTCTTGCTCATCCAGAGGAACAAAATGCACAACCAACAAAAGCTGCTCTCCACCCATGTCTCAGCAGCTCCTGCCTGGAATCCTCCCTGTTGCAGGGGAAGCCCTGGGGTGGAGGTCTGACCTTGGACCCTGATCATAACACTCCAGGTTATTCCCTACCAGCCCCCAGCTGCTGCCCAATGGAGGGAGGTGGCAGCAGGACAAGAGCCTAAAAAGGCGCCAGATGTGGTCAGAGGACCTTGTTTGGTTCAGCTCTTGTTTTCTACTAGGGAAATTACTGCACCTATTTGCCTCTGAGGACAAATCTTTATCCTTCATCTCCAAGCATTTCCATTTGCCCAAAAACTATAGTTGAATTTATCTATTTATCTGTCTATATTGTGTTTTGGCACAAACCAGTGCAGAAGACCAGATTTGCCACTAGCATAGTTTAACTTTCATACCTTTTTAATTTTTCTTGCAGTTGTATCCAAATGGCAGCAAAGGTGGACCTCTTCCATAGCCTCATTTTCCAAACACAAAACTCAGAGCAAAGCAGATTACGTGTGTTTTTCTCCCTTTCAGTGCAAGATCCTCTCCTCTCTGCTCCCATCAGCAACCAGAAAATATTCTCAGAACTCTGATGGAAAGACAAGACACGTGAGATAGTATATTATTCTGAATGGAGTTTCTGGAGCAACTAAAGTTTTGAGCTCAGCTGCTGCTGTCTCTCTAGCTTGATTCAGAATCTAATTTGTCCAAAATTTCAACCGTGATGAACTTTCCCAAAACAGAAGCAGCAAGCTGCTTCCCACCATCACATACTTGGCCTGTATCCCGCCTATCCATATGCAGCAGATGTAAATATAATTTACTGGCACAAGCAGCTTTCCGCACAAGGCATCTTTCTAAGTCTTCTTTAGTATCCATGTGAAGAAATAAATGATTTTATTGATGCACTCAGAGGCCCCAATAATGCTTCATAGTGACCTATAAATGGAGGTCTTTCTTAATATGCATCAATCAATAACTCCCATAATTACATCTCACATAGTTTTGCTGAATTGTTAACAATTCTAACCAAAGTTATAATGATTCCTTACAGACAACATAAGTCTTCCAGGAGCCACGTTTCACTGCCTTCCATATATAGTAGACCTGCACAGAAACAGATTTAGTGCAGGCACCAGTTGCATCAGCTAATTTAGGACATGGCCTCTTCTCTGGTGTGCCCAGTCACTGCAAGTGGAGCTTGCAAAGGCTCCTGCCACATTACGAGATGCCTTGGAGAACAGATTGGAGCAAGTGAAGACAATTCCTTTTTTTTTCTATCATGTTGAAATAAAGTCTTTAGTAAAATGGTGCTTTAATCAGGGAGAAGACAACTATAAAGTCAGAATGAAATATTTTCAGTGGTGACAACCTGTCTGGTAGCAATGGGAAATCCTGCATGTCAGCACATTCATTCTTGGCTTTATCCTTGCTCACTGGATGTGACTCAAAGGAAATGCTGGGCTTCAGTTTCTTCATCAGCAAAATGGGGATAATATTTCCACTTATGCAAGTCACTTGAAGTGGAAAGCACTGCATTCATGCAAGATAGATTTATCGTGCCAGTACACCACAGAGTTTTTCACTTTCTGCCTGGAACATTTCATAAAAATCCCTCCACATATGGAACAGAACAAGTATTGCAGACTTCCAAAAATGTGATTTTTTTAGGGAGCTGACAGCACCACTTACATTTGTGCACTTTTGTGTTTCAAATACAGTCATGTTTGGCAATGAAATCCACAATCATCTGGCAGTTTTTTATGAAAAAGAACTGACCATACTGCTCCAGGTTTTGCCAGCCTTGTCACAATCCCCCTCTGCACCAGCCCTGGCTGCAGCCTGGGCAGCAGGATGTGGCTGGCAGGCTCTTGATCAAACCCCCAGCCTCACACATGGGTTTTGGAGCAGATACAAGTTGTTTAGCACTTCAAATTCCCCTCAGCTGGACCGTGCTGCAGCATCAGTTGTCATTCCATCACTCACCTTCAGTGCAGCGAGCAAATCTATGATCTAGCACCTTGTTGCTTTGCTTCCCAAGAGTGGTGGGACCTGGGGCTCCAGGCCAGCTGCAGACACTGCCCTTGACTGGCCCCACAGTCCCTCTGTGCACACTTAGCTCCCCATCCACCACCAGGGGAGGTTTGCTGCTCCTGGCCCAGCACTGCGCTGCCAAGGAGGCACAGTTCTGCTGAGCAACTCGCTGTCCCCATCCCAGTGCTGGGTTTTGTTAGTGTCAGGAGACTGACACGTGCTTAAAGAGTTCAACTTTGTGCTTTCCCTCTTCTATGAGCTTGGAACAAGACTGTAGACAAGTACCATACACAACATAGCTATCAAAGAAAGAAGAATTATATTTTAATTACTGTATTTATCTCAGAGAACAAAGTGATTGCTTTTTCTGATGAAAATAAATGCAATGAAAGACTAACAGACATTTGGTAGCAGAACCATTAAATCCTCTCTGTAAATATGGTCTAGATATCTAGGGTGCAATTAGGACAGCAGCACTGAGTGCTTCTCTGGGTAAGTGTACGGATGCACTCTAACCCGAATCTAATTCTGCTCAAAGGCCAAGGCAGAGCAATGCTATTTGTGTTGTAATGATTTAGTAGAAATGGGCATCATTATATTTCTAATGACTTTTGGTCAATGAGCACCTTGGAATTTCAGTGCCTGCTACTAAAGACCTGATTGTTTTTAGCAACTCTTTCACAGAAGATACACCATCACAGCAAATGCAGAGCTCATGTGTGAAGAAGTCAGACCCAAACAAAGCAGTGGGTATCAGGACAATGGGACACAAGAGATGAGAGCTTTTGTAGCAAACTGCAAAACTCAGACATCGCTGTTAGGCATTACTTGTAAAAAAAGACCTGAACAAATAATTCAAAATGAATAATTTATTTGATTAATTTTGTCTCGCCTTGCTTGGGGAATATATATAAGCCAATCACACCATCTTGAATTTATTATTCAAATATATTCAGTGACTTTCTTTTCACTATATTTTTTTACTCTATGGATTAATCAGAATATTTAAAATTAAAAAATACAGTTTTCCTGTGATTGGCCAGACATGCCACATGACACTACTTTTCTTCTGGGAGCAAGTGAGTATGCCAGCACTTCTGGAGTAATCCTTATGCATGCAAAATTGAAAATTCAGTTTTGACAAATATTTGCATGTGCATCTTTGGAATTCACTTGCTGCCAAGAAAACTGTCAGTAAAACTCAGCGCCTCTTAAATTTGTAAAATGTGAGAACTAAAACATGCATTTTAACATTTGCATTTAATTTTTCCTCTCTGTTTCATCTGGAAGTTTTAGAACATTGTGTTTTCCCTGAATGAATGCAGCACTGCATACCAAGACTGAGTTACAGTTTTGAGCCACTCAATACCACTTGACTCAACCAGTGGTCTGTTATCCTAAAAGCCTGTAGTTTTCCAAAGGGGCAAATGCTACATGCATCATAGTTTTGGATGGTTTTGCCTTCAGAGGTATTTGCATTATTCCTGTATCAAATAGCCCCTCAATTACTGAATGACTCTTGTTCTATTGTTAGGAAAAAGCAGATTTAAAGCAACTCATTAAAAGCATAAACTATGATGCTAGTATAAAACAGAGGTGAAGAGGAAAGTTTTTCCACCACAGAAATCTCCCATCTCAGCTTTTTAATTAGTGAAGAGCAGCTGCTGATGGAGCCCTCACCTGTCTGATGTGTTACTTGGTGCAATCCCCCACTTTGAGGGCAGAGGTTCAGTTAGGCATTCCAGAGAACAGTTTTTACTACCTCAACCTTCACAGCTCCATGTTTCTGAAAACATGCTCATGTGTATGTTTGCCTGAGAACCAATACAACTATCTACAGGATTTATGTGTTAATATATCCCTTGGTCTGTCTTTAAAACAGGCTCCATATGTTCATATGCAGGGACATGAAAAAAATTTAGGGTCTGTCTAATCTTCAATTACATCTGACCCCCAGGTGACTTGGGATGGGGACGAAACTGAATCTATCCCTGACCACGTCTGGCAGAAGTATTTAGGTAGAAACTCTGCCCATAGAGAGATATTAAATCATCTGTAGCAATCAAAATCAGAGTTTGACATAGCCACTGATGCCCTGGCTCCACAGGCTTGAGGCCCCCATGTCCTGTTCTGCTAAGGGGAGCCAGGTCTGCCTGGCCAAAGGAGCAGCCAGCACACTTTGGAACACCATCAAATAGCAAATACCAAAACCCAGCCCGGAGAGCAGAAGGGTTAGCTGCTGGCAAAGATGAGCAGGAGGACAGCAGCTAGCTCTTTTAGGCCAGCAAGGACCACAAGTGCAACTATAAAACTGTGGCAAGTAATATGGTATTAACTCAGTGAACAAACGGAGCTGATGGTCCAGTTACCGTGCAAGATAATTTAAATGGCTTAATTTACACTTCACAGCAAGCCTTTCCTACTGCAAATCAATACATTTACATAGGTTCTCAAAATAATCAGCAACATGCTCCTGCATATATTTTTTAAATAGGTACAAAATTCCTTAATGAAAGCCAGAATCCCATCATAAACTCAGTTTTTAGTTCACTCACTAGTTGCATTGATGAGAGAATATGAATATATTAAGGGTTAGATCTAAGCAGTAGCTTTGTAGCTCATTTCTGCAGACAGCAGGACTGCAGGTTCCCATGGATCCAGGTGTACAGCCCCATCCTACCACCCCAGTGGTGCAGGCAGAGCCTCCTGAACAGTCCTGGCCTAAGCAGAGGAAGAAATTCAGCTGAGATATCCTCTGTGCAGGGGACAGGCATGTTGGGGGGAGACAGGCAGATGCAGAAAGGTCAAGTTCCAATAGGAATAGCCTTTAACCAGAGCCAGACACATTTTTTTCCATGTAATTTCTTATTTCTTGTTCTCCCCCTTACCTTTGGTCTGGCTGGGATCGGAAATAGAAGCTCCATAATGCCACCAGCAAGGCTGTGGTGGCAGCAGAGGTGTGCACAGCTCCTGAGAAAGCCTGATCCCATCAAGGTATCAATGTGATGTTGCCAGTTAAAGGTTAAAAACAATTGACAGAGGCATCCTGGCACCCAGGGTGTCCCCTGAGGCAAGGCAAACTTCAGATATTGCTGAATTATCCCCTTAAATACCCAGGATAGCTGAAGACAAGGCTTTGCCCTTGCATGGGTTCCTCTTCTCCCCTCATTTTGGTGCCCCCCATGTACACAGCCACAGCAAGGTTCCCCTCTGGGACTTGAGGAACTGGCACAAACTAATGAGGAAATCTCCCAGCTTTACTGAATCCTGGATAAACACTGTACTGATGGGTCAGCAGGACATGAATGGGGTAGTCCCAGGGACTGCTGCAGCAGCAGGGTCAGGTTTCAGCACCAGCTGTGTGCAGGCATGGTGAAGCTGGGGTTCTGACTTACCAGACCAGTCTTCCTGTGCTCATCTGTAAAACAAAACAAAACAAAACCAAAAAAACAAAACCCAAACAAAAAAAAAAATCAAACCAAACAAACAAAATCAAGATTAAAAAAGCTTGAGAGGGAAGAGGTATTTCTGTGCTTGTAGCTGTGCAATGACTAAGGGCTTTGAAGTTAATTTTTAAGCAGATGTTTTTACTCCTCTGCTAAAACAAAAAGCAAGGTTTCTAAACAGGGAAAAAAAAATGAGGGCAGAGGAGGGAAAAAAATATGAGTACTCCTGCCAAATGCAAGAGAAGTGTAGGCAGGGGCTTTAATGGTTTCACTGCTGGAACATGGGTGGCCTCTTGCTCTGCAGGGCCAGGGGGGCTCAGGGGCCTCCCTGGGCTTGGTATGAATTAACCTCAGGTACTGACCAAAATTTGAGCACTCAAGCTTGCCTTCTCCTGCTTCCCAAGTGCCTGCCATGTCACTGTGGGTCAGCACCAGGCATCTTGGCAGTGATATAAATAGCACTTGGGTGTAGCTTAAGTCCTCTCCTGGATAGCAAGGACATTCCTTCTGCCCCGAGTCCTGTCCCAGCTCTGTTCAGGGAGCTGAGGAGCTGGAGCAGGACTCTGATGACTCTGAGTCATCTCTCCCCATTGTCTAGGACAGGACTGTCACAGCCTCAAATCCTGGAGCAGACACCCATTGCTGAGCATCACTGCAGCAGCCCTAACAGCCTCTGCTGGCATGGAGTTGCTGCAATTCCCATTAACATGTGCCTTATGGGGCTTGCCAGAGAGAAGGTCTGTGTGTGGAGGATCATGAAGGCATCTCTGAAGAACAGCTCAACCCTTCATCTGACTCCCTGCAGTCCCACCCTGGCTCCACACAGAAGCTGAGGGGCACAGACTCCTCACTCAGACCACTGCTGCTGTCTCTCATGGTTACAGAAAATTGGTGGATATGGAAAAGGGGCTCCAATTATGGTCATACTTCCTGGCAAGGTGCTAACCCTGCTGTCCCTCATTTCTTCACACTTCCCATACTTAATTTGTTTTTTATTTGATTGGGGCTTTTTAAAATATTTATTACTCATGGCAAAATGTTGGGTTACAGTGCGTCAGACTTGCCAAAACTTCAAGCAGAGAGAATGATAAAAAGTATCTTGAAAATCATATTTGCCCCTTAATAATTTAATTCTGTAGAAAGGAAAAATCAAAGCATCACAAATTGATTGCTGTGAAACAAATTACAATTATTTCCACACATCCAAATAAATCTACTAATTTTAGGCATCTGACTTGAGGCATTAGATGGAATATGCAAATGCACATATTGAAATGATGGCCATGTCTCTAGAGCTGTTCACTTATTTCTCTGTTCTTACTGGATGCTCAACAGTTTCAGACTGCTATTGAGACATGCAGTAAATCAGCTGCTCTTAAGCACTGCATGTTAAAAGTATTAGAAAGCATGTCTGTAAAGCACAGCTGACAGTCTTAGACAAACAACTCTAGTTTATCCTGTCAAGAAATGCAGACTAATGTCCACTGTCACTTCCCCCAATTCTGCTTCCATTTGGGTCATACTGGCCAAGCCACCCTCCACTGAAGCCTTCTGCCCTGCTCTACATTTTGGAAAGTGAGTGCTGTGACACAAAATGCCCCCCTTGAACACAAGCTTTCCATATACCTTTTATGAAGTGTACTTGTTCAGCTGTCACACAGCTTCACATAGGAGAAGTCATCTGATATTGTTACTGACATACTAGTCTTGTGTGGCTTTTAATATTAGGCTTTTTATAACTCACAGGGATGGCAGAGCAATCTCAGGTAATCAAAATAAATGAAGACAGCCTGAATAATGCATTTGTTAAATCTAAATAACATACAGTGGACACCTTTTAAAGCGTTTTCCAGGAAAATTTGACTCAGGTGCAATATTGATTGAGAAGATAAAGACAGGTGTTTTCAATTCTTATATTATGGATGCAAAGAGGACTTTGATAATGTAACAATCATCTTTTGTTACTTTGCTGCAGTCCAATACAGCTAGAATCAATTTTTCATTGTACTCATTTACTGGAAAAAGGGATAATGGCAAGGACAACACAGCTTTAATAGAAAGAATAAGTCATGATTCAATTCAGATGTTGTACTACAGCTACAAGTTGAAAGATATTTATATATACCAAAACATACAAAGAAGCCTGCATGCTTTTGAATAGAAGTCATGGCTCTGCATTTCTATTTATTGGTACTTAGGTGGAATGATGCAGCATTATTATCCTGACAGCAATAAGAAGCAAGAACCTTTTAAAGTGCAAAAAAGATAGCTGTAGAATTATGAGCAATCTTTATAGAAAAGCAAAATAAAGGGCAATAGTAAAAGGGCACGTTTAGGTCTTCATTAATATTTGTATTTAAGTAAAAATGACAAGCAGAAAAACCCAAAGAAAGGCTACGTTCACAATCAATGTAATGCTTTTCTGCACAACTGAGATATTTCTCAAAGACTTTGGGCATATTTGATAAAATTTGTTCCTATGGAAAGTACTCAGAATGATGATAAAATAATGATTTCTTTTTTTTCCCCCTAGAAAAATAGATTGCTTCATGACTTCTTGAATCAAACACAAATCTAAGAGTGATAGTGTTTGGGGCTGGATTTGTCTCCTGAGGTTGCAGCCAGTGTATGAAATTTCATAGTTTCCCAAGGAGTTCAATAGTGCTCTCCTCTTGTAGTGAGACACTGCTGAATGACCCCTGAAAAAACGCCCCACAATGTCCTTCAAAAAGACCACCAAAAGCTGACAGGAGTTAATTGAGCTTGCTATAGCCCAGAAATATTCTGCATGGAATATTTCTGAGCAGCACTCATTATGCCAGCCTAAATCTGAATTTAAGCAGACTTCGCATGAAATCAGGATCTAAAGTCAAGCTTTAGAATTGCTTTCTACCTCTCTAATAGACCTGCTCTTGAAATTCAGACTCTCCTTTTAATGAGCATCTTCTACAGAAAAGCAGACAAAAGGAACAAAATCCTTCCCTGGAATCTCAGGCTTATCTTGAACAAGAACCTGGTCTAGTTCTCACCCACTGTAAGCTGAGCCCACGTTTCTCTCTGAGGAGCAAAGAGAAAAACTGAAGAGAAAAAAAAAAAAATGAGAAAAAATTAACTCCTTCCCCAGCAGCATCAACATCTCACAAGCATTTCCCAGTCTCCTCTTAAGCAGATGGATCAGACTCAGCTGCATCTCAACTGAAGTGGCTCAGGAAGGCATTTCCAGCCTCCAGAGGACATCTGGGATTTACACCAGTGACCCTGCACAGATTTTACACAGCCTCTGAGATGCTGGAAAGCCATGAGTAAGTCCTTTTCCCCCTGCCAAATGAGGCACATGCTGGGTTATTAGTAGGCAAGGTGCAGGGCTCTGGTCACTGGAAGACCAGGGCATTTCTGTAGGACACAGCAAACATAAATGCTCTATGAAGTGTAAAAGGTGCAACAGGAGAGCTTGAGAGACTCACAGATGTCCTGCCAAGCAGAAGCAGAAACCCCACCTCAGCATAGCTTGATACTAGGAGTCAATAGGGGCACAGCACTGCAAACATCTGGGATTCCAAACTTATTGAGGGTGGCCTTAAACCATAGTGAGTTTGCCCTAAAACTGCTGAGATTTATAATGAAAAGATTTATAAAGAAAACATGATTTTCTTTACATTGCCATTTCTCAGGCAGTAAGCTCAGACTCCAGACTTTCCTCCCCAAGTCACAGGATAGGTGCTGTGTGAAACCTTGACCTCTTGGATTCACTGGCACCCAGCCAGTCTGACCATGCAAGAACACCAGAATGGCAAGATCCTGGAGGAGAGGAGGAAAACTTGAGCTGAGCACCACTGGCTGCAGCTCTGCTGACTCCAGGGGGAACTTAGGACAATGGTAGGAACCTTGTCCCCCAGCCTTTGCCTGTGCTGCCATGGAAAGAGAAGCTATTTAATTAGGTTTTTTCTGGGCTGAGAAGGGATCAGTATGCCAACAGTCCTATACAAGAGAGCAAAAATGCAGTCTCAGTGCCTACTCCTGAACCCAACAGGGCCTTCGACTCTGTTCCCATTGCATTCCATATTGTTAGACAATGAAGAATGGTGGCCACTAGCTTTTCCTTAGTCACTCCTCACATAGTCTATTCAAGATCCTGAGGTATCTGGAAGAATGAGTCCTTGCTCACTGCCTATCCAGCAGCTACAGTAACGCTTGACAATGGTGAATGACTTTTTATATGCATGATATAACCCTTTTAAGGGAAAATAAAAACTTGTTCTTTGTCTTCATCAGAAGAAAGAAGAACGGAAAGCATCAGCATTCTCCATTTCTCCATCCTTGCAGATAAAGCTGCCCTTATGGGTTAACTTTACCTCCTCTTCACTCCCTTTCCCCCTCTTCCTCCTCTTTCTCTTTCATTTCTGTCTCCGTTTTCTTTTTTCTTGTTAAAGGTTTCTTAATACTGATGCCTACTAATTTTACCTTTAGATGGTCCAGTTAGGAATTCCTAGTAAAACCAGATCTTTCTTCCTGGGGAGGAGCAGACATCCAGGTTGTCAAATCACATGAACTCAAGTTACATTTTTATCTTAGTCCTGTCTCAGTACAGAACAAACATTGAAGCAGCTCCAATCTAGCAACCACCTGAGCACAGCAAAAGCCATGCCCATCCAAATGCTACTCCAAGCTCCCAAATGACTCTTTATGCCCCATATAACTGGAGTTAATTTTAAGAAACTTAACTCTGCAATAGGAAGATGGGGTAAAATGCTTAATGCCAGCTTTTCTGTGAATGCAGTTGGGTCTGAAGCATGTTAGCAGGCACACTTCTGGGCTCAAAAGGATCCTAGACTGAAGCACCTATACACGTAAGAAAGCCAATTTCCTGGCAAAAAAATAAAACTGATACAAAGCACACAAAGGACCCCAATATCAGCAAGAATGTCACCAGCAGCGCAATACATTAAAGAAGATCATTGCAACAAATCAAGTTCCTAAGCATGACTCTCCCTTTCACATAGAGAATGGACTGATTCGTTCCCCAGACAATGGAAAACTTCGTGGAGGCTCTGGAACAGATTGCTCTTTTTGGCTCCATTACTCACACATCAGCTTGCCACACTCAGCAACAAAGGCAAGGGCTAAACTCATCTTATTTGTTGTCCACAATTTATGAAAAAATAATCTAGCTCATAGGAAATGAGGTGCTTCAAGAATTTGCTGAAGTGAAAGCAATTCACTGTCAGCATGGAGTCAGTTTCAATATGACTCACCTGATCTGTGCACTACTATGTTATGCTACATTGACCCATCTAGGAAGATTTGTGAAGACTTGACCAGACTTTTACCACTAGGAAAAATGCACTGAACCTGTGCTGACTGTGCTCTGACTTGAGTCACAGATGGCAGTAGGACACTGCCGTTGCATTTTGTGGCAATGGGCAAGGCTGCTGTTTTACACATTACCAGCACTTCAGTGACACTGAACAGTAGCCCTGTGAGGAAAGCAAGATTTCTGCACACACAGCATTTCCTTCCATCCATGCCATAGCCATTTTGGGTAATTTTTTGTCTGCCACCGCTTGGCACTAGTAAAGCACCATCTAAGCATGGAAAAACAAAGGAAACATTGTATGTAACCCGTTCAGAACTGTCAGCATCTAACACTAACGCTTTCTGACTAACAGCTTTAGGAATCCTTCAAAAGGTCAGCAAATGGCTCAGAGCTGTCTGAAACTCCAAGAGAAATATCTCCAAAGCCTAGCATACACACATCCCACCGGGATCCACATTTGACTCCCTCCCACCATGGACCCTACAGCCACGCAGTGTGAACACGGCAGCCAGTGCTCTGCAAGGAGAGCCCACATCAGCTGTTCTGTGCAGATACTCCCACACCAAACGGGATTTGTTTTCACAACACCATCCAGAGTGGGAGATTTCAGGCTCCCAAAGACCAACCCAGTCTGCATAGTGTTTCAATAGCACTGGAGAGACTAAAGGAAGATCACCCATAAGACATCACCAATTGCCCTTTCCTCAAATGATTTTAGTGAAATTTTGTGCCTAGGAAAAGCTGTACATATGAAGAGATCATTCTTCAACCTGCTTAGGAAAAAGGCATAGAAAAATGGGATGTTCACTTTGATTAGAAGAATAAGTCTTTCAGAGACAAGTTCTGAAGCTCTTAGCATAATCCTGGCAAAAATTCCATGGTAATCCATGTTTTTATTCAGAAGAACATTTTCATTGTTAATACATCAGATTTTGCTTTTATCTGACTTATGCTCAGTGATTATAATACAGACAGTGTTTGCATATGAAAGAGTAAGAAAGGAGTGAGTGCTACAGTCTACAGAGGAAGAAATGAGGCTGGATGAACATTTGCCTTGGTAAATAGTATTAGAAGTAATTATTTTTAAAAGTATTCAGGTGCATCTCATTTTGTTTCTGTGTAACTAAAAAGGAAGCAACTGATTTGCAACCTGGGATTTCAAAAAGCTGATAAAAAGCCAAAGAATAATTTTTGATGAAGTACTTGTTCAACAGCTGCAGCATCATCCAGTACCTATTGGGCAAGTGCCAGGCTACTTGCTCAGTGTCTGGAGATTGATAACTGCTCAGAATTTGATAAATGACAGATTGAGAAAGTAGACAAACAGGCCTAGGGATGATATCCTTTAAATAAAAAGTGCAAGTTTTCAGTTAATTAAGACTGATCAACAGTCTGCTGCATTACTTGTTATTTTAATGTTTCTCTGAAAAGAAAAAAAGGTTCTGAAGGATAGCTTTCTTGAAAAGAATTTGAATCCAAGGGACTGAAACCTTAGCACCTCTCAATTTCTCCTGGAAAACACCAGCATTATTTCATCAAACAAGCTGCTTGAATTTCCAGTATTAACTCATTCCTTGCTTCCCTAATATTTTTGCTTTCAGTATTGCCAAATAACATAGATGCAGAGAGATGTAGGATTCTAAAAGCCAGCTTCCTCTGTTGCAGCAAGTGTTATCCCTGGGGTCAAGGATTGTCTGAATCAATAACACACCAATCTCAGCAGCCCCATTTAAATGGTGAGTCAGTTCACATAATCCAACCACATGTCAGATGAAAAAGAATGGTTTAGCAAACACTTTGCAGTCATCTGGTTTTTAGAACTTAGTAGTAAATTATTGGGTATCAGTCTACTGTTGCAACTATATATCTTTACACAATAGCAGTTTTTCTTAGAGTTTTCTCCTGCTCAGCTGCTTATTCAGTATTTTTATATACCCTATATTTATTTTCAAATACCATTTTAAAATTCTCACTAGAATTTTTTCATCTACAGAAGTTTTAAGGGACTGAGACAGTTCACAAGAGCATTTCTCAGGCAAGGAAAACTGATACAAAGAATTTTGCTGTCCCACTAATTCAGAGCACAAAAAGACATCTCTGGTCCAGTTCTAGTTTACAAACAGCCTTTTCCTCCCAAGACAACTGCATTCAACTGGGCTGTCCCAGACACGAATGCTTCTGTTGGGAGTTTTGATACATACACTGGTTAAATTAAACAGAATTAATATATTAACTATTTTCTAACAATTAGAAAAATAATCTTACTGTGAAATTTCATCTCTTCAACACCAAGAGCAGCTGGAAAAGATTGGCCACAGGGGTAGGCACAAGGAAGAGTTGGAGCCCCAGCAGCACTCCATGGAAGAATACCTGGGATCTGTCAGAAAGGGACCTTACACTGGACAGGTCCCCCCCAAAACATTCTGCTCTCCAGCACAGAAAAAGGGGCCAAGAGGAGCCAGGCACCCCCACCAGGCACAAACCTGCAGGGCCAAGCTCCCTGTCCCTGCACCAGCCCGTGGACATGGCCACACTTACATACACCCACAGACAGCCAAAGAAGCTTTATTGCTGCTCAAGTGAGGGGTGTGTTAAAATTAGCAGCAGTGGGGAAGGAAACACAAATATATTTGACAGAAAAACCTTTTTTTCTAGAGAAAAGCCCAAACTCTCCTTAATGGGCTAGGAGTTTTCTATACAACGCCAACAACAAACAAACAAAAAAAAAAACTCAAAAAATGTCTAAAGCAGAAAAAAAATCCCTGTTATCATGAAAGAGACATTATCTAAAACTACTTGCACAAACTTCCTCTTTCATGTTTTCTTTGGGATTACACAATAAAAGATTGCCAATAATTCATTTAGGTATTTGTTGATTACACAAATCCAGAAAAGCATTTGGTGAACAGAATGACAATAACAAACACTTTCTTCAGAACATTATGTGTGGTACAGTTTTTAAGATTTCCTCAGTGATCACTCTGAGAAATACATGTGAATTTGATTAACATTACCAATGCTCTAGGACAGAAAACCTTACACTGGTTCCAGAGCAACTCTGAATCAATAGTCTTGGCCAGCACACACACATTTCAGATTTGGCCTTGAGCAGCCAGCGTGCTGTGCCTGCACTGCTGGTGAGTAGCAGGCAGGAGAACAAGTTCAGGGGAGGGCAGCAGCAGCACCAGTGCTCAGGGCTGGGAGCATTTGCTGCTTCCAAGGAACAAACACTCGTGCAGGGAGCCAGCCCTCTCCCATGGGCCATTTTGTGTGAGGGCAGGTTTCAGTAGGTACCACATACATGACAGAATGCTTCCTGCTTACCTTGTGTGGTGTAGGAAAACCAGATTGCTTCTTAGAATTGAAGAAACTTAGCCAGCCACCAAAGAGGGGCTTTAAATAAAGGACAAACGCACATCAGTGCTGGCTCTCAGAATGTGCATTGTCACACACACCATAGACATTGGACATCTGAAGTGCTGCTTTTTACAGGATTGTCTTACCAGTTTCATGGGAAAGAGCAAGCTAAATTAATACTATGCTTTTTACCAAGGAACAGGAAAAGTCAGGGGAAGTAGTCAATGTGTAAGTTACTGCTTCCCTCTTGAAACTTGTCAGTAATGGAATCTATTGTGGCACCCTGTCTCAAACAGAGGGATACCAAATCTGACATTAAATACAATGCAGGGTCTGATGAACGCTAAGTGAAACCTGGCACAAACATCAAACCATGAGATTTTTCAAAGTTGCACAGGAATTTGCAAGGATTGTTGTGTCTTTACCATGGATATCTGAGTGTGTGGTGCACTTGCACTCCAGGTAGGTCACTGCCGCCTTGATTTCCTACTCATTTTCAGCATCTGCAAATCCTAGAGATTAGGAGCTGCCTGGTAAAACTATGATCTTACCTCTCAATTGGCTGCTGTGGAAACAGCAATTACAAGCTAAATTTCATCATGCTTAAAAATAATCCTCTTTTTCCCTCTGATCTAAGGTTACCAGTCTTAAAAGAAGGCAGCAGACAATTAGAAATTAAGGAAAGGAAAGCAAAGCTTCAGGCTGGGACTTACATACACACTCCACTCCTCCTGCCCAGGTGTTGCTTCTTGGCTCCAATGGCATCAATAGCAACCTCACTGGTGGCAGGGTGGATTCACAGCAAAGCATCAAAAGTTTTCTATAAATCCCATATGGATCTGGACCTACCTAATGGCCAGAAACTCTCAACAATGCAGTGAATTTCTGGAGGGGAAAAGAAAAAAAGGAAATTAATATCTCCACAGCACTCCTGCTATGGCAGCCAGAAGAGCAGAGCCTCCTGAAGGAAGTGCAGCTTGCCCAAGGGGCCAAGAAGCTGAACTGCTACAAACCAAAGCAGCCTCAGACAGTGCTGCAGGTTTCCAAGCTAAACCAAACCAGTTCTCTCCCTTCTCCCAGTTACATGCAGCAAAAGTGAAGAGTACACTGCTTTGGTCTCTGGTGTTAGCAGGCTGAGAAGACTCAGTTATGGCTTGAGATATTGCAGTTCTCCTCTGCTCTTCCAGACATTTTCTTTCCTAAAACACAAGAAACCCCAAAAAAACTTGCAAATAGCTTCAAAGAAGAAAACTATTTAAAACTGTAACTTATACTTGCATTTTGCTAAGTGCTTGCATGCTCATTCCTTTGTTAATAGCATATTGTCTTTTATAATTTAAAGTTTCTGGAAATTAAATAGTAATTACTTTTTTTCAGAAATATTTCTGTATGAAGCAGTCTGACAAAATACAGGGCTTCAGGCAGATATTCTGCATCCATCAGGACGAAATTTGAAGACATGGAGGATTTCATATATTTGGAATCAGACCATTGAAGGTGACTCTTGTTAGGAGCTTTTAGATGGAACTGCCTATTGCTGCTTTGTTTTCTGTCTGCATCTTTAAAAGAGCACTTCAAAAATAAAATGTGCATGACAGTCATACAGTCATACCTTACTAATTTTTAAGGAAGGGAACACAGGTGCTCTTTGGACTGGTCCCAGAGAACAAAAAAATTGAGAACAAAAAACACAAAAATCACTTCAGGAGCAAAGAATTCCAGCTCTTCAGAAGAATGAGTGGTGGTGAGATTGCCATCTTATATTTAAAATAACAAATTACAAATCATGATCTTTAACACCCTGGCAACCAAACTAAAGTCTAATACCATCAGTGGGAATCCAAGCAGAAAGAATAAGTGTTTAGACCAAGGTAACAAATGCAGAATGAGGAATGAAGCCTTGTGATCTTATGTTGGGTGCTAGATTGCAAGACTGCTATTTGGAATGATATTTTCTTTTTCCGTCTCTGCTAAAACCTGTGTGCAATGTAGAGTCATGGCATTCCTAATGGTTTGAATTTACCATTCCAGCTTTTACAGTACAAAAATATTTTGCTTCCTTGTTCTTATTCCTAAGGCAGGTTTAAATATTATTAATTCAAAACCTGACTTTAAAACAAAAATATGAAGTTGTCTCAGTCCTTACAATTTCACTTCTTTACTAGATTATTTCATTTGCAAATTTGCCCTGTAAAAGATAAAATGGCATTAAAATTATCACCATTTCCACATGGCACAAATTATTGAACAAAATCTCCTTACTTTATCAGTAACAAGAACCAGTTTGAAGAACAGTGCAGGAAGTGTGTAGAATTTTCTCCTTACAGACTGTGTGGTACCACGATGTCCTGCTGCTTTTCAGAAGCTACCCAGATCATTTGATCTCCACATCACTGAGAAAAAAAAAAACAATCAGATGTTCGTGCATCCTGTTTTGACTCTTCTCTAGCTAGACAAAACCAAGGATGAGCACACTTCACATGTGAGCTTCATGCTCTGCCAGAAATGAAAGGTCAAAGGGTAGCAGGCAAAAGCTATTTGCCATTCAGTTCTAATTTCTCTCATAAATTATTAAACAATCCCTTATGCATTTCCATCTTTGATAGTCTTGTGGTATAAAGTGTAAGTCAATGGATAAGCTAATTGCAATAAGCAGAAGTGGTATTTAATGCACTGGACACTTTCAACAGCAAAGTAGTTCTAATTAGTGTTTCTAAATGATGTGACAGCAGTTTACAGAGCACCAAAATAGTTCCTCATTTGTCAAGTGGGTCCGAAGCTTATGGCAGCTTTCTGATCATCTCCCCTGCCGCAGGACCTGAAAGCACCTTCAAAAAGCTTTCTCTCATTGATCTTTAGTCAGATGCTGACTGAAAGGCACACAGCTTTGCCAGAAAGAAGATAGATAGATAGATGCTGCACCAGCATGAAAATGTCACTTACTTAATGAAAAAGGGTACCTGTTCCTAGCCCCTCTGTATGCACACACAAACATACACAAGCCCAAACCCAAAGAGGCAGTGAAAAGGGGCATTTCTATCAAGTTAAGCTTTTGATGTGTGTGTAAAGTACTGTCTGCATAAACTTACCACATCAGATCATACAAGGCATATCCTTATATAAACACAAATGACCTGGCAGTCTATGACTGAAATGCAGAGATTTTCAAAATTTCATTAAGCAAGCTCTTCCCTCTAGATCTTTCATTATTAGGCATGCAGTGCATCAAGTGAATTACACCATTAATTTCAAAATATCACAGTTTACTTTCCTTGTCTATGATTTCTTCTACTGTATTGATAGTTCAGCTATCATGATGTTCTCTGAGGGCTGAGGGAGTAAATGATGGCATGTCAGGTAAAGAGCAAGTATCTGCTGAATACAGTGTCACAGAAGTTCAGAACGGTTTTCTCTTTGTTGCATTTGTTTTATAGCCATCATTAAATTAAATATTGTGGTTAGCGTATGGGACAAACGATGACATTTTCCTACACAGCTCAGACAACATTTAAAAGGACCCATAAAAGCATTTACGAGACTTTAAAAATAGTTTTTAAATTCACTGCCAAGCACGCTTGTCAAAAGCCACTCTTTACTGGAACACATGCACTACATAGCACGAGCTGTGCTGATCTGTGACAAGCAGCATTATTTGATGGTACCACATGTATACCACAACCTTACTTGGATGCTGGAGATGGAGCACTCCCTGTGATGTGTGTTCCAAACATCTCCCAATTTCTCAAAATGAGAAGAGGATGCACAAAGGACTGTGACAAAACAGCTGAGTGGTATGCACATCCAGGCTGCCCGTCTCTGCAGTGCCTGCACCACTGGCTTCTGACCAGGGATCTTGTGTTCTGGGGTTCTTCTGGCCATCAAACCTCTGGTGCATCCTCACCCTGCTGGGTTCCACCAGAAGCTCTTCTTTGGTAGGTCTCATGGGAACAGTGCTGAAAAGCCAGCAGTTATTTCAGGAGTGCTAAGCAGAACCTCCACCAGTCCATTAAGGGAGATTTAGAACTACTTTTGGCTTCTTGCCTTATTGAGGGATAGCCTGTTCCACTGTTCAGCTTATGTACTTCCTTAAAATAAAAGCCAAATTGAAAATGCATTATTTGCACCACATAGGGGTTAAACCAGTAAGAAAGGAATACTAATGGAAAAATCGTGGTTTTTCCTTGAGAAAGAAAAGAGCTCTTCACTACATACTTCATATCCAGATTGAATCCTGAAAGGGTAACTACTCCTTTCAGAGACAGAAAACTTGGTATCTAGAAATGGAGAACTAAAGAAATAAAAAACCTCTCCATTTTGTTTCAGCACACCCAGTAGTTTTACTTCAGCATTTTCTCAGACCCAAAGGCATGGTGGAATCAGCTATTTGGCTGATGTCAAAACTCCTTTCTCTCACAAGGCTTATTCCCAGCCTGGGAAAAAAAAAAAAAATCAACAAAAAAAAATCCATTGCTATTACTGCCATTATGAAGGGCTTTGAAGGCATGATAGATATACAAGGACAACCAGCTGGGAATTAAGCCCACTGTTCTAAGGAGGTGATCACTCCCTCTCTCTAAAGTCTCTCTGTAAATATTCCATAGTTTTTTAATACTCATTTTGACCAGCTGAAGCAACAGTGCCATTTCAAGTCAATCATGGAAGCTGCTACTCACAAATCTCTCCCCTTGCAGGAGACCGCAGCTCGTAAGAGTGTGTGGAAGGTTATATCACTTAGTGCAGCACAGGCAATTAGGAATATGGAAGGGACTGGGTCAGAACACAAGTCAGAAATAATAGAGAGTATGCACTAATTGGAGAAGCTTTTTATTTCATTAGTGCTTCCATGTCAAATTAGTCAAATATCTTAGGCACTTACTGAGCGAGTGAGCTATGAACAATGTGTGCCTGCCCAGCACAAAGCCACATGAGCCTCCCATCTCAGTAACTGCATTTCCCTTTCTCTTTCTGGCCTCAGGACTCTGCCTCTCATGCAGTGCCTGTCTGCATCAGCCTGGTCACCTTCCAAAGCAGCTGGCCTGGTTCACAAATGCAAAACAGCATTTGACTAAGGCACTCATTGAGCCAAGTCTTAGGTGCTGAACCCCACTGGCTTTACAGTCTGGTTTCACTGCAGTGCAAGGCAGGCAGTGCATTTTTAAATCCATGGTGCTGAAAAGTCTGCCTGTCCTCTGAATGTTCTATGATAAGAGAAAATCAGTGAAATACTTCAATGAATGCCATCCCAATAGCCAAATTACAAGGCAAAAATCTAGTTTGACCCAAGTGAGCATGGAAGCACCTAAACCACAGCACAGGTTCCTGAGAGAGGCAGAAGAGATAGAGGAGCAGTCCATGGTTTACCAATATAGAATTTGCATTTGCACTGGCTTGCTCTAATTTAAGGCATTTTCACACCGGCTTTCAGGCGAGGCAGAGGATTATCAGTGCCCCTTCTTCCCTTTGAAATTCTCATACCAATTTTCTAAAAATTACCCAGAATACTATGCAGCTTTGTTTTGATTAAAAAGACATTGCTGGAAAACTTGCTTTTGCATGGAAGTGCAATCTCTGCTGCTTCTGCTTTGAAGAGCAGATAGATTATGAGTGATGGAACGGGAGAGCCTGTCCCAGTTTCCACTGCTCTCGCTTTTCTTATCCCAAAAGGCTTTGCATCACACAGGACAGAAACAGCCAAAGCATCATTGTTTTACTGCAGTTTACAAAACTGCCTTGGAGAGACCTCTGTCATGGGGTCACTCATAGAAGCACTGCTACATAACTTTTGGCTTGCGTGCTTTGAAAACTTACTCTGTTTAGCTCTACGACATCTCTTCCAAGTCCCTGTATTAATCATTCCTCTTGTATTTTCATTTCTGTTATTTGATCCACTTACCGACTTCTTTTTCTCTGATGCCATTTTGTGTTGCCCTAGCAAGCCTTCCTATCCTTTTATCAACTAATGTCCTATACTTTCACACTAATTCTTTACTAAACAATGCTCTCCACTTTCTTTTGTAGGTCTAGATCTGTTATGAATATTAATAGCTTCTTGCAAGCTCTATTTGTGGGAGAGTGCTGGTCTTTGATCTGTGGCTTTTTCTTGAATACACTAGCATCTCTGCAATTGGGCTTTGGGTCCCTTTTATGTTTTCCTACCAGATTCCTTTCTTCGTTTCCATCTTTTGCTTTTATTGCCGAGTTGGAAGCTGTGGAAGACCTTTAAGCATTATTCTTTATTAAGTAAGCCCTCTCATACTGGCACAGTCTATGGTGATATCAGCCCTGATTGTGGACTATTTCTGTATATTCCCTAAAGGCATCAAGCCATTCAGGTAGGAGCATGCAATTTGTTTTGTACTGTAGAATTCCTGCCATGCCTATATGCATTTAGACCACTGGCAAACCAATAAAGTTGTCATAGAAACAAAGCATTTCATGAATAAATCAATTCATAACAAACTTGTAAACTTTGAAGAATCCACTGTGCTTTAACAACACATCTATTATATAAAAACACTAATCATGTTTGTAATGAATAACGTACATATTCTACACATGTCCATTTGTTCAGAACTGTTGGGCATCTTATAAATATTTTCTTTAGTGCAGCACAGCAATAAAAAGAAAAGTCTTTCCTGTACGTTGTGCATGCCTCCACAGCAAGAAAAGACAGAATTGGATGCTTGCATGATAATGTATCAGCAGGATTTTTTTTCTATTTCTTTTTTGATGTGTGAGGCAGAGGTTCAGTAAACTCTGAATGCCTTTTTTACATGCCAGTGAGGATTGAAAGTATCAGTGCAGTAATTCTTTTTCTAGTCACAGACAACTTAATGGAACTTCAACCACTCTTCATATAATTATAAAAAAAGCCCAGACAATGAGAGCCTGATAAAAGAAGCAGATAACATTGCTGAGAGCTGATAATACAAGCGTAAGTTCACAGGCTGAGAAAATACTACCTCCTTTTACTCCAGTCTGGTCTCACTGACATACATGCATCTGTGGTGGAAATGCTGCTAGAATTGATCATAATACAGTATTGAAACTTCACTTTGCACATCCTGCTTTCACTAGGTAAAATGGGTGCAAAATACTCCTGACGGACACAGCACTATTTTTGCCCATGTGGGAATGGCCAGGCCAAACAGGATAGAGATTTTTGGAGTCTCAGTCTAACAGTCCCCAGATTTCAGATTAATTGTCATGCAGTGAGGTAGTATTTGCTGCGAGTTGCATGTGCGCTTGAACTCCCAGCCACCAATGCAAAGCCAAGGGAGAGATTTTCAAGTACACCTATGAGAAACATGCCTATGAACAAGGGAAGGAAAAGGAGCATGAAAAAAATAACACATTTTTAAAAAACTGTTAGCGTAGAAATTCAGAGGCTGAGTGTCTTAAAACACGGTCCAGACAAGGACAGACTTATGGAGTCCATCCATAGGGGCTCCCAAAGGCCAGAGCAGGTCCCTTCCCAGCACCACACCTTATTTTCAGTCTCTTCAAAGGAAGGGCCAAGCTGAGGGCTCTGTTACAGTGATACACCTTTCTGCCTTCTCCATGCAATATCTCGTGGAAAAATATATGGATAATGGTATTAAGTATCTATCCCAGAAAACACATGCCTGAATAACAAATTGCTAACATAAATTGGTAGCAAGATATACATGGCACATGAATCTGACAGAACCAAGGTGGAGTCTCATTCTACTGATCCCAGTAATTAAGCAGGTTATTAGTTTAATATTGTTCTACAACCCATTAATATTATGTAAACTTGATTACAAATACCCTGAACTGTACAGCTACATCTCACTTCAGTGAGTTATTCTGAAACAGCAAGGGAAAAAAATTGGAGCAATATATTTTATAACTACAAGTTCAAAAATTTCTCCTTTCTTTGGAAGTAATTTAAGTGCCTTTTCTAGTTCTCTAGAATATTCATTATTTGCCCTGCAGTTAAGAAAATTTCAAGTACTTATTTCATTATATCTTGGATATTTACAGGAGACGAGAATTCCAAAATGAAAACTTCACAACACATTTAGGTGGCCTGTTTCTCTGCAGAATTTCCCCCTATTCAGCACTGGAAAGCTGTAAATAAAGAACTTGGTTCACAGACTGTGAGGATGATATGCTGCAGGATGGACAATTTTTGCGTTGCCTATGCACAAGACCAAAGCTCTCACTGAGTTAGCTGTCTGGGAATATGCTATAGCAATCAGAGCTCGAAAGCAAAAATCATCTGCTTTCAAATTCCCAGAGCCTTCTTTTAACTGAGTATTTTACAGATATGTTATTTCCATAGAACAATACATTACCCAGTAATTAGGTTCATTTATGGAATCAAATCAAGGCTGTCTACATTTCTGCTGGGTAATGTTCTTCACAAACAATCCTCTCTCCTGGCTCCTCTGATTATTTTATGATTCCTCTTGCTTCTTGTCAGTACAGATTAAAGGTAACACATACAGCTGGGAACAAGCAATTTTCCAGCAGTAGCATTTTGTTTTCCTTAATAATTAACAAGTGCTGCTGACTAACCTTCCAGTATAAAATGTGCACCTTATCGAAAGGGAGTGGACACAGGTTAGAACAGCTCACTTGGGATATCAAAATAAGAAGTGTGATTAAAGCATTAAAGATTTAGAGGTTGACATTAAGGGATGAAAGGTGGAATTACTGTAAATATAAAACTGTTCAGCATTAAATGGAATGCGTTACACTTGAAACAGTCTTTCAAAGTGCTAACATTTTGGCATTAATTATTAATAGAAACTGACAGCTCATTTTTAATTTGAGCCTAATGACAAGGTTCCTTAAGAGATAAATACAGCACACTGGCTCAGAGGGTTTGTGGATCTTTTGAAAAGCTTTCTAGGTTGTCTAGACCTTAATCTGAAAATTCTTCATAAAATATCAGTCTGTCCACAGAGGTTAAAAAAAAAAAAAAAAAAAAAAACCAACAATTCAGTGAGTACCAGCCTGCCCTCTTTGGGGACACCTACCCCACACCAGCAGAGTGCCACTGGCAGCACTCCCCCCCCTCTGCTACATATCCAGATGGACGTGGAGAAAGTCTCAAGGGTGCACCACCAGCCTTTCATTGCCCCCTTCCCCACCAGACGAGCTTTGGAAAATGTGTTTAGTTTTCTGAGTGCTTTTCTTATCAGACCACAAACATCATGTTCACCCATCGCTAATCACTTAATGTCGTTAGAGCAACTACCCATCTCCTTTTCCTATTTGTCATAATTTTGAGTTATGTCATCAAAACAATGAGTCTTAGGACCAAGTTCTGATCTCAGCTCAGTCTCCATCACTCAGGAGTAAAGTCACTGCCGTCAGGGATTAGAAGGACAAAAAACTGGCTAAAACCTGCCATTTCTGCATCACCTCCATTGGTCCAAATAAACTTTTGAACCATCAGCTATCAAAAATATCATTACTATATTTCTGTTATTGAAACTTAAATTGTGATATTCAATGGAAAAAATGCATTTTAGATCTGAAATAGGACCTATTCAACAATATCTATATTACATAAAGCATATTAAATCTTTTTTTATTAGAAATATTTGTAGTAGCACTCAGCTGCTCCTCTGGGACACTAAAACTCTCCTAGGAGTGTGAAGTTCTAAATAATCTATCAGAATGAGGGTCAAACTTAGCTCATTAGCTTTGGCAGGTGTAAAGGGTCATGAGTGACAGTGCACTTCTTTCCAGCCATGCAAGGAGACCAAGTGAAGATACATGGCCTTTGTATTCCTACAGGGGAGGTGGGAAATGGGGGAGATAGAAAGAAAGTGGATGCAGCCAGTAGTGGACAAAAGAAGGAAAACAAACACCCCATTTTTGAGGATACAGCTGAGAAAAATTTTCAGAAGAAAGCAGAAGGAACATGCTGATAGTTTTATCTGCTCTTACTGACAGAATTCCTCAGGGGCTGGAAAGAAACAAGACAGTTTGCAAGCTGGGCTTTCACTGTGCACAAGCCTGTCTCACAATATGATAGGCATTAACTTGTGTCTACAAAAAGACAATATTTGGCAAAGAAGGGGACTGAGGCCACGAGGCTGTCAAATTAAAAGACATTCAGACAATAAAAGCACTGGTATACTGATTTAATGCAAGCATGAGGATAAAGGAAGGGTAAATAAGGGCAATGAGGAGGAACTAAGAAACCATGGCTTGAGAATACACTATGATTTCACTGCAAATCCTACTGATGTGTATCTTTTGGGGCTTGGATTTTCTGTTTATTCTGTGCTTTTGTTTTTTTTTCAAAGTAATTTGTGCTAGAAGTAGCATGTTAGGAGGATCAAAGTTACAAGATGACTTTTGGGAAAAACATTTATATAAAACACTCAGAACTTGACTTCTGGTGCTGTCTTGGAGTTAGTGTTCACTGAGTTGCTTTTTGGCACACACAGTTGCTATAGCTTATAGGAAATGTTATGAAATCAGGTGTGTTCTCATTAGTGTCAAACAATTTAACTCTACCTGGTCATGGTAACGTCCAAGTACTGTATCTGGAGTAAATAAAAATAACATTTGGAAGGCAAGTATTTTGGTTATGTTAAGCTGTTTTACAGAGATTTTGCATGATCTGTCAATAACTAAACACCTGTATTCTGGTAAGTGGAAAACTGAGCTAAGAAAAGCTTTTCAGTTTATATACAAAATAAAATTGCTAAATTCACCTAAATGAACCATTTACAGAAAATTGCTTTTCCAGTACTACTCAGGACTATTTGCCATTTAGGAGTTGTTAGAGAAGTATGAAATATACCTAATGAAATACACAGCCATACAAAAGTCAAGGCTTTTTTTATAAGTCATTCTTTAATGAAAGATGAAGCATTTTCTTGTTAAAGTGTTGCCAGTGTGTAATATTTCTAAAGCATATTAAGAAATGTACAATCAGAAGCAGCATGCTGTTCTACCTTCTGCTCATTTCCTTGAAAAAGTTCCTGTCACAAATAGAAATGGTATCTGAAAAGACCCAGCGAGTTCATCTTTTCTAGGAAAAAGAAAAGATTTCCTCCTCATTTGAAGATTTGATTCCAGAGATGACAAGGCAGTTTGCAATTTCAGCATGTATCCCGATTTTTATAAAAGAGAGGAACAACAGCTTCAAAGGCCCAGCTCACAAGCATGAAACCCTTTTGTAAATTTATCTCTTGACTTCTAAATATCTGCTTTAATAAGCTGGTGTCAATACATACATTACACCTGTACATATGAGGGTCACACATAGGTCTGCTGTCCCAACAGCCTCACCCCATTCCAGCTTTCCCAAAGCCTTCCCCCACCATGTTTTACAAACACACCCCCCAATCACAAACCTAAACTGCAGGATTTCTGCATCCCAGCACAAGGCAGCTCGCCTGCAAAAGGGGAACACCCGTGTTCTGTGCCACGTTTGGAAGCTGCTCACACAGCAGCTATTTTCACTAGCTATAAGACAGGATTTAATCTGTAGTTTGGCCACAACAGATGCACACCACACAGAAAAAGCTGTAATATACTACCTACACATTCTTTGAGGCTACACAGCCTTCTTCTGCACCAAGTGCACACATCCCATTTTATGACATTTGAAATAAGGGCAGCAAGTATTGATATTGCACATATATTTACTACACCAGAGCCCTGTGACATCCTCTGGAGGGCTTTTAAACCAGCAATGCATGCTGTACATGATCTGCCTTGCATGCAGACCAGAAAGGGTTGCACATTTCTCACCTCTCCTTCCCTCTTCCTAATCTCACAACCATCCCAAATGAACATCTATAGAAAACAATAAGGTGACTTCAAACAGACAAAAGAAGCCACAGATTTTACTCTCAGTGACTGCAACAAACCTAGGCTAGCTTGAGCTCCTTCCTGACTTCATCACCATATAGGACAGATTACCACTAGCAAATCTCAAGTACACTTACAAGGTATATCAGGATTTTAGAAGATGACAGAAGCTCTATGCTCATGAACCAAAATATTTTATTTTTCTAACAATATATTCATCTCTAAAAAAATGTGGAGGGTCATCCTAAAAACACAAAACATTGTGTCAAGATTTCTTATTATTTTTCAGTGAGATCCTCTTCAGTGGTTTCTCCTTTTATTCTGTCTGCAGTGGGTTTCCAGAAAAGGTAAAAGGGCCTCAGTAACATCTCCTGGCTTGCACTCCACAGTCCCCACTCCAGGCCAGCCCTTCAGCCAGCACAAACCTGAGCTCCAGCCCCTGATGTGCCTGGAGCTTCTCTGCTGTGCTGCAGATGGGGATTTGGCTCCTGCAGTTCTGGTGTACATGACAGCCCTTTCCAGGATGCTTTATGGAGGCAACATTAATGCAAACACAACTCCTTGCTCTCTGAAAGGCAGACATCTTGTACAATCTGACACCAACAATTTATACACCTGGAGGAACCATGCTGAAATGGCACCAGGAAATTATTTTATTATTGTTCCATCTTGTCAAGATTGGAAGATTAGAAGGTGTGCATTTTTTGAAGTGGCACACGAAGGGTGGAGTAGTGGGAGTTTAGGAGGCTCTGCCAAGGAAGAAGAATGCAAACTGCATGTTTGGAGCACTTGGCAATAGGCCCTGCAAGTCTCTAGGAAGCAGCGAGACATGGAGAGGGAGGAGGAGATGAAACCAAAGCAAACAAGACAAGTCTGAGCCCTGGAGACAGGCAGGGAGGGGCACCAGGCATTAGCCTGGGAGGAAAGGCAAGAAGCTAAGTTCCAGTCTGCAGTGCTGAAGGACAGAGGAACACCAATGGGAGATGTCTTGGAGACAGCTGAATAGCTCAAATTTGGGGGCAAAAAATAAATTGAGATAGGACCTATCAAATAGGTGCAGAGGTTAAATCACATGAGAGGAGCTGGTAGGGAGAGAAATGCTGCTGTAAACCACAAGAATCAATAAACCAGAGTTTAGGAGGAAAGATGTTCCTTATAGCAATACCAACTGAAAAAAATTGAATGGGACAATGAAAACCAAGGTAGAGCAAAGTAAATGCGAGTCCCTGCATAAATTAGAAATTCTAGTACATCTCTTCTTGGAGAAAAAAGACAAAATCCAGCTCAGCTAGTGTAAACTGACAGCTCCAGTGAAAGCCAAGGGTACCTTTCCCATCACCAAGTCAGCCCCAGAAATGCCTTTAGACTTCTCTAGGCTCCTTGTGCATTGTCCCCCAGTATTTTATTAACTATATCACACATGTGCAGGCATACAAGGCTAACAGAGTGGCCTCCACCACCAACCTTAAGAAGTGTCCATAAACTGCATTTAAGATAGGTAGTAGAAGTGGCATAAAAATATGAATATTGACTTTTATCCACTACTGACAGATGCTCCCATAAAGAAAAAACTAAGGAGGCTTACTATGTAATTGTTCAACACAATGATTTACTGTGCAATCCTGCAAAGCTTATCTTGTAACTCATTGTGAAACTCCTTGATTTACTGTGAACACAGCAGAGCTTATCACAATGTTTCTGTGGGGTAGACTTGGCACCAGCTTGGGATAGGGTTTCACAGACCATTAATGATGACTGACAGGTTCATTTCAAATTAGTTACAAAAGTTCACTGTACAAAATCATCATGCTTTGTGATATTCAGATATTTTAGCTTCAGTGATGTATGAATACTCCTTACCACCAAGAAATTACCAAACAAATACATATGAGACTGGCTTGGTTTACATTTCTCTCATGTTTTATATATTATCATTAAGGTTGACCCTCACCTTTTCATGGTCTATACATGAAAAATGGAAACACTTCACTTTCTCTTCAGATTGGACTGGGTGAGATATGTACAACCCTTCAACCCAATTACAAAAAGTTAAATGGTCTCAGCTTAGGTAAAATATTTTCAAAATAATAAAACTGCATTTTTGAAGGCTGGGAGACAAGTCTGTAAAAATAGTAAATGTGTCTGACACGTCAGATAAAGCCCAGCATAAAACTAATGTGAATGCCACTTCGCTAAATGTTCACCCGTTCCTTTTTGCTTGGCTGGGCACATTAAACTTGAACAAATAGGATAAACATCTGATTTTTGTGGAGTTCCTGTGCTTGAGGCAGTCCTGACAAAACTGGAATCAGGTATTGACTGCTGCAGGTGAGAGATACCATCAGGTGTGTGTGGCTCTCAGCCAATGCCCTGCTAGAACCACACAGAAAGAGCAAGTCTGCCTTTCTATACAAAGCCCTGAAAAGGAATGGATGAAAAAAACCACTTGAATTACATGGACAGTATGTTGGAAGTTAAATGCAAAACTGAAGTGTTTTAAATCAGCAGATACCACCAGTTCAGGCCAATTCAAATCTTGCATATAGCACAAGACTGACTACTTGCTGAAGCACTTTGCACAGGCCAACAGCAATTTTAAACATTCATTTCCCCCTACCCCATTTTGCAAACAGTAACCTGGGCTTTACAAAAGATCAAGTCTTCATCTCACGTGGCCACACTACAAATTGCACATTATTTTACAGCGGAAAAGCTCGTGCAATAATCTCATTATCATGAGTAAAGGGAAGATCAGAAAATGCTTACTGCCCAGTTTATTTACAACAGCCCAGTGCATGTCATTGTATAGCACAGCCAGGTGATCTTGCCTTGTGTTGTTCCAACAGGCGGATGCCAAGACTTGCTTTCCTTATACTGGACAAAAGCCAAACCCGTTGCAGTCCTTCAGAGGCTTTCAGTGCACACTGCACTGCAAAGATGCCCAGCTCAGTCCCCTTTACCATTCCTGTCAGAGCTCAGAGCAGCCTTATAGGAAGCAAAATACAACCCTGAGAACGAAGCAAACACCCCCAACAAGATGGCCCTGTGCAAATCTGCCACTCTTAAACCCTGTTCACTGCTGATATGAAAAAGATACAAGCGTGGCTCTGCTGCCATAGCTGTGACTATTTGTATTCAGTAAGGTCAGGACTTGGTAAATGGACACAGGCTGTAAAAACTGCAGCTGAAAATGGCAGCTTGGATACATCTCAAACTGCTCTGTGCTTCTATAGAAGGGTTTGTTTAGGTAGCCCCATTAACAGCTCAAGGCAGTGGGATGAGAGGAAGAGCAAAAGCACGCTCATGGCATGGAGACTCGCACAACCCAGGACCATGGCAAAGAGCAGGTTTCCTTTACAGACAAGCTAGATTCACTACTGAGGTGTTTCTGGATCACACTGTGGTAGCCAGGACCACAAGAGGAGTCAAAGTAATCTGTTTCCAAAAATCCCACCCAGTTTTCTTCGTTTCTGTTGCAAAAAAAAAAAAAGCATTTAAACACATTTTGCACTGTTACAAGCAAAGAACACTGAGCCAGCATAGCCACAGAACTGCCTTGCCTTTCTTTTTTCAATGAATCAGTGATTTGCTTCCATTATTTATACTGGTAAACAGCAGGAATTCCAACTCCTGTAATTAATTTTCAATACCATAGAAGACTGAGCACCTGATTCACTGACTACAAAGGGGACCAAAGCACACATTTCAGCTTAAGCATGTGACAAACTGTTTGAAGTAGTCAGGGCCAAGGAAGTGTGCAGTGGTATCTGCTGTAGGTGCTTCCACAGCATCATTTTCTCCTCATCTGCTAACATGAATCAGTGCTATCTTGCCACTGGACTGGCTGACCTATTAAAAATGTATCTGGACATACAGCTGTACACTGTGATATACAGTTAGCTCTGCTCCGTCAGATTGATTTAGAGAAAGGAATATGCTTATCTGGAAAGGTAAAAATCACAAGGCAGAAAAGGAACAGCTGGCAAGTCTTAAAGACAAAGGGGAGGCTCTCTTCAGACACTTTTCTTGTATAATTTATGCTGTAGACATTTTACTCTGTCTAATTGCCCCATTTCAATCTAATGTCAGTTAATCAATGACTTCTGCATAGCATGGAGGTGAACCCTGGATGCAGAACAAATGCATAAATTTGGTCTGCCTTTTTGCAGGCTCTACTTACAGAGCCTCATCTTTTGCATTTGCTTTCTGGAATTGAAACTTCATCTCTTTTGACTCATCCCCAGCAAACACCCACGCTCTCCCTCTTTTGAGTCACAGTGTTTTTGTATTTTTAAATCATGATTACACTTCTGTAAAATGTAGATTTTTCAAGTACCTCACCACTGCTTTTTACTATTATTTTTTTTATTCTGCTATTTTTATTTGGAAGGTCTGCTTCTCAAACCTCTCCAGGTGGTAAGATCCCAGATACATCATGAAACAAACATTGTGACTTTTTGTCTTGCTTTTAAAGTCTTGATTTCATGCCTTTCTTTCCATTACCCAATATATTCAACTGTACTCATAAAATGAGAATATATTATCCCAAGTACTTGGAGAGACCCACAAATGTTTTTAATCTTCTAGGCTAATCTGTGTAGAGCAGTTGGAAACAAAAAACCTTCAGAGATTATGCCAATCAAACCCCACATGTAAAGGATCTGATTTGGCAGGTGCTCCAGTCTACAACTCTGTGGGATGAAGCCCATATTCTTCTATTACCTTCACACTAATACTACCTTTAAACAGACACATATCCAAATACTTGTAGATATCCTGGAGGAAAACCTTGCACCTATCCAAGAGAAACAGACTCTTGCTTCTCCTTCAAACTTGCCTTGTCAGGATTTTTAAGAAAACTGGAAAATCTGCCCAAGCAGTAGCTTAACTGAGTGCCTGGCTTAAAACCTGTAGGTAGTTATCCTCTGACCTCCTGGAGGCCAGATAAGCTTTGGATTGAATTGGACAAAAATATAGGCAGCCATTGAAGTGACACTGTTTTCCATATTTTTTTTCCTAAATGGTGGAGAAATGTAACATAAGGTGCTTTATTTATCCCAGTTCTTTAAATAGCCTACAGGTGTAAGTTGTTCTGCTAAATTTATGAAACAGCACCCCAGGTTTCTTAAGAGCTGGATGTTTATTGAGGAAGCATTTTGGAGAATTTTAACTTGATCTCTTCTGCTACAAATCACAGTAGTTCTTCTCTTGAAACAGTCCATGCAATTTGGATCAACTCATTGTCTAACAGTCTGTCCCAAAAAAAGCAAACTAAAATAAACCCCCCAGCTTCTGCTCAGCTCTCAGCTGCCACCACCCCAAATCTTGTACTGTGTCCTGCACAAAACACATGGGTGCTGGGAGGCTTGTGGTTTGACTTACAAAATTCTGAACAACAGCTTGGGTTTGCACAGAATAGGTAGACACAAGATCAGGGAGGTGAGCAAGCACAGATCACCACAGAAACCCTTTGGCTGCACAAGAGAGCACAAGCTGAGCTCAGCTTCCACCAGCTGCATCCCATCTCCTGTCCCCACATCGCTGAGGACCAGATCTGAAAACCTAGCCCACAACAACTGCTCCAACATATTAAATCTAGCTACTTTTATATTCTCCTAAGAAAACTTCCCTTTCTAAAAAGAAATAGGTTATCAAGACATGGGGCAGGGCAGGTTCCTGAAGGTTAAGTAAACTCTACTGAAGTATTTGCTTACCTCATCTAACCCATGTCCTGTTTCAGGAGGACAGGGAGGCAGGATCAGGACAGTCACAAAGCAGCTGGTGGGGAGAGCAGGGCAGCTTCAACCACAAGTCCCAACATCAGGGGATAATCTGCAGGTCAGGGCCAAAACTAGAGACACTCTGCAGAATGCCAGCCAGGTCCATACTGACAGGACAGCTCTGTCCCCTAGCCTGGGAACAAACACAGGCCAGAGGCCACAGCAGCAGGGAGCACACACCAGGAGCTGGAGACCAGCAGCCCTACAGCACTCCTAGGAAACAGGGAGATGCAAAGGGCTGAGCTTAAATCCTCAGTCCCTAGATGGGGTGGGATGCCCCAGGTGAGGTTGGTCAAGGCATTAATACCTATCAGTGCCTTAGGGCACCTGACACCTCATTTATTTTTCAATTAATTTCTGTGCAAATTTACAGCAAGGGGAGGGTTTAGACTGCATTGTACCATGTGTTTAAAAAAAAAAAAAAAACACCACAAACCTCCAAAGCAAAAACCCAGGTACCCTAGTGAAAATACTGAGAGACATCTTTATTAAAAATACCAGCTGTGATATGGAGCCTCAGAAGGGATATGAAGTTTTATTCAATATTTCCTAGTTGAACTCAACATTCCGCTCAGGGAGCTACAATAGTGCACAATCAAAACCTTCTCTTATTTACCACAGCAGTCTACTGTACTGTGTCACATTGTTGCTGGTACAGAAGTTATTTAATATCATTTTTTTTGAGTTGTAAATTGCAGCTCCAAAATTTTCCTTATGCTTTATTCAATGCACATTGAACTGTTATGTTAATTGTTCCAAAATAGGTGGAATTTGTCATCAAAGAACAGATCAAGATCCCACTAACTTAAAACAGCCTTTTTTTTTCTGCCTGAAAAGAGTAGGACTACCTGGGGATATTTTTTTCCTTTGCCAAAGGAGAGAATCAGACTGATAAGAGTTTGGCTCATCAAGAAGATGTATAATGTATTTTATCTTAAGTTTTTGAGAAAACCCTGTGTCAGAAACGTGTATTGTAGGTGGAATAAATTCACTGCTGTATAAAATTAGAAATCATTCTGAGATCACATGTAAAACAAACATGGTCAACAATAAGGTTGTTTTAAAAGCTATTTGATTTGTGGTAATATTCCTCTTCTAATACACTATAATTAGTATTTTATTGATCTCAAAGTTCTTAGTATTTCAAAGGCTCGGATTAAAATTTTCTCCAAATATAAGAGAAAAATCTATTGTACCAATTATATGAGCAATCTGAAGTCTGTAGTGTGTGTCGCTTCACAGGACAAAACAGTAGGAAAAGGAAATAAAAGCCAGTGTCAATCTTCAATGAAATTAACACAATTTAAAGCTGCTCCAGGCAAAACAATGAAATCTGTAATTTATCAGCGCTGGATAACATCACCAGGAGAATTATTTAATGATTAACTACAGTGGGCTGGAGCCTGAGGTGAGGTGTATTGGCTTACGGCTGCTCTTGGAGTGTGCTCTGCCTCAGAGCTGAAACACTGGCCACTGCCACTTCAGGATAAACCCCAGCAGGGCTGTCCCCCTGACTGGGACAGACTGGGGTGAGGGGAATATGGAGATGACCTCTTCACCAGCCTTGCAAGTGTAGGAGTGCTTTGGACTAGCAATGAAAGCACTGATGCATTGGAACAGCTTTAAATGCAAAACCAATAAAACCACTCACCATAGGAAGGGCAGAAGCTGCTCTGTCACTGATGCAGATTTTATCACTGACCCTTGTAGAAACAAGATTTCACACCAAGTATTTTTTTTGCTATAAAGAACTGAAAAGGGGAAGGAGCTTCATGTTCGTATTTAATATTGTAGCTTAAGTACTGGCAAATTACATTTCTGCGCTTCATGGAAGCAATCTGCTTCTGTGACTAAACAGATTTTTGCATAAGAACTAAATGATGGGGCTCAGAGTGACCAGGGGAAGCCACAGGGAGAGGTGCACATTTATCAGCCTCCCTTGGAGCACAGAAACACAGACAGCATTCCAGAATGGGGGACCAACAACCTGTCTGTACCCTAGAAATAAGGAAAAGGGGACTCACTATCAAGCTAGTGGAATCACAGGGAGGTCAAACTGATGTAACCAAGAGCAGCCAGCCTTGGGAATGACCTAACATGGTTTGTGAGCACACATGCACCTCATCCTTGCTCGTAGCTGGGTTGCTCAGCTTTGGTGACCACTGCGGGGTGTTCCCCTCCCAGCCTCTCCCTGCACATCTGCAGCAGCAGCATGGGCAGGCTGAGCCAGCCCAGCAGTGCAGGTTGCCTGTGGCCAGCAGCCTGCAGGGCCACCCGTGTCCTGGCCACCCCCAGCACAGCCTTGCTGCTGCCTTGCAGCACAGTGGCCTCGGGCTCACATGGAGGGCACAGCTCAGCTGAGCAAGGCAGAGGTCCATCCATCCCAGCAGTTCCACCCAGCATCTGCTCCTGGGGGCAGCCACAGGATCCCTGAAAGGCATGAATTCCAAGCAGTATTTGGGAAAGTCAAAGAGCTGATGGCTTTTCCATGTGGCTGAACAGCTCCCCACTGAAGTCTGAGCTCCAGACTTGGCCCTGGCCCTGCCACTGCTGCTTGGCTCTTGCCCAGGGCTGCTGGCTTGGTCCTGGCACCTCCCAGCTTTAGGATGGGGATTCTGATTGTAGGTTCATGAGAGACTCCACCAGGATGGAGCAAGTGTATTTCCTCTCCTGGGAGCAGCACTCAGTGAAGCTATGCCTCTGCATGGCTTTCTATAGCCAATGAGCAAGGA
Source organism: Cinclus cinclus (assembly GCF_963662255.1). NCBI lineage: Eukaryota > Metazoa > Chordata > Aves > Passeriformes > Cinclidae > Cinclus > Cinclus cinclus. The sequence goes on along the minus strand of NC_085053.1, from coordinate 12,572,068 downwards.
AGACACCTAATTCCTTTTATTATATTTTGTAGCCTGAAGACAGTGAGTGTTGAGACAGAAATATCCTAGATCAACTTCTCCATCATGGTAATCAAATAGTGCATGGGCTGTTGATTTAATAATGCATTTTTTGCTATAGAGATGCTAAGAGTGCCTAAAGTATCTTCATTTTTAAGTATTATAGTCATTGCAATCCATTGGGACATTAGCTATGTGTTACCTTGGTCATTTTGTGTCTGGGTTCTTTCAAATTTGTCATTTTTATGCACTCTCCAAAATGTCTTCAGACCAGCAGATCCTTTTTCATTGTAACTTCTGGGATGAACATCAACAAAGTTCTCATTGCTACAATTAACAAGGTAAGGCTGTGTCTCCAAAAGACGACTGTCAGTAATATCCATACACATATTGTACTATTCTCCCTCTAAGTCTTGCTGCTGATTAACATGGTGGGTTTTTTCCTGAAGAATATGTTGTTTTTCTAGTTTGCTATTAGCCTCCACAAATGACTGTGTGATGCAGTTTTGTGTCTCCAAGCCTACAGTAAATGAGAAACATTTTGTAGAATTTTCTTTTGCTCTTGAATTTTTCAACATGCACATGGGATAAGAATGTAACAAGACTCCAATAGGATTTTATAATTGGATCAAAACACAGTTCACCCACATATGAGCTGGATTGGTTGTGATAGATGTCAGGAGAAATTCTAAGGCAATACTAAAATTCTTTTATTCCATAACTGCCAAATAAAATAGTACTAAAAGCCTGTGAGCAAAAGCCTCCTGGTTTGGCTGGGTTTAAAAGGAAAAGAGTAATCAGATAGTGGATGAGGCATCAGTAAAATCAAATTATGTGAAGCCAAATGATACAATTGCCATACCACCCTCCCTGCTTCCATTTCTGTTTTAGTTCTGAACACATTCATCATGGCTAGATCATTTGCACCTTGAATCCAAATCAGGTGTGCTGTCCCACCCTTGGAAACAGCCAAAGGCTGAAACTCCCACCATTGTGTACAATATCTCCTTGCAGCTCCTCTGGCTGCTATTAAGATCTCATCAGATCTGGTCAGCCACCAGATGGGAGTGGCTGGCCAGAGTGTGCATGTCCTGGATTATTCATACTGAATTGAAATACTGACTTGCCTGCTTTCAACAAGAGACAGGGATGTTTCCTCAGGGGTCTCCAGGCTGGTGCCTGGCCCCACCCTCCTGGGCTGAAGGATCCCACCGGCCCCACAGTGCAAAGCTGAAGTCTCCAGGGTCCCCCTCCATCAGTGCTGCCCCACGGCCGGGCTGCTGCACAGCCCCAGCGCTGTGAGCCTCCTGGCACCAGAGCTCAGCCTTTTTCTGTCACCGTGTACCCGCAGCCCTCGCAGCGCTGAGCTGTCCCACACAGAGCCACGTGTTGGGAGCCGGGGAGCTCAGGTGGGCGAGCTCCCGACAGCAGCTTCCCTTCCCTTCCCTTCCCTTCCCTTCCCTTCCCTTCCCTTCCCTTCCCTTCCCTTCCCTTCCCTTCCCTTCCCTTCCCTTCCCTTCCCTTCCCTTCCCTTCCCTTCCCTTCCCTTCCCTTCCCTTCCCTTCCCTTCTTCCCACACCGGGAGCTGCGCTCTGAGCTTCTATCCGGGCGCTGCAGGACCCAGCTCCGAGACACCCAACTCGGCTCCAAAAGCATGACTGGAGTAAGACAGTCACTGCCAAAAATGTTCCTATTTCTTCACGGAACACGAGAAGCTCTGCTGGAGCGCTCAGGGTCTGCTCTCAACCGAGAGCAGCCTGGGGGCCGGGCTGGCGGCAGGGTCGGCGGGGAGCTCGCCCTGCCCCGCTCCGCTGCCCTTCCCCTCGCCTTCCCCCGCTCCGCTGCCCTTCCCCTCGCCTTCCCCCGGTGTCACCCGACATGTGCTCCCCGGGGACAGCGAACTAAAGCAGGGAGGGCCAAGCAGCCGCCAGCCCTCCCGAAGCCCCGGTGCAGCCTTCCATTGTTGTGTGCAGTGCCTAGATTGTATGCCAGCGATGCAACATAATTAATTAGATTTAGATTAGATGAGAATACATTAGACACAGTGAGACGCTACCTTCCTGCCTGTCCATCCCTGGAAGAACTGGGCACAGTTTCTTTCCTTATGCATATTCCCTTAATAATATATTTGTCACAAGGATTCTTCCTACACCCATCTGGCATATAGATATTTTTCCAAATTTGTCATTTTTTATGTTCCAAAACCTATTTTACTTCAGATGCTTTCATAATGAAGCAGCAAAAGCCTGCCATAGCTTGATATATGGAGCAGAAATCACATCTGTGCCAGGCTGTTTTCTAATCAGATAAAGCACTGAATACCTGCAGTGCTTTTTCTTCTGGCCTTTGAATAGATGTACCTGAGTGACTTCCAGTGCTCATCTAGCTTTGCATTTACAATTACTACAAAATACCATTCCTACTTCTAGCTTTCAGCTAATATCAGTGCTTTTAAAGCAAAAGAAAAAGAACCATTAGAATTGCCTAGTGGTCCCCCGCACAATGCAAACCGTAGAAAGTCATTCTGCAACTTGGGCTTCAGCCCAAACACTCGTGCTTGAGCTAGAGTGTACTTTTCAGAAGGACATTTACCCTCATTTCTCCTTTTAATGCTGTCAATCACACCATATAATTTAGATATCTGTTACTAGTGAGGAGTGAAATGGGCAACAGAGTGGGGACTTCAGTGAGTTTGTTCTTACCAAATTTGGGCTCCAGACAGAAGGAGGAAAAGAGGCGTGATGTCCCATTTTCACCAGCAGCATAAGTCTGTGGTGCAAAGAACTTCACTTAACAGAGTCGTAGGAAGATGCTTCTACTTTTCTCTGAGCCTTCACCTGCCCTGCTGTGGCCTGGCTCCCCACCACTGCCTGGCTCCTTTGCATACACTCAAACAACAGGCAAGATGGGTTCTGCAGGAGATAATTTCATCTGAAGCCACATTAACTCCCCAGATACACTGTCTGCTTCTCGTGGTACATCCCAGGAGAGGCTTCGTTGGCACAGCAGAGACAGGAAGGCTGATGGTTTGTGGCACTCCCCTATGCCAAATCCCAGGAGAGACTTCCTCCTACTTTGAATTTCCTCTGTTCATATAAAGCAAAAGGACAATCTGAGGCATTGCTCTCAGTATAGTTCAAAACACAGTTTGAAGTGTGAATTTTTCAATATTTGAAGCATTGGCTTTTATGATTTATTTATTGATATTCCAGGACAAGCATCACAGAGTGAGGCTGGTGCCTACTCCAAATATAACAACAATCATGGAATGAATAGCAATATTTTCATAGGCAGTTTGTCCATTACTATGCAGATAAATTTTTTCTCCATATAATAACACAAAGGTATCACGATGATAAGATCAAGCATATTGGAGAAACACTAAAAAAAAACAACTCTGAGCCACAACAGTTCATATTGTTTCATTTCTGACAACAGCATGTGCTTTATGAACAGAGCCTGGCTTTATAGTGGGTGTGACTCAGGCATAGGAGGTGTGCAGGGTTTGCTGCCTTTTATCCCTTGAGTCCACCTTGCAATATTGCTGGTATCCGTGTGTAACAGATAGTGTTGTGCACTGGGCTGGAAGATAATAAATAGATGTGAGCTGATGATTTACAGGAGGGTGCTTGGAACTCCTTGAACCGCTGGGGAAGGGAAACTGTACCGGTACAAGGTTGTGCTGTCAACCTCGCAATAGTTTTTCCTCTCTCCCGAGGGCAATTTCTCCAAGATGTAACTTGCTTCCTGCCTCATCATCTGGAAATTCACAATTCAGAGGAATTGTGGTTAATTACTAAAATGGCTGATCCATAGATCCTTAGCTGTCAGAGCCTGGGGGGAGGGGTTTAATTGTTGTTTTTCCTCTGAAAGGGTTTCTACTAAAGTGATGAAATAACTCACATTAATGAAGATTGCAAATAGAAGACTTTTGTGATTATTTCCAGTTGTTGCAAGAATTGCTTATTTAAAATGCATTGCTTTCTTAAGTGAAGAAACTCCAAACATCCAGAATAAATTTAGCCCTAAAACATTCATAACGAAGGATGAATGCATATCCAGGCTACCACTGCATGTGATCTCTGATCATACAGTAGTTAAGTTATACAATCACGGTGATTTATGGTACTAAACTGTGGAGCCTCATATCTGCAGGGGTGTGGGTAAAGGGGTGGAACTCTCATCAATCAAAAGACTATACTTGTTCAGCATTTGGATAATTAAGGCAGACAGTAGAAAAGCATGAAATAATTTTTTAAAAATGAAATCAGAATATATATTTGCATAGTGTTATTAAGCAATACAGTGCTGAGGCACCTTTTCAAAAAGCTTGCCTAGAAATCCACTTACTACCCTGTAGCACTTGATATACGTGTTCTTCAAATTCACACTGAGGGTATTTGTAGAGTTGTTATATAATATACATACTGTCTTCAAAAAAAATAGGATTACAAATAAAGGCTGCAACAAAGCAAAACAAAAAGAAAAAAAATTAAAAGCACTAGCAATTTTAAAGTGCAAAATTCTGAAATTTCACTCATCCTTTTGATAGTGTTTTTCCTTCAATTCACCAATCCCAGGTAGTCAGGCATAATGAGGGGCTAGCACAGGGGAACTGTATTACTCAAACAATGTTCAAAAAAAAAAGTTTAATTAACTGCATATTTTGTAAAAGCCACATTTCATTACTGTTTGTTAGGAAGATGGAAGCATGCACTGGAAACACTAATTCTAATTATTACTTGAAGTGGGAGTTTTTGGCAGAAGGTCAAGGAATAATAGAAGAATGTGTGAATCTGTGCTACAGCATAGCAGTAAGACTAATCATTTGAATACAGCCAGTTGCTTTTTCTTGGACTGTCTGTGTGCTGTTCAATGTTCTGGATGAATCTAACACAATCAGCCTGTTCTCTGGTGTATATCCACTTCCTGCTGACTCAGGGCAGCTTGCTTCTTCTGCCATTTATTAAAATGAAACATTCCTATTAAAACACGATTTTTCAGAGAGATGACCAAATAGATATTAGTAATGACATTATTAAAACTATTTTGTTTAAAATGAACTGTCACACTTGTGTGTTGCAAAGCAACACAAACAAATCTATTTCATTTAGTGAGAGATTGCTTTGAAAAGCTGGATTTCTTTCTTTCTATTAGAAGGTATTGCAGAGGGGATGTGATGTGTGCTCCAGGAAACCTCCAGCTTTTATAGCTATTAGAAAGGAGGAATATTGTTTCTAGTACTCTCCATAGCAAATAATGTATAATTCATGGATTTCATTAACATGCAAATATGATCCATGGTCTCCAATGTTTATATCTCCTAATAATCTATTAATGGTTTTAAAAGTAAAGGGTAATAGAAACATTTTGTATGAGCAACATTTACTCATGGCTGTCTGTGTTTTTCTCTAATTGTATAGTATAAGCATGTATGGAATTAAATGGAAACAATGGAAATCAATTAACCTATGATGCTCAAATAAATATTTATTGAACATAAGGCCACATGGCAAATAATTTGAGATTTGCTAGTGAAAGACCCTATTATCATCAGATGACAACATGCCTTAGAAAAATTGTGCTAGGGAATGGAAAGGTACCTGTTCTATAACTATTGCTTGAAATGACCCCTAGATTTGGAAATAGGATTTGTGTCAGGATTTCAACTCCCCCATGAAACATGCATGGGACAAGAAACAAAGAAATTTAACATAAATCTCAAAGACTTGGACTTTTTCTGTCCTCTTTGTAACAACATGGGATAGATGAGAGTTCACGGGGGTGCAACCTTGTTTAACGTTTTAGGATCAGCTACTCTCCACTTCCATGCTCTATCTGAAATTTTAGAGCTAGCTGTCAGTCTGAAAAAATGCCAAAACCCACTTCTTGCTTTGTCAGAGAAAACATACAGCAATGGCAGCCAGATAATTCCAGATTTGGGTTATTTTCTACTCTGGGTACTTGCTGATGAAAGTTTTCATGTTCTGCCTCCAACTTTCTGCAGTACTTTTGCACAACCCCTCCAGCTGATACCCCAGCCATTGCTAAGCCCCTCTTCTCTCCCTCTGCACAGGAGGATCTGCCAAGGTAGTAATTCACTTCTGTATCAGAAACCACACAAAGAGAAATAGTGCAAGACAAGGCCACATCTGTTCTTTGTTAAAAAATACATTTAAAGTAATGATGCTGTGGGCAACAATAAACCATTTTAATCAACTAATGGAAAGAAACATCCTGTCAAGGACAGTTTTGATGATTTTCATTTTATAACCCATAAGCACTGGACAGTATTTTAGACCAGGGTTGAAGACTTTTTGTCTGAGTCTGAAGAGTTTGTCTGAGGATAAGGAGGAAAAAATAATATGTCAATCTCCACAGCATTTCTCCATATTTCTAATAAAAAGTAATCCTCATATCACATAAATATGATACGAGTGATAGACTTCTGAATGTTTATTACCAAATAAATATAGGGCTTTTTTAAAACAAATACATATGTAATGTAAAAGCCCTTTATTGTACCAGTTATTCCCTTCCTAGAATGCTGATTTCTCAGAGAAATGAGAAGAAATTATATCCACAGACAGGACTTTGAATCAGCAACTTAGCTCATCCCTTTATGGGTGACTCTGTGGCATGCAGAATCTGACCATAAACTTGTGCCAGTGCTTTAATCTTCTAGTGTGATGATCTTTTTCAGGCTAACTGTGACTAAAAAGTCAGTCTTTATCCCCAGTCTTGTATATTATACCTCTATTATATCTTCCTCTCCTCTGAGGCATGGAAGAACACTTATGTACTCATAACCCTTCCAGAAATGAGAATTGCCTGAAAGCTACTGCTGTGTGACTTTGGGCAGCTGGGTGGTAGGTCCACCACGAGAGAGCTGGTTCAGAAAACAGTTTATATGCTATTCATATTGACCCATATGTGTAGAAAAAAAAAAAGATTTCTTTAGTAGAGGCTACCTGTCAGTATAAACAATCACAATTGCATTTGCAATAAAAATACCCAATTTTGCACAACAGAAAATCCTGTTGGTACATAGACTTCACAGTTCACTACAGATTTCCTTAATTAAATGAATGTAACAAGTTGATTAGACTTGAGAAGCTCTGAGAAAAGTCAGATCCATTTATACTGAAAAGTAGGACTCAGAAATAAATTATTCACAGTTGATTAGACTAAGACAAGCATTTCTCAAACATTTCTCAATACTTCAGAAAAAGCGACATATTGAACTCTATTTTACTGTGAGGCTCAAAATGGCAATTAACAGTCCTAAGCTGCATATAAAACCCAGTATGAACCACGTTTACAAGAACACTGTGTGTGAATCAAATTACTTTATCTTTGGTTTGAAGAACTTAGAAATAATTGCCAATAAGTATTCATGTATAGGACCAGTTTTTTGAAACAAGTTATTTTAATTACTAGTAGTGTCAGGAGTACGTGTAGGCGATTTTATTAGATTTAATGTGTTTAGTGAAGCTCCCTGAACTGTAGCTGGTTTATTTCTGTAGAGGATGAAATATTTAATATAACTTTATTATTCTTATTTTCTAATATTGTATTTATTTCTAAATGAAATCCCAGCATTTGATGCTTTTGTTGCATTCACAGAGAATATCAGGATGAAGCACAGCAATATGTTTATCCTCCAGAACATCTGAACATCATGTGACGTGGCTTTCTACAGACCCCACTTGTAAAATACATTCCTTTCAAGCTGCATGTATTTAGAGCTGTTTCCATTTGTACCCACACCTGGACCCTGACACAATGGTGAGCAGAAGCTCTTCAGTGATACAATGTGAAAGTGAAAAAAAATAGAGAGAGAGGAAAGGTCCCTGAGATGTGAACATTGTGGTCCTGAAAAATTATAGAAATCCTTGATGATTTTCATTTAGAAGCTCTTTTACTTCAAGCAACGTTTTTCTCAAACATGAAGATCCTTGAACTTTCCACATCCAAATTACTAAGAAAATTAACAAACAAATTATATCAGCAACTCTTTCAGTAAATAATGCTAAGAAGGCAGTTCCAAGATATTCATACAGGAGAATGATCAAACCTTAGTGTATGTCTAACACCTTCCAAGGGATATGACCTGTGGATTTGTTTGCTTTTCTGTTTTCCTTACCCACTGAGAACATACACCCAGGCCATTTCCAACACTGCAGTGGCAGCCAAGATGCCCAGGGCAGCTGCACAGCTCAGGACACTCCATGGCATCTGCCACAGTTGCGGCATGTGTCACAACCTGCCTGGAACACAGACAGGCACTGGGGGGTCACAGACACACAGACAGGCACTGGGGGGTCACAGACACACAGACAGGCATTGGGGGGTCACAGACACACAGACAGGCACAGAGGGGTCACAGACACACAGACAGACATTGGGGGGTCACGGACACACAGACAGACATTGGGGGGTCACGGACACACAGACAGGCACTGGGGGGTCACAGACACACAGACAGACATTGGGGGGTCACGGACACACAGACAGGCACTGGGGGGTCACAGACACACAGACAGACATTGGGGGGTCACAGACACACAGACAGGCACAGAGGGGTCACAGACACACAGACAGACATTGGGGGGTCACGGACACACAGACAGGCACTGGGGGGTCACAGACACACAGACAGACATTGGGGGGTCACAGACACACAGACAGGCACTGGGGGGTCACAGACACACAGACAGACATTGGGGGGTCACAGACACACAGACAGGCATTGGGGGGGTCACAGACACACAGACAGACATTGGGGGGTCACAGACACACAGACAGGCATTGGGGGGTCACGGACACACAGACAGGCACTGAGGGGTCACAGACACACAGACAGACAGGCACTGGTGGGTCACAGACACACAGACAGACATTGGGGGGGTCACAGACACACAGACAGGCACTGGGGGGCCACAGACACACAGACAGACATTGGGGGGTCACGGACACACAGACAGGCACTGGGGGGTCACAGACACACAGACAGGCATTGGGGGGTCAGGGACACACAGACAGGCACTGAGGGGTCACAGACACACAGACAGACATTGGGGGGTCAGGGACACACAGACAGGCACTGGGGGGTCACGGACACACAGACAGACATTGGGGGGGTCACAGACACACAGACAGGTATTGGGGGGGTCACGGACACACAGACAGACATTGGGGGGGTCACAGACACACAGACAGGCATTGGGGGGGTCACGGACACACAGACAGGCACTGAGGGGTCACAGACACACAGACAGGCATTGGGGGGTCAGGGACACACAGACAGGCACTGAGGGGTCACAGACACACAGACAGGCATTGGGGGAGTCACGGACACACAGACAGGCATTGGGGGGTCACGGACACACAGACAGGCACTGAGGGGTCACAGACACACAGACAGACATTGGGGGGTCACGGGCACACAGACAGGCATTGGGGGGTCAGGGACACACAGACAGGCACTGGCGGGTCAGGGACACACAGACAGGCACTGAGGGGTCACAGACACACAGACAGGTACTGAGGGGTCACAGACACACAGACAGGTACTGAGGGGTCACAGGTACAATGCCACTGTCTCCTCCCTCCTCCAGGAGCAGACTCAGCTGGCTCTACACCAACAGGAAGGTGGAAGGAGTAAGGCAATCAAGGTAAAACAACATGGCACTTTACCATCTTCCATATTTTTCATCACCTAATTCTAAAGGTGTTCTCTTGAACATGTCAGTCTCATGTGAAGGTTTACAGATGTCTGCAAACATTCATACTTCAAGGAACACTACAGTTATGCACTTTGCTGGTGTGTTATAAATTAGCAGTTTCCCACTCTTTATTGCCACAATAAATCGACACAGAAAGAACTGTTGGTATATACAACAACATCAAAGAGCCTGGAATAGAAATAGTGAATTGCAGTTATAAAAATAAATTCCTGTAAAGAAGAGAGAAGCGAAAAGGAGACGAATGTTCTAATCTTACCTTCATCATAATCTTATTAGCATTTCTCAGTGAGTAGTTCAAGTATCAGTCTATACTCTTATGAATCTGTCTCATAAATATGTCAAGTGCAAAGTATAGTTATTTTAATAGTCTGTGTTGGTGGGCCATCATGGATTTAATTAAGAGACAACTAGTGTATGAAATATGACACAAAAGCACCAAACTAAATGGAGAAATGTTTTACTGCAGATTTAAATCAGGGACACAGAAGTAATGATGATCTGGTCTTACAAACCTACCTACATTTAATTAATGCAGACCAGCACAGACCTGTTCATATAGGGGGAAAGAAAAGAAAAAGAGGCATTAAAAATAATGATTTAGGCTATACTATATTATTTATAAAGACATTTGCATTATCTCCAACAGCATTATGTTATTCATAAATATGTGTTTGTGGCTCTTAAATTAATTTTCAAAAGCACCTCTAATAAGAATTAGTAAAATATATTTTCAGCCATCCATTTTTCCACAATGAAACTTTTATTAAGCTTCCTGCCTTCCTTTGAAGGGTCTCAGAATGCTTAAATCATTCTGTTACAGAATTGCCAATATCCTTCTAGGGTTGCAATGAAAACTGTTATTTTCCACCCAAATCAGTTCTTTCTCCATCTTTCTCCATCTTTCCCCATTTATTGAAAAAATGAGGGCATGCTCAGAGCTGTGAGTATGCAGGATTAGATATTTGAGCACTGCACAATCCTTCCTGCTATCATCTTGGTGCACTGCTTTGAATTGATAGATTTGGCAAGATACACTGCTTTTAAGAAGCAGTGCAAGAGCATATATTTTCACATTTAAATTCCTTAAATTCTTACTTATGAGTTTAACACCATTTTAGAAAGAAAGAATCCAATAATTCCATTAAACCATTCCAGTATCTTGAACTGATCTTGCAAAATCATTGACTGCCAACAGCATCAGTTGCACTGAAGTTGAAAGCAAGGCATACTATTGATTTGTAAGGACACAGAAGCAGACTCTGAAAATAAACAGTTCAGAATACGCCACCCTGGCTGTAAGAATTGATACCTGGGTCAAGTACAGGAAGCATATTTATAAATGATTTTTATGTCCAAGACTTGGTTCTTTATTCACCTGATGCAACAGGTACTAGCTATTTCATGTTAACTTTTCCATCAAGTGGCTTCCAGTCATTTAGAATAGAATAACCTTTAATTGGTTGGTCTAGCAGGCAGTTAAAGTATTCAGAGATTTTATTAACCTTTTATTACTAAAGGAGAAGAAAATAGACAGTAGCCAGAGAGCATAATTAAGTGAACTTAGTCCTTATTTTCAGAAAACTCAGATCTGTGGATTCTAGGTGCTCTCCAAACACCATAATTTAGATTTCCAGGAATGTAATAAAAACTGCAAAATGACACAAAAATGAAAGTACTTCGAAGAAATGAATTCATAACTACTTTTTATTTTTTGGTGAAGAAAACATCAAAGGTTTGCAACTCAGCCTGAAAGGCAAAAATTGATAAAAGGATAGAGCCTATAGTTTCAAAATATTTTTCTCTTTAATGAACAGTTGAAAATATCCATAAATCTCTTCCCCTATCACTGTATTTAAAAAGCAGTCAGATCTTTTGTGCCTGACATGTTTATAGTAAATCTATTATCATCAGTCGTGTTTGCATAAATTGTCCAAAAGTTCATCCAGTCTTGGCTGTCTTTCAGTATTCATTAGTATTGAAGTAATTTTAGGAGTAAATGAAGGGTAAAACTGCACAGAAATTGAGATAATGCATAGAAAGAACAAGACTTCATATAACTAACAAGAACAAAGAAAGCTTTATTCAGCTAAATTCACAGAAATTGGTTGTTGTTTTTTTTATTGAACAAAGCAGTACATAAGTGTGTAATAAATAACCACAGACAATCAGGACAAAATTCAAAATAATATATGATAATGTAGTAATATAGTCCCAAATAGGTATTTATGTGTACACCTAACTAATCAAATGGCTCTTGTCACAGGTCTGCTGTGAGCCATCACCTGGATTTAGCATACCTTTGCACCTTCCTCTGATAGTAAGAATTACAGTGCAGAAACACAATGTGAGTCCCAGTCTTTCACTTTCTTCCTCAATTAAGAAGACAAATATAACAAAAATGGAGAAAATAACATTGACAAAGAACTGCCATGGGGGTACAGCCTGAAATACGGGGCTGGCTGAAGCTCCTGTCTGAGGGGAGGCACTGCACAGTTGAGGGCCCCTGCTTTCTCACGGGACAGAGGATTGGGGTGCCTCCAGCCTCCAGAGCATGTCCTGGTTTAGCTGTCCCCTCCATCCAGGATGTTGCCAGTGTGTCCTGGCTTAGCTCTCCACTCCATCCAAGATGTTCCCAGCATGTACTAGCTTAGCTGTCTGCTCTATCCAGGATGTTCTCAGCGTGTCCTGTTTTAGCTGTCTGTTCCATCCGGGATGCTCCCAGCACCCACAGCCTGCCCGTGTCCCCTCCCAGCCTCAGCACTGGGAGGTGTCCCCATGGCCCTGCCTTGCAGTGCTTGGCTGTGCCGTGGGTTTTTGCAGGAGGCAGCATGAGCAAGGTCCCCTTCCCATCGGGGAGAAGGAACAAACACAGAGCTTTCAGCTTCTCAACAAACACTACCAAATTCAAGAGCTTCCTCTCAGGAATCATTAGAGGCACTTTGTGTGGCATTGTAACTGGAGCATCTAAACATCTTTTAGGTTCCTTGTAGCACAAGTTAGTGACTTGATAAAAAGGGCTGAAAATCAAGGACAGAATACTGCTGAGTTACTCAAGTAACAAAGAGGTGAATAGGTAAGAAATACCTGTATTGCTTCACTGCAACCAAAGGAACAAGGAAACCCAGAGCTTTCCAGTCTAGATTCCCATGGAATCAAACCTGAAGATGTGCAGGAAGACATTTACCCTGGTCCACAATCTATACAACGTGTTCATTAGATTTTAAAATAATAGGGCACTATATCTCTTCACCTCAGGGTGTAGTTTCTTGTGATTTCCATTAAAAGTTTTGTTGACAGCAGGGTTTGTTCAATGAAGTGTGAACAAAATGATGGCTTTACGGAGTTTTACAAAGTAACTTACATTCACAGAAAGCTCCCCACACCTCTGTATCAAAAACAATTTGCAGAATTAAATATTTAACAAACAAGTTTGAAATCTGCAGTGATTAAATTAGTGAGATAATTAGCAAGATATTTAAGGTTAATGTTTACGAGTAGGTTAATTATATCCTTTCCCAAATCTCTGTTTTCATTTCATTTGACACATGTTGCAATAACAGTGAAAGTGAGGCCGCGCTTGCAGAGGTAGCAGCAAGGCAGCATGTGCCACCAAAGGTGACTAAACGCATGCTTCTGAGGGAACTTTTGTCCAAAATACAGTCTTAGAGCCTTATGTTCTTCATGTTCCAGCAATTCTCCATCTTTTACAGTGAATTCCTTTGAAGAACACTTCAGATCTGTATAAAGAAACATTTTCTACAGAACTTAAGGGATTTCATAGCTTCAAGGCTTCATCTAGGTCTCTGATGTTAATGACGAAAGTGGTGGCGTTTAATGCTCTATACTGAATTTAGTCTACATGAACAGCTCCTGTGTACAAGACTAAAGACCCAAGGCAATGTAGAGAACTGACATTCCCTCTGATTGGATGTCAATGAGGTTACATTACATTTATTGTAATGAAATTAAGAACAGAATTTGCTAAATGATCAGAAGGATGGTTGTAGAGAATCAAGAAGGGAATCATGTGCTTCAATAAAGTTTTAAAAAGCTATTTAGGAGCTATTTGTGCACAGGCAACAGGACATGACATCTGGATTAACTTAAATAAAGCTACTCTGAAAACATGTCAAGTCACTGTGGCCATAGGCTCTGAGAAACCAGGGAGCACAGCCATGCATGCAGTGCAATGCTCCCTGGCCCTGAGCTCAGCTATAAGATGATGCTGTTGAAGGGAAAGGTGCTGAAGCTTCCCAGTAGCAGAAGCAATATTTTTCAAGCATCTGACCACTATTGCCTCTTCTTCCTGAAAGAGTCTGTACATTTGTTGTCTTCTCAGCACACCAGAGCCCAGGACCAAACTTCCCAAAACCTGATGGGACTAAAATCCTGCATTATGGGGATGAGCCTCAAAATTTCCACCTTTAAACAAGGGAAATTGAGACCTAGATATTGTCAAACATTACAACATTTGATATTCGGATCTTATTTAGACAGCACATGTGATTTGTAACCATTACATCTGCCCCAGTACAGTTTACAAGGTTTCCTCCTTGGTAAACATACAATGTGTAGTCTGCTAAAAGACTCCCAGTCCAGCCGCCCTCCTTCAGCCACTAGCAGCCTCAGAAAAAGTTAATTTTTCATTTATTGCCAATTTTTGATTCTTTCATCTGGAAAGACAGCTGCCTTTCCCATAGGGCCAGGGCTGCTGGGGGCCCTGTTCTCATGAGCCATGGGATCCTGTCCTGCCCCAGTCCCTTGGAGGGGGTGCTGTTGGCTGTCACGGCACAGCAAGGGGGGCTCCTGGAGAGACTCTGCTCCTTCTCATTCTCACACAGCTCCAGTGCTCCCATTCCCTGGCATCGCTTCCTCCCCAGGAAGAGGGTGATGCTTGCTGGCTATTAACTGACACTTGCTTTCCCTCGTGTGGACTCATGGCCCAACCTTCCCTTGGGAGAAGCAGAGCCAAGGCTGCCAGGCTCCTGCCCAGCTTCTCGACCCCTCCCCTCCATTGTGGGGTTATAAAACTGTTACTGGGAAAGTAAAGCACACCTACCATGCTCCAGGGGGGAGGGAAGCCAGGACTGTAGGGGACAACTGCATAAAATGGTTTTTGTAAAAAATTATCGAGCTACCATTTTACTGAGCAAAAGGATGGATTTGGAAGTCTTATCCCTGTCTAGGGAGGATGTGCTTTTCTATACCTCTGCAGCTACAGGAGTCAACTTTCTGAGCTAAAGGAGTCACCTTTTAAACTAGAGTGAGCCACAGCAGTCGGTTCTTGGGTTCTGCATTCTAAGAAACTCACTGCGCTATGTTGAAACTTTGTTTTCTGAATTTTTTAAGGTGCAAAATGTTACTCAGTGTTGTTTTGTTTGGGTTTTTTTGTTTTGTTTTGTTTCATTCTAGTATGGTGCTGTTATTTGATATATTATTTGATCATTTTGCCACACCATTGCAAAACATTAACGTGCCCATGCCTGCTGGTCACTGCTGATAAGGAGGCTCACAAGACAGGAGCTGGTGCAAATCAGTCTCTGTCCTTTTGAAAAATTAGTTGAAGTAATTTTACATTTTTACTTTCCCAAAGAGACACTGCAGCCATTTCTCTTCCTTTCTTGTTTATTGTTCAAACCACTGCAATGTAAATATATACTTCTCTATCCTACATCCCTACTGCCAGACAAGCCCTCCCCTGCAGTATTTCAGGGGCAAGCACAGAGATGGGGATGCTCTGGGCTGCACTGCATTTGCACAAGTGACTGCTGTGAGTATACATGCAAGTAGAGCAACTGATTTTTGAAAGGCAGTTAGATACCCAACCAGTAATTGTGTGCACAATTACTGTGATTACATATGTAATCACGGTCATTGTGCTTTTAAATGATGCATGTGCTATTCTAAAAATTCACTGTATTACTAAAATTAATGGGAGCTTTGTCATCAATTTAAACTGATGGAGGATCAAACACTATGCATTGTGGCAATATCCAAGACGTATCCAAGAACAAACGCAATTTTTGCAACACAAATGCTAAATTCTCAGTATATTGAAACAGTAAAAGACGGATGGAGACACAGCTTTTTTAGCATTTATAGGTATATATTCATTATGCATTCATTAATAAATTATCATTTTTGAATAGAGTTCTGGATTTGATTCAAACTACACTGACCTTAAGAGAAAACCGGGGCTCTGGATCAAGTCTTCTTTCCCTAATGTTTCCAATTAGCTCAGGTTATAGAGCTCTGCATGCATTTGTTCATGAAAAAATCTTTGGCTTTTGACTGCCTGGTCTTTCAAGAGTTAAACAGGATTTTGCAGTGAAGATGCTGTGCAATACAGTAGGTATAGTGATATGTAGTATTTCACATCTAGTCTTTGTCCATGTTCTAACAATGTGCATTAAATGTGTTACTATTGTCTCTTTTCCCGATTAGTTTACAGCCCTGTAGTTCCAGCTGTTTTATTCTGAAACTCTTAAAACCCTGTCACTAGGGAGTTCTGTGTAATTGCCCATAATATGCACCACATTATCCATTTCAGGAACTGTGCTGAAAGACAGCAGCAATAAGGGGTTTTCTAAAGGCAGTCTGGTTTACACTAATGGATCTAACAGGAAGGAAATGCAATTTGAAAGAAGCTGATGCATATGTTCTATTGTTGAATATAATGTTTGATTTAATTATTAACTGTCTGTGATGGAAAGTCAGATCCTGCTCAGTTCTGCTTACAGTTTGGTACTCTGCTACCAGTAAAAACAGATGAGATTCAGTCTAAAGATTTAAGAGTTCTTTGTAAAGTAGTGACATTTAATTGTGCTTTTATAAAATATCAGCTGAGGAACTTCAATTGCACACTTCTTCCATGCAGACTGGCTTCCTTTTATCAAGCTAAATATACAATATAGAAGCCAACTCTCTTTCATTTTCCCTTGCATAAATCAGGAGATTCTCAAAGTTAACAATCTGCTGTAAATATTTAAATAAATATGACCAAATTGAGTTCATATTCACTGCTGTTCATGACCTATTCATTTTTATTTTATTTTACTTTCAT
Organism: Cinclus cinclus; assembly: GCF_963662255.1. Classification (NCBI taxonomy): domain Eukaryota; kingdom Metazoa; phylum Chordata; class Aves; order Passeriformes; family Cinclidae; genus Cinclus; species Cinclus cinclus. The sequence goes on along the minus strand of NC_085053.1, from coordinate 12,555,238 downwards.
GTCATACACATAGCACTGCAGTCAATCTACTGTATCACTGAGGATGTTCACAATGGACCCAAGTGAATTTTTAGGAAGGAGTTAAAATGTGCTGGCATGACTATACCTATCCTTCTTTTATCAGGGACAGAGGATTTGGCAGCTCGTTTCAATCCAATTCTATAATTGGTGTTTTGTGATGTCTAGTAAATTGTTGCATTGTGTTACAAAGGTCCCTAATTCCATGGGTGGGTGTTAACATGCTGTAAGGAATGAATTCATTATGGAGAACTCTTACCTGAAATTCCATTATCCCTTCTTCACCATGGTGACTCCTATCAAACTCATTCATATAACGTAATCTGGGAAGAAATAGGTACTGATGCTAAACAGCTGTATTTTCAGAGGAGCTTAAAGGTAAAAAAAAAACAAAAAACCCACAGCTCTTCTGCATGATTCAGACAAAAACAGTAGTTTAACACCACTAGTAAACAAAATAATTGAGCAACATAATTTCAGTTTTGCACTTTGTATCTGTCTGGTGAGATTATTATCTTTGAAACTATCTTAAACAGATGCCGAACTGCAGCTGAAATTAAACAATAGTAATGATATTTGGAGGGCATCCAGAATGCAGCTTTTGCTAAACATACCTTTCTACAAGAAGTGCACCCAGCATTAGATCTGTGGGATGCACCTTACTTTGCAAGCTCCAAAGAGATTGGTTACTTTTGTCAGGAAGGCAATAGAAAGAAATTTAAGTTCCTAGGAAATGCACCACTATGCCTCAGATCCCTAATTGATTTTGACAGCTTAAGAAAAAGTAGAGTCCCTGTCCCTGGCATACTTGTGTTATTGGTGTCAGTTAGTAAACTTCAGGTAAAGAGTGTGAAAGAGCCATTAGAGCAAAATCCATCTCACAATTATCTGGAGAGTTTTGCTTGTAATCTGTTCTCGGTTGTAAGGATTGGAGAAGATTTTCTGAAGACCTCAAGCATTTTGAATAATTTGTTTTAGAGAAAGCATTTTGAATAATTTGTTTTAGAGAAATACCTAAGAGCTTAGATCAAAATATATCCAGACAGCTTTAGCCCATGGCTCCTGGCAGAGCAGATTTCTGCTGGATCTTTCCTGGGTCAAGAACATCATAACACCAATCTTTCATAGGCTGTTTCAGGACTCCTGAAAAGGACCTTCTAAAAAGCCTTGCCAGAAACCAACAAATGCCAAGGTGCGCAGCCTCTTTTAAAAAGTTAACAATAAACCCACAAAACAGGTATGAACTGAGGTCAGCTCTCGTTTTGCCTAAAGTTTTCCCTCAGTTACACTGTTACTCCTACTCCCAATTAAAAGTTTATTGAAGCACTTTGCATACTCTAGTGTATTGAAGAAGCAATTGTTGAAGTGAAAAGGAAAACTGTCAGTTCTGAAAATAGCTTGGACTACTCATGTGTCATTCTCAGTGTATGCTGAAATATCCAGAAAAACGTGGCTCACACTGCAGATTGCATCAGATACCGACACATGTATAAGCAACTCTCTCCCCACTTTCTCCTCCTGAGGCTCATTTTTACAAAACGCATGGTTAGAACTAAGCTGTGCTTTCTGCCATTGGAGTAAACTACAATGGAGCAGAGCACAAAGGAAATTTATTCCCCATGCGTGTGTAGGATCTGCCTGTAGAGCTCAGTGTGAGAATCAACGGCAGACACGTGTAACAAGCACACTGCAGGGGAGGAGGAAACAGCCTGCTTCATTTTCTTGAATCCCATGACCAGACCTCAGGTACAGCTCTGTATGTGCCAGTGTCAGATTATTTGCAGATGACAAACGTGAAGTTCTTGTGCAGGTCCTGGGGGCTCATCCTCCCATCTCAGCCATGCCACAACCCATCTGGCCTGAGCATCCCCAGTGCACCCCCAATGCACCTGTGTGACCAATCCATCCACTCATTCCCTTCTCAACATGCAGCACCCTGCACTGTTCATTCTTTGTCTCCATCCCAAAGTACTGCTCTGTGCTGCCTTAGGCATGTCCAAGAGGGGGACTGCAAAGGGTCTCAGTGGCTACACAGAACAGCAATGGAATAAGGGTGGAAATCATATTCACAGGGAGACAGAACTGAACTCACGCAGGTGTTTCTCCATGTCTGCTGTGACTCCTCTAGGCAGCAAAACAGGTGAGTTTCCTGCATGCTAATCAGGAAAAAACCATCTGAAATATGCATCTGCACATGAGCATCTGTGCAGAGTTTCTCCAAACCAGTTCTCAAGTGCATTTTTTCCCTGTACGGGCCTCTTTTGTACTTTGTTGTGCCAAGAGGCTCATTTTGTATAGGTGGAGAGACCCCTATCCACCAGTCATCAGGGAGTGCTATTAATATGCAACATCTTGAATACATGAGCTGAATGACAAGCTGGCAGTGTTTGAGAATGTGTGGTCCAAGTTTATGTCTCTCCCTGAAGAGGCGAAAAGCCCCTTCCCGAACTCTCTGCCAGACTGTGCAAGAGATGAAAGAAAGGAGAATGGGCAACCTATTTTTTTGCTTCTCTCTTACTAATACCTTGATGCGATTGTTTCCTTCCCCAGTGACTGTGACTATGACTGTGAATGGCTGATTTCAAATAGTTTGCTACTGACTTCCAATGTTGAAACAGAACAGGACTGCAGAGTTGTTAATTTTTTTTTGTTAATGCTTGTGGAAGAAATTTGAAACATTCATTAAACCTTTTGTACAAAAAATTGTCTGTTGGATTCATGTGTCATTCTCGACCTTCTGTCTGAAATGTCCCAACAAAAGTGAGTTAAATTGAGGTCCTGAATTTTGGGCATTTTTGTATTTCACTTTTGGTCACACAGTGTCACCACACAAGGCTCAACTCAGTGAGATTTTAAGCCTGGAAAAACTTGCTGAGTTTTATGTGCCTGAGTAGCAAGGAAGGATACTAGCATGTCTCATTATTGATTAGCTGCAGTTTGGAAGGAAAAATAAATGGGTGTTTCTTATACTTCTCACCAAGAATATGGGAAATGATGTAAAGGGAAGAGGAGGAATCAGTCACCATCCCCGGCCTCTAAACCAGCCTGTGGCTGTTCCCAGACATTCTGTGGGGCTCAGGAGCTGGACTCTGCTTGTGCAATTTAGCTGCATCTACTGAGATACTCACCTAGGTCCTCCTGCACAAGAAATGTGCTGGATGCCGCTATGACATGGCATAACAGAACCATGCTGTAGTTGGTTTGCAGCCTAGGTGCCATAAACACATATTTTTGGTCTTCATCAGCTGATCATCTTTGGGGTAACCAGAAAGAATTAGAGAAGCAAAGGCCACAGATCAAAAAATTGCTTCCAAGTCTTGTGATAGAAGAACCAGAAGTACCCTGACATGCCCACATGTATCCACGTAGTTTAGGAGCAATGTCCACTGTGCAAGCATAACTGAAACAAGCCCACCCAGAGACCTTTCCTTGGTACAGTCATTCCCACTGAGTCCATGTGGCCAAGCAAGAAGCTGGTTTACAATTCTCCATGGCAGTGTAGAGTTAGGACGTGGTTTTGCTGTACTCAATCCCAGCTGGCTGGGGCCTCCTAAGCCATGAGTTTCAGATCAGCATCTCCCCAGCATTATCCTTGCACGAGCCTGGCCTGATCAGCCTGGGCTCCACCCCAGCCTCCACACAGAGCAATAACGGGAACAGCAAACTGGGCTTTTCAGACACCAGCTGTTTCCCTGGCATCGCTGCCTCCCTCTCTGCATGTGCCTTTGTCATTCCCTGAATCTCTGCCCACTGCACAACTCTTGGAATCAGTTAAAATGACTTTCGGTATGTTTTCCTCTTGCCTTAAAGGACTCGTGTGCTTTGCTTTTCCCTCAGTCACAGTAGCACATAGAAAATGGTCTACATGGAAAATGTGAAAGATGGTTTCTATGTAAATTGAGGTAATGTCAGCCAAATTAATTTGTTCATTCAACACCTATAAATAATTTTGTATTCCACATTTACAAATTTATATTATTTCTTATGGGGAATCTATTTTCTCCATATTCAATTCATTTTTTCACTGCTCCAACCATTTTTCACCTTTCAATAGAGCAGGTTCATTTACAAATTATGCCTATCAATTACAAGGAAATTACATCTTTTATTCCTTATTATGAGATTGAAGTTCTATCCCTTTTTTGGGAAGATTATGTAGTGTCTTACCAAAAATTCTTTTTGATTCAGGGAACAGAGGAAAGTAGGGAAGGTCAGACAAATGCTGCCAAAGTAATAAAATTATTAGCTACAATTATCAGCTTGAGTAAAAAACAGCTACAGTTTGTAGAGTGATGTGGTACAAATACATACTCTTATAATGTTATGGCCTTCCTTAAAATTCATTCATGCAAATTCGTTAAAATTTAGGTGAGTTATTAAGAACCCCATAAAATAGATAATCTATTAATGCAGAAGGCGCTAGCAACATTGATACTTTAAATCTAGGAAATACGGTTTTTTATCAGCTTGCCCTCAGAAAGGGTGAAGAGATTTTCCAGGATAAGAGACACCTGAGAAATTTAAACTTTCAGGCTGACATGTCTCTGTTGTTGAGTGCATGTAACCTCCCCAAGATCACAGACAGGTGCCAGGCACAGGTCTTCCACAGAAGAGAAAATCAAAGCTTTGAATCATACATTCAAGGGCCTCTCACTGAGAGAGAAGTGAAATAATTTTAAACAAAATTCTAGGTATTGATTAAACACCTCAGCAGCGGGGATAGTGGCAGCAGAAGCTGGGGGGTACCTGGGCTGTTCCCCAGCTCTGGCCCTGGCTTTGCATAACACTGTGTCTGGGAGCAGGGCAATTCCAGCTGTGCCAGAGCAAGTGTGGGAGTGTCCCCTCAAGCAGCCAGATGAGTCACCTCCTGTGTGGGCAGCACCAACCTCTGCTCACTAGAGAGGCCATGCCTGCAACATCAAGCATCCTTTCTCCAGGCACACTGTGGTGTTTTCCAGTTACAACCCCTCTGTGTATGGCCAATATCCTTGTAAACATCCTGTTCCTTCTGCGAGCCACGGTGGCTTTACACCAGCAGGCAGCAGTGGATAGAAAACATCTCAGAGTTAGAATTCATCATTTCAGCCTCCTGCTCAACTGGCCCCCAGAAAATACCATACACATCTAGGCTAGGGGCTATTTGAATGACATCAGATAGATTCCTCTTACCCTGCTGAGGGTATCCTCTGATCCCACCACAGTGAGGAATAACTTCCCCCTACACTGTCAGCAGGACAAATGTGGATTTCTTCAAAATAATAGAGATCTGAAAATAAAAGGATATTGATTTAGGCCATCTTGTCAATCACAGGAAAGAGCAGTCCAATGGGTATAGCATAAAGAGAGTTGGTAACAAAATGTGCTTTCCTTTCTGAAGACCAGCATATATACATGGTTTTAACATTGGATGGATGGATGGACTACGAACTTCCAAGCATTTCCTCTGAGACAAAGTATTTTGCTGGAGACAAGCAAGACCAAGAGACTTTCCACATGACCAAAAATAATGACTCAACCTACAACTTCATTAGCACCTTAGAAGGGCAACAGCAGGAAAATCTGAGCAATGTGCTATGCAGCTGAACTTGGAAAGCATCTGGTAACTCTCTCCTTGTTCAGATCCCTCAGCCACTGCTGGCACTCACATATTGCCCAGGTTCCTGATACCTGGTTGTCTTGGGATGCTACTGACACAAAAGCCTCCACCATTTGGATTTTGCTGTGTTCCCTCTCATTCAAAACAGGAAGGATGCTGCCAGCCTCAGGCATGCTGCTCCACTCTGCCCAGTAACCCCAGATCATACAACCAGCTATGAAAATGCACAGGGAGGCAGCCCAGGGTCTCACAGCACAGGCCTGCACAGGCTGACCCATGCATGGCATGGGACACTACACAGCCTTTATATTAAATAGAGCTTCAAAGCTCCAAAAATATTAACAGACACCAAAAAATAGAAGCATAAAGGTCCTTTAATAGCGCTATGCTGCCCTTGCCACGAGCTCAAGCGCTTAGTGAGGAAGTGACCTTTACAAAATTATTGTTTATGATCTCTCCGTGTGTGCCAGTATAGGCACAAAGAGTATTCCAATTTATTTAAAAGGTTACATATCAAAACTGAATATGCAGTACAACTGTGTTATCACATTGTATAGCTTTTACACAGGAAATCCAATCCTTGAGTATGACTTCTAGGCCGGATTCTCTCACTATTCAAACTAGAGATGAAGAAGCAATACATAACAAAATAATTCATTCATCCTACATTTCTTGGTTTTGAATTATCTAAAAATCACTCACTAAATTTCCCAAATAATTCCTGGCTTTAAATTACTCACAAATTTCTTCCAATAAACAGTATTTTAGCTTGCAAAATATTTGAACATGGAATCCAAGGTACTCAATACCCTGGAAAGCTAAAGATGGTCATGTTGAAAAATTTGGTTGTCTCAGTTTCAGAACCTGATTCAATTTCTTTTGAGTTCTATTACCCTCTTATGGTACCTTATGCATCATAAACAATCTCCCCCTCCCCTGCTGCTTGCTAGAGGCACTGGCTTTGCCTGCTGAGGGAGACTGACCCAGCACTGCCTGTTACCTGCCCTCAAGCTGGCTCCAGTAACCAGGTGGGAAACCACTCCCCTGCTCTGAGGGAATACCTGTGCCTGTGTATTTCCTTGCTCCACCAGTAAGAAAGTGCCCTGAACCAACCATAGGGAATATGCCATTCATTTGCCAAGGAAAAGAGGATATCAGGACACATTTAGTCCAGCAAAATAAGCTATTACACTCCTGTGCACAACAATGGATAAACTCACAAAATAAAAACTAAAATGAAATTTAGAAGTGCATTCCTAGACTGCAGTTGCCAACGAGGACCTCTCCTCCCCTGCAAGATTAGTAGCATGGGAGGTGCTAAGGCCAGGTGCAAACCTTGCTCAGGCTGTTCCCCCTGAGCAGCCCCTTCCCCTTGTTCAAGGTGGGTGAGCTCACGTTCCTGAGCTGGCCCATGGGGTCCTGTGGTCACCTCCACAGGTGGTGGTGACTTACCAAACTGTCATTTCTATTGTGTTCCTTAGTAAGAATATTGTTTTCAGCTTCAATTTTTCCTGCAAGTCAGTGGGCTCTAGATAATGTTTAAGCTGGATACACCATGAGGACAGTCTTATACAAACATCTTATTACATCTAGGACTTCTTAGGTGAAGTCAGCTTCTAATTGAAACCACACATCTCATTTTGGAGCTCCAATTACAGTCATTGCATGTACACCACTTTTTCTAAGCTACCCCAAACTATCAGCCATTGCAATCTACCATGTTTCTTGTCTTCAGTGGTTAAAACCCAAACAGCCACTTCCTTAAAATTATTCTGTTTGGACATAGTCACTGAACTTGGCTGTGATCATGGCCTGACAGCACAAATGAGGAGAAATTTGCCTCTAAGATTCACTTCATGCTGAAGAACAATGTTCAATATATTTCTTTAAAAATCCTCAAATGGAAATTGAAAATCTGCACAGTTTCTTATTTTCTTGTATATTCTGTTTCTGCTTCTAGGTGAATCCCGTAATTCACAAGGTAACGGTTTTCCAAAGTGTTCCACCTAGCTAAAATCTTCCTGGAGGCCTTCAAATATGCAGTCCCACAGAAGAGACCACAGATATCAGGCAGCATGATGTAAAATCCAAATTTCACAATTAAATATGTAACTAAAAAAATATTTTCTGCAAGTATATGAAATATCTAATTGAAAATTTGCTTTTGCAAATATTCATGAAAGTTAATTTCAAGTGCATGTATGCTAGTAGAGAGCAAATTCACAAAGTCATAGGCATGATCAATTTGGAGTTAATTTCTGAATTTAAATGAATATTCATACACACTTTGAACTATTCATTTAACTTCAATACAGACTCATCAGCACTCATTTGCACCTAGTTTTTATTAGTGCAAATCAGGATTAAAAACACTGAAATCAAAAGTTGAGCATGTCTGAAAAATCCTTAAAAATCACAATTAAATCAGCCTTTCTTATCTTGAGAATGGAATAAATCTAGCTTTCTTTTTCTAGCTTCCTTTTCTATCAAAATTTGAGAATGATTTGTTAACTTTTGAAGTTATTGTTCAGCTGTCAGCTAAAGCTATTTATATGCTTTGATACTAAACATTCCTTTATATAATGGTGCCTCTTCCTCCCAATTCCTTAAAAATTAATCATCCACAATACTTTTCCCCACATTTCCTTGGATTCAGTTTAAATGAAGTTTATAAAACTCTCATAAAATTGTCTATTTCAGGCTGATTTCAAATGCTACCAAATTGAATATTAAAAATTCTTCCACTTATGAAAAAAATTGACAATATAATGAAAAAGGAGGATTATATTTTAGAGAGCAAACTTAAGCAATGGGACATCAATGAATTATTGAACCATTTTCCTAAAGAGCAGCAACAGTCACACTTAGGCTATTTACATGCTTCGTGTTCTCATGTGACTAAAGAACTAGTGGGATATGATAATACAGTAAAATTGCATTGTTTGAAAAGCTTTAGTCATGGAACTTTTTCTTTTTTCCACATCTCATGATATATTCTCTCTCAGTTTGAAGGGAACTCAGCAGTTCCTCATTTTATTTGTCTTCAAATTTATCTGGAAACTCTGGGATGACCCCTGAAGCTGTTTAGAAAGATGGGATGATATTAAAGGTCATATTTTCAAAGACTTCACAGGTGATTCAGAAGTGTAAAGGTCTATTCTCCTGTAGGATCCATAATGTCCTAGTCACTTCTAGAAAGGGCATAAATCTGTGACTATTTAGCTCTTTTGACTGTCAACATTACTTGATCAGAGCAATGCACAATGACATACACTGAGTTGCATCACAAAAGCTATCAAATTACATTAGAGTTAATCGAGTTTGTGCTCTGTGATATCAAACATAAGCCTTTTCAGAAGATCCAACAGTGAACCTGATGCCCATCATTCTCAAAGACTAACCATTCCTTTCTTCCTCCTTTCCCCTGGAAAGATGAAGAAGAGCTGTAGAACAACATCTCTTAAGAATGCAATGGAACTTTCTGGATGTCGCAAATGCAATATTTGCAGTTGTTTGCATTTATATGGAGCTAATTACTTCACTACAACAGCATTTTCTGGGAAGTGTTTGCAACAAATGACAAATCTAAAAAAAAAGAGAGAGAAAGAAAAAAGGGTTCCTCCTCCCCTTTTATTTTTGAACCATTTTTTCTTAGATTATTTTAACATCTAAAATCAATATTTTTCTCTCTACTTATTTTCTTCAGAATGCAGCTTCTGGGCATATTTTACACAAGGCAAAGTGAAAGGCTTAGCTTTGAAGTCACAGAAAACTCAGTGGCCAAGTGTATCAACAATTCATGGAAATACATGTGAAGGCATAGAGCACAGAACTGGTACAGATCAGAGAAACCACCGGAGCTGCTGTATCAGTTCAGCTTCATTTATTAAAAGGAATTGACAAGATATTCTGTATTGGAGTCTCGGATATATTACTTACAGAACAACAGGTCAAACTTTATGAGAAATTTCTGTTACTGCCTTTCAAGGATGCAAAGGTCTCACTGCAGGAGGATCATTTAACTCCCCTGAGATAAGACATTCTCATTCCATCCTCTTCACCTTTATTTCTTAGATGATATTCACTCTTGTGCAATAATCAGTAATTATCTACAGTTCTGAAAATACAAACGAAAAATGACATTTCCTTAAATCCTTTGCTATTATTAGAATACTGAGACAGTCAATGATAATTGATTAGCTAAGACATGTCTTAGTGAAGGAAACTGGTTTAACACAAGTTTTAATTTCAGTTGCAGAATTCTGCAGTATTCTTTCCTATTCAGCAGAAAGAATTTTTATCCTTGTCCTCTTTGTTTTCTCATTCACCCTACAGTCATTTATTCAACTCTGTGGTTGTGAAGACTGCAGTAGCTGTTAGTCTACATGAAGAAATTATTATAGGCACACCAAATAGATGGTATGCAAATATACCATTGTGATTCATATGTTTCTTTAGGCTAATTTATATTTTAATGAATTTGGTCATTGGGAATTGAAGTACTTGAGCTTCAGAAAGAGGTTGTTGAAAACCTTTCACTGAAATACATAAATTTCAAGCAGGTTTTCAGCCAGCTCAAATCACTGTTGAGATCCTTTATTTAGTGAACCAACATTTCAATAAATAAGACAGAGATACAACTTTTGTATAATAATCCATAATTTGATACATGAGAGCTAGGGATAGCAGAGAAAGCCATGCCCACTGAGACAAGCTATTTCTGAGGTACAATACAGTTATAAACCACAATCTGAAAATTATTCTAAAATCACCTTGCCATTGTTTTGTTGCAGGAGTAGCTTCTTTCAGGAGATAATTTAAAGCAATTTGAAAGATGCCATCAAGATTGAATAGACAAGTTTCTAGTCATAATTGGGAAACACAGGAGTGGCTCACGTGTTGGGCAGAGGCAGGAATAGCCTGGTGGGAACACTGATAAGGTGGAAGTGGTCAGTGTTGCAGCCTGGTGTCACCAGAGCTGCTCTGAAGAAGATCGTCCATACCAAGACTTCCACAGATACTAAAGAACTGTAAAACAAGCATAGTTCTTACAGAATTTTGGCGGGAAAAATCCAGAACTCAGGTTGGTGAAAAGAATTCAGGCACCAATGAAACTGCTTTGGGGAGGGATGTAAGCCTTACACACACCAGGTGTGACAAAGATTTGCCAGTGCCTTCTGAATTCATACTGAGGCTTTAAGGTGCTCATTTTCCCTGAAAAAAAAGAACAAAACAACAAACCCACTGAATTTGAATTTTACCTAGGCTAGATACAGTCCAACATCTGTAAAATCTAGATTTCCATTGGCAATGCTCAGCTACAGGAGATCTGAGTTTTTAAAGAAGCCCCTGCACAATGGACATTTTGGAGCTCTGGCTCATTAGCTGTGGATTACTGAGCTCACTGCTGCTGGAAAGCCTGCGCTGTCATGGTCAAGCCAGAGTCGTCCGTGGTGGCCGCTGTTGGCTCTTTAAATAGATTACTTCAGTTTGGATAGAAAGAACATGCAGATTTAAGATCACAATCTGGAGGATAGGGAAAGACAGAATGAGATTAAGAGAGATATCACTAAAAAACCTCACACGCTGAAAACAATGGCAGTAAAATCACAATGACAGAACAATCATTTATGTCATACCAGTTTGAGAGAACATCGATTTAAAAGGTGTAATCAGATCCATTTATTGCAAGGACTAAAAAAAACATGGAAACTGTGAAAGTGAATACAAATACATTCTTTGCTGTATTTTAAACCAGTAGCATAGCTTTACCCAATTAGAATGAAATCCATCTTATAAGAAATATCTAATTAGATATGGTAAACTTATTTTATTTTAAAAGAAAGACATTGATGACTCCTAATTATACACATGCATGTTCTCTAAGTAAATTACTCATTGTCTAAGTCATTATGCCCAACATGCTCTTATACAACAGTGGCATCTAGTGGCCAGCGGCCAGGCTCTGCTCTGGCTGGAACAGGGAGACGGTCAAACGCAGGGGTAATAATAAACACCACCGGGTTTTTTGTTTAATAGATCGCATTATTTCAGATAACGAAATACGTCATGGATTGTTATGCTCGTGTTAATTACAGGCCTTTTAGCATCCTAGCAGAAGGCACGAACCGATTGATACTTGGGCACTGGGAGAGGAAAGGAAAGCCCATCCACTGCCAGTCCAGTGGAAACTAGGGCTGTGCCAGGTGCTTTCTGCCACGCCAGAATCGAAACACGGAGCCTCTTTCTGTACCTCCAGAGTTGTTCCCTGTAGTCCATTTGGTGCAGGTTTATCATTCAGGTTGGGAGAACTTTTGCCGTCAGCCGGGCGTTCAGCAGGGGGCTGAGCGGGCGGGTCCATGGTACCGCACAGCCCCGGCGGCCCCACGGGCGGCAGCACCAGCACCGGCAGCACCGGGCAGTACCGGCACCGCTAGCACCGGCACTGGCAGCACCAGCGGTACCGGCACCGGCAGCACCGGCACCGGCAGCACCAGCACCGGCAGCACCAGCGGTACCGGCACCAGCGGTAGCGGCGCTGGCAGCACCGGGCAGTACCGGCACCGCTAGCACCGGCAGGAGCCCCCAGCCAGCCCCGCACGGCCGAGGCAACCCGGAGCACTCGTGCGTTCTAGCGCACACCACCTCGCATGAAGCTGTTCGGCTCCATGCCCCACACCTCGACTGGAGTCAGCAAAGTCTTTTGCAAGCCCCTTTGCTTCCTGTAGCCACCCACTGCACGCTGGTGAGAATACAGCAGCGTGTGCTGCCTCTGATTGCAGCACTAGAGATAAAACACCCAATGGAATAAATAATTACATTTTACAGACCTGCATCCTGGAAGTATTTGTAATTAATGAGAAACAGAAAAAAAATGATGTGATGACAGCATGCCCCAAAAGCAATGCATCACCATGGCCCTGAATAACCTGCCATCAGCTGAGCATTGTATTTACCAGTAAATCTTATTTTACAAAAAATAATAAGTTTATATTTTAGAACTAGCTGGAAGCTCTGGATAACAACATTTTGAGTATAGACTCTTGCTACAGATGTCTACCACAGGCTTCAGTGAAAGCCATGTTTTAAAAAGTGTATGCCTCTGAGATCCAATACTGATCTTATTGGTCAGACATGCAAATCTAAATAGTAGGTCTCAGCTCCTCGTTGTAACAGGCTACTCCTATTTCCAGAAAAGCCCTGAGGCTTGACACCACAAGTCCTGACAATCATGGAACTGTCAGATTGGCAAAGGGTGATCTTGGTTATCTGTGATAGATTCCACCTCAATTCACAGGAATGCAATACTATTTCTACGAGTCTACAAATTCAAATGTATTCCGGGCAGATTTGAGCCCTTATTTCTTGACAAATAAATATCATAATTGAGATCATTAATTAAATTTGGAAGGTCTTCATGTGTTTTCTGAAAAAAATCACAATACATTAAACATGGATTTACAGTATTATCCACTTATTACAACTAGTATTGTCTTATTTTTAATTTCTCCTGATCAATCACACTATGAAAAGACTGACAGAAAATCTTGTAGAAATCAGCTGCTTTGTCCAGTTGTTTGGGAGGTAAAATACAAGCCGCCAAGGATTTCCTGCACCAAACCTGATCTCTAACCAGTCTGGGATTTTCCCAATTCTCTGCTGCTGGGTCCCACTCACCTGTTTTTTTTCTCAATCCAGCCGTCCTGCAAAGGGCTGCACTAAGTCAGCATTCTTCGACTGGATTGTTCCAGTGATCAATACAGAAAGGACAATGATTTATTTATAAAGCAGCAATGCAGCACTGCAAGAATTAGTTCTGTTCTGGAAATGTTTCCCATTTTACACATTTCCTACATGAAAGAATGTATAAACACAGTAACCTTCAGTATGAATTGCAGTGCAAATCACATTTTAACTGTACTCCTTCATTTGCTTCTTTTTGGGAAGGATTGTGTGGTTTTGCTGTTTGGCTGTTGGGGTTTTGGGGGGAAGGGCATAGGGGTGTGTTATTATTTATTTCTTTATTTATTTAAAACTTGTGTATTGATTTAGCAAGGAACAGGTAATAGCCGTATCAATTTTCTCACAGTGAGATGTATTGGTAGAAAAACTATTTTATAACTAAACAGAAATGACTGATCTATTGGCTAGCATGAGCTATTCTATTGCACATAGATTACAGAGCTGATATATAGATATAAATAACTTAAGCAATATCTGTATTTTAGATATGCTTCAACTAACATAGGCAGTGTTGTTAAAAGCAAAAAGGCCACATCAGCAGTATAACATACACTAGAAACTGATATTTCGTGTAGGAAATGGAATATATGTCTCTGTGTTCCTTATCATGTTGATTATTACATTTGGGAGAAATAACATTGAATATTATTATGGCAGCTTGAGAAATAACAATATATCTGAATCTGCAAAAAATACAGCTCATAACAATCTGGGCACACACTCTGTTTCCTAAAAAGTAAATGTGATAGAAAGTATGTTTTACATCTTCAAGAAGAGATTTTCCTCCCCCTTTTGGGTTGTATGTTTCTTCATAATCATCATTTTGCAATTTAATGTCAGAATGAAGCACAAAAGAGATTTTTTTCCAACAATTGGAATTGCCATGGCAACACCCTAGATCTCAGATAAAGTTTGGTCCTGTACTGATAGTCACATTAGCATTTGTTTTTGTGCTAAGTGCAATACTGCATGTGAAAAGCACCTCAGTCTCTCTAGTTATGTATAAGAAGATGTAATTTGATTATTTCAGAAATGTGAAATATAAAATTTTGACAGCTACATAGAAAGCTTCACCTTTAAAATCACATTTTTGAAATGACACAAACCATCAGAAGAAAATCAGGTACGGCTTTCAATATTAAAAGCAGTTATTTGCATCTCTAGTCTCACTTATGCTGAATCTGAGTAACTGTACACTGTCCCCTTCCCAGAAGCTCTTAACTTTCTCAAACATATTAATCTTCAGTCTTTGAATTCACATACATATATAAAGAAACTGATGAATTTAAGCAACACCTACTAAAGAATTAAAGGAAACTATTTTTACCAGACATATTTATAATTGCCTTACACTATTGCAAAAAAACAGTTGAAGACAGACATTTCTTCTCTGACACACAAAAATCCTATCCAAACTATAAGGAAACTAAACCCTTGAAATTACAAATATTCTGTGCTGGCAAATCAACATGTCTGTAAAACATATACATGTCAAAACATTTAGGATATATTCAGGAGGCTTTTATTCTCTATCATTACTCTGCAGTTTTGTAGAACAACCTACCAGAAACAAAATACAGAGGGACAACCATGACCATTTGAGCTGAAACCCGATTCCTCCCCAGGCAGAAAACAAAACCAGGATATAGTTTCTATCATGGTAGCGTACAGTTCAGATTTCAATCACTGATTTTTTCAAATACTGTAGAGCCAAATGCTGTGTTTCAGAAAAACATGATGGAAATACCTAGGAGATAACCATAATTGTTCCCAAATAAACTGCCTAACAAATAGACAAGAGTGCCAAATCACTTATGAATTTTAATAGTTTTGATGACAAAATAAATAGTAGAGAATGCAAGTTGAGACTGAAATTCTCTTGCAAAAATGAGATTTAAGTGTAAATCATTGGGCAAATTTAATGAACAATAAAAAAGAAAAGCAATTCAAGTATGTGGTCTTGGCATACTCAAGCAGGTACCACATACTCTGTAATAAATACAGTAAAGAATGCACTACGCAACGTTTCCAGCTGGAGAAAGAGTAACTCAAATGCAAGATCTGTGTCTCCTTTCTCTTGAAGGGACAGATAGGTAAACAACATTGGCTAGGAAAGGATCTTTCAGAAGCCTGCTATTAAACAAAGCAGCCATGGCTGTCATTGGAAAAATCCTAAATTCTAACATTTTATAAGTATACAGGGTCTGCCTGAAATACATGCTGGTTTTTGAAGTGTTACTACTCTCCTTTTCATAGTAGAGATACAACTTCATGGATGAAGGATGACAAGCTAAACTCCTCAAACTAAAAACCTGACAAGCTATAAACTGTATTTAAAGGCAGAATAAGCTAATGACCAAAGCATGAAGCTATGAAAATAAAAAAGCCTAGGACCAGATAGTGCTGGCTGTTGTGCGGCTCAGTTTCTAAACACCCAGAAAAACTTTTAAGTGCCTGTTTACTTGGCCCAAGAAGTGCACATTAGTCTTTACTGGGTATCTTAATACCTTCACACAATAGCCTTCCAACCTGACACTTAAGTCCTTAGAGCTAGGTGAAGAGTCCTGCACCACTTTTGAGTTCAACGACCTCCACAGCTGCAAAATCCTTGGCAGATAAACTCTGCATGTCCTGGATAAGGTCCTGAGAAGCCAGGAAAACATGCTGCACCAAAGTCAACTCAAATATGGCTCCTTTTTAATATTTAAATATTTTTTAATATTTAGGATACTAGGGAAGAGAAAGGAACATTCTGCTACAGTTCCTCAACAATGTTTAACTTTTTTCTTTATCCTATTAATTTCTATCCTGCAGAACAGGCTGTGAGCTTTACAATCATCATTTGAGTTTACTCCTGCTTTAATGCACAAATTCTAAATTAAGAGACCATTGCTATGGAAAAGGTAAAGCATTCTGTTAATGTGCATCATATCACACTCTCACAAGCAAAATGTTCACTTTGTGCAGGTAAAAACTGGGACCTTTTTGAAGATATAGGCATACTTTGAATCAGCTTTTCCGTATTTGACATTGTTAGGCATTCCCTGTGATGTGAGGCAAAAAAAATAAGTTGAGCTATGAAAACTCAGTATTCTGGTGATCATAAAACAGAAAATTGGGAGGGAGATGGGAAGACAGACAGCAGTAAGATTACATCACTAAGCATCTGGTTTTTTTCATACACTGCCTTGCCTCCCTATAATTTTTCTAGTGGCTCCCCTTTGAAGGGAATAACACACAGGTAGCTGAGTCACTGGCAGCTCTGTGTGCAAGCAAGCAGTTGTGATTTGCTTATGCAGTGTTGTGGTTTAGTAGCCATTTGAAAGCATTACTGAAATATCCCACTGCACATTACAAAGACTCTTGTACTAAAGATGTAACCAAAGATGTAGGCCCCAGGAAGTGCCATTTGTGTCAGTGGAGCACAGCTGCTCTGGAGAAAAAAGCCTGGGGCACCTGCAGCACCAACAGGGAAGCAAAGGGAATCAGCAGCTTTGGTCTCATTTGAAATAGGATTCACCTTAAAGTATTTATTTGCAAACACCTTGCAAAACATTTTTAGAGGAGTCTCCATTTTTTCCATTCCTAACTATTTATTTCTTCAGGTGTTTAGATTATTTTGCTAATCTTTCTCCATGCAAATATATCTATTCCTTTTTAAAAAGTCTATCAGTTCATTTTTTAGCATCCAGTATGTGCATAAATGAAGTTACACATTGAAAAACATACGCCCCTTTACAACTTATTCTTGAGCTCTAATGGAGAAAAAACAGAAACCTTTGAAATGTCTTTCTTCCTATGAAAAAAGTTACTTTTTTTTCCATTTTAGAAAAACATTCCAGAATGACAATTGGAAGCAGTAGTTTCTGAAACAGTTTCAAAGAGGTTTAAAACAGCCACTGTTTATAGTTATAATTATTTATGTACAGAGGCACAAAAAGGACAAAAATAAAATCCAAGACAATTCCAAACTCCTCACCTCTTCTTAAAAATCAGGACTACGTTTCTGATGACTCCTAGTTTAGTAGCTGGGCTAGGAATCTGCTTCTCATGCTGTCAAAGTTGTGTGTTGCGATATGGAACAGGTCACTCAATCTGTATCTGCTGCTCTCCTTCTCCCTTCCTTAGCTGTCTAATTTATACAGTGAAATATCAGGACAGACTACAACACTGCAGCCGACACAGCACATAGAAAAATGAGGCATGATCTTTTAAACATAGTACTCATTATAACACTGGCACTGGAAACACTTTACTCTTTTACAATGCAAATAAGCACATCTTAGTTGTGGAGGTTACATATACAGATGTCACAAAAGCACATTTAAAGACAGGCAAATATATGAAAAAAAATCCCCAGAGGAATCTGAATGAAGATTAAATTTCATGGGGTTGAACTCTGATCATGAAGGACACTTTCTGCACAGTGCATAATGGAGGGTACAGTATTCATTTTTATTTCTCAAACGTGTACATTTTCAGTGTGTACACTTTTAGTAATTAGAAAATAAATTTGGATGTTAGACTTTACATAAATGACAAAAAACACCAAGATGCCTTTTTCTTGTGATTTTTTTCCTTTCTATGTGCTTTATAATTTTTAAAATTTCCTTTATATGATCTCAAGATATTAAAGTTCAAATCACCTAGTATATCACTGGCAAAATAAGTCATATGTCATGCTCAATTTTAGAGTCATTAGCTATCTGTAGACACTGTCTTCTGCAGTGGAGTTAAAAAACCTAAAGAGAGAAAGACAGAATACATCTGAGGGTAAAAAGCCTTTGTGGGTGTTCATGGGAGTATATGGAAGAAACCAGCAAGAACAGTGAATAATGGAAGATTGCTAGTGCAGGTAGTGGGCTTATCTATATGACAAATTGATGAAGAATGAGGAGGAAAACTATGTTGATTTAATGCTGGCAATTTGAAGCATAGGCTGCACAGCTGTTTCAGACAGAAATACTAAGATAAATTCAGAAGCAACCCCTACTCTGACAGATTAATAAAAGACCAGGAATTATTTGAGCTTCTTAGAGGAAGGGATCACTAAAGAGCCCTTCAAATACCCAAGATATTGCACATAAGAATAGAAGAACAGCTCATCCAGCCCTTGCCTGTCTGTTATCAAGAATATGCTTTAAACTAAGAGTCAAGCTTTTCTAGTAGACATGAAAAAATACATATTAGAAGTGAAAAAGTAAAGAACAAAGTGAACACTTGCTACCGATACAGTTTTAGGAAAATAAAGTAATTGGTAGAGCCTTCAAACTCAAAAAAAAAAAAAATTCCTAACATAAATTTTTAAAAAAGCTGTACTGGATCTTCTATTTCAACTTGTTTCTTAAAATCATTACTAGCAATAGGAACACTTACCCAGGTAAAGTGAAGATACAGGCTTTTTACACTTCAGAAGTCAGACAAACCAACTCCATGTACACATTTCTACCAGTGCTTTAAACATGCCTGTGAATGCTGAGCCCTCCATTCTCGGTCAAATATGAAAAGGTTCCTTCCCCTGGTTCTGCCAGGAGCGTACTACGTGTCCTGCATGCTCACTGCTGGCAGTGTAAACCTACACAGTCATTTCAAACATGTTTTGGCACATTTTACTAAACAACCAGCCATTCTTCTTAGCTGGATTTCTGAAAGTTCGATTTACTGGCATTATTGTTCAGTTCCAGACAACCCAGCACTATCAGAAACGTTAAACTGCATCAGCAGCTTTCCACTGCTCTGATCCAGAACCCTTTGGAAAAATTATATGGATTAATTCACAGACCAAAGGATCAGAACTGAGAGTTAGTTCTATGTTAGTGGAAGAACATTTAGGAAATGTTAAGACTGCAAGGTAGAATTAAAAAAAGTTTTAAAAAAGCCCCCAAAACCAAAAGTAAGTAGCTTTGGTATCCCTCCCCTCCTTCCTCAAAAGAAGGGAATATTTCAGCGTGATGGCTCACTAATGAATTATTCACAGAAAGGTAGGGCTTTCTTTCCCAGAGGTTAAAGCAATGTCAAGTGAAAACATGTCAGTCTGCCAAGAAACACCAGTGGTGTGAAATATTTCAATGGAAGATGACACAATCGCCCCACTAATGATGTGAGCTCTTTTGGTGAGTGTATCTGAATTACATTCTTACAAAGGATGCCAGGCATTACCAATAATCCAATATTTAATTTTCGGAAAATTTAAAGATTAACAAGCTCTTCTGAGCAAATTCTAAAACCATGTTTTATTTTTCATTTATCAGCACTGCCTAAGCTTATTATTCATCACACAGTCCTCTTCCAGCACTCTTTATTGAGTATAAGCACTGATAATTTTAATACTAAAATGATCTATGTTGTAAAAATGCTCACCACCACCTCATCTTAGTTCTGGAAAGAACTTCTCAAACCTCAGTCCAACAGACAGTCCTAAACTGTGGGGAAGATCACAGGCCACAAAGTGTGACTTACTCTCTGGTATTTCGGTTAAACCTATTTTTCTTACACTTCCAGCAGATAAAGTAGAGAAAATCTGGTATTTAGGATGCTTTTTGTCAGGCTGTTCATTCTGATAATCAAGAAGAAAATTCCTTTGTCAGGAAACCTATTGGGAAAAGATCTGTTGTAGGCTTTTTCACCTCATTCACATCACCACTTATACACAACTTAGAAATAATTTTAACTTTTCTAAACAGATTGCAATTCACAACTTGATTTATGCCTAGTGCTAGTAAGAGATCTAAAGTACTTACCTTACAGGACAAAATTTGAAATTCATCCAGTGGACTTGATTCTCATGGGAAAATCTTTGTAGACTCAAGTGTGTTCTTCACAATCTCTCTCAATCTCAAGAAGAAAGTTCAGATCAGTTCAGAGTTCGCTGCACTTGTGAGTGGGAGGAGAATCTCACAGAAACTCCACAATCTCTGTTCTGCACCTATATTAAATTTTGGTGCATTGTATGAGAAAATTTTAGCCTACAACTCAAACAAACAACAAAGCTTCATCTGCCCAATATGCATGAAATTAAATTACAGGCAAGGAATTAAGAATAATTTCTAGACTGAGCCATGCTCAGATACTTAAAAAAAAACAAACAAAAAAAACCCCCTAATACTACTTAAAGATTCAAATTGTACAGAAGTAAACTGGCCCCTAAAAACACATGGTCTCTGAGGATATGTGTGCGTGCAGTGCCTGCAGCACTGCCAACATTGGCTGTGACAGCCAACGTTTAAAATCAAAACTAGAATCAGTCAAGCATTTATTTACAGGTACAGGAAGGATTCCTTCAAAAGTTGTTCTCAAGCCTCAAGGTAGGACTAATGCACCTCTAACCATTTGGATCATTACTCTTTCTCCCTAATCACTGTGTATTTGCTGTCATATGTTCAGATATGAGACTTCATGAGCGACGATCTTTCTGGCCAAGGAACTGTTGATTGCCATCCTTCACTCCATCAAACTGCTTGGATCTTGGCTGCAATGATTTTTATTAAGCCTGTGGATTTATTCCTACAATGCAACCTCCTCACCACAATCAGCACCAATGCCTCTAATAAAGACAGAATAACATATTTCATTATTTTTGGGGCAATACATTTAATACCTCAACAGTGACTACATGTTGTTCTTAGTGGCTTGCTTCTGAATCTACTTGCTTAAGGCTGAGTAATTTTATCATGTTTAATATCCAGTGCAAGGTCTAGCTCTGCTTGACTTTAATTTACCTTACTCCTACCCTTTTCTAACTCTTTTGCATACATTTCTACTCCTGTCAGTCCTTTCTGCAATCTTTTTACACTCTGCTAATTTACTTTTAATTATATGGCTATTGATCCAGTTATAGTATTTCTACAATGCTTCTTTCTTTGTTCCAGATATTTATGCCAGAGAGTGTTAAAAGCTTTTGAATAAGGAAGTTCCAGACCTTTTCCACATTTAAGTTTCTGGGCTTCTTTGGTAGATTGATTCACATCTCTAGAGTATTAAGCTTTGAAATCCTCATTTACACACAGATTTCTTTTCCTCTTGTCATTTAATTTTATCTGAATCATACATCATACATTCCTCAATCACCTCATCTAGAATATCTTCATTACTTAAATGAAGCCTTATTGATGAAGTGAAAAAACTGCCAGCTATTATCAGCAGAAATAACCAGTATTATCAGCATTTCTTCTTCAAGCTATTCTGAAGTTAAATACTTCCATATGCAGGGCTGCCCACCCATATGGTCACAACTCCTAGTAGTACTTAAAAGCTTTAACCACGCACAGAATGTTAAAATATAAAATGCTTTAAAAAGATCCCTTTTAGTATGCAAATTCAACCCTACAATATCCCACAGACCCACAAAACTCATGGAATTTTTCTATCATTCCCTGATTTTAAGGTGTTTTTGATTCAAAAAACATAGCTACACTAAAACTATTAATTTCTTTAATCTGCCTCATAAATTAACATGCAATTCTACCTTTTGTGATTACCACATCAGATTTCTCACATGTTTTTCCACTATATGCTTGTAATCCATCTAACATAGAATCATTAAGGTTGGAAAAAACCTCCAAGATCATCAAGTCCAACCTCTGACCTAATGCATCACGACTACTAAAGCCTATCTCAGTGCCACATCTCATTTTTTGAACTGTGTTTCTGCTCAATGTCAGTTCCATCATCATTGGAAAACACTTGAACCGATTTTTTCTGTTAACAGGAGATAGGTTGGGTAGTCCAAAAAATCTGTCTTACCCTGTTTCTTGGCTTCAGACTCATTTTATCCATCATGCCAACCTCAACCCCCAGAGGCAGATTACAGAAGCTATTTCCAATTTTCAGCTTCTTCAATATACAGCAGTACACACCATTACCTACCTCTTGATCAACCACCAGATAATTTGCATCCATTCCACTCTGCATTGTGGTAACCTAAAAATTGACTGATTAATTTTTTAAATAGACATACTTTTGTTTAAAAATCATTTGCATTTCAGGCCATATTTTTACTGGAGACCCATTCCTCCAGTTTCCATCCTGATCTGCATGTTACTACATCACTTGGTTTTTTTGTACTAAAATATAATGAGAAAAAAAAGATTTGTTAATTAGATTATACTTTTAAATATACTGCATAACCAGTGGACTGTTGAAACCTTTCATCTGGGTTTCAGTGGATTGTTGAAACCTTTCTTCATCTGAGTTTAAGTTAATAACTACCATGTTTGCGTTTATTATTTACTTTCACCTCCATTCTGTACTCCTATCAGGCATGTTTTTTTGTTCCAGTGTGCATGTAAAATTAAAGTTAAAGCATCCTAAAAACAGTAGCATATTTTCATGGAAACCTTCAGCTAATTTGTTGTCTGGTGAATAATCTGAACTGGTTGTGCAAAGCACAGGAATTAGGAATCTTCTAATTTAGGGGTATGCTCCTAAAGCCCTCAAAAGGCACACAGATATCAAAGGAGATTTGCTCCAATCTATTCAATTACTCTTCTTAGCAGAGGGAATAGCTGAAGGCAAGAATGGCTGCAGCACTATATCCAAAACACTTCTGTATTGCCTTAGCAGCACAGGGCTTCAAACAGAATCCACACAGCTTATAGGAAATTATATGAGATATTTTTGGCAGAATGGGTGCCAAATATAAGTCCTCCAAGTCTTGTATCATTCCTCCTGATGGCTTGAAGGGCTTTCAGAAACACAGAAATACAAATTCACATGAAGGCACTCCTAAAGTATTCCAGCCTGCTAAAGAGCTGGAGTAATTCCCAGCTGGTTGAAAACCAGATGAGTTTACCACTGAGACCCTTCTCTCTACACTCAGCTATTAGTCTGGCCTCAACAGAGTTTGCCCATCTAAGAGATAGTCTCAAAGGTGCTAGAATGGTTAAACTGGAATTTCTCTTGAGCAAAACCAAAGGTGCTTTCAGAGATGTTGAACATGGAACATGTACCCTTTCCAATAGTTGTGATCTGCTCATTGCTTTCTTCCTCATGCATATCACATGAGAACAAGAAAAATCTAAAATTCTAGTCTGTTTCAATAGTTTCATGTACAGTATAGAAATGTGAATAATTTGATAGAATAAATCATGAACTCAGTTTGAAGAGAAATTTTAACAGAGCACCAAAACAACTACTATAGTATATGTGGCCACAGGCTGAGGAATGCAATCTAACAGATGGTCATTTGCTGTCTTAAGTGATATGGCATATAGAAAGGAAAATACTATTCTGTTAATGCTTCAGAAGCTCAACAAAGCCAAAAATATCATGGAACTTAGCTTCACAGATAAGAAAAGCACAATATTAAAGGCAGAAGGAACCAACCTCTCTGATTTCTAAACTTTTTTAGAATATGGAGTAGGTTAAGTGCAATTATTGTATTACATGCCTCTTATGTATATTCATTCCTATAGTCTTCCTTTTTGAAGTCTACAGCATCCTTCTAGCAATTGCTTATCAGAAAGATGAATAAAGAAGAGAAATTCAATGTATTTAAGCTTTCATGTAATATGACAGGGATTTAATTCCTGGCAGCTGGGGACGTACACCTACTCTCCCCTGCAGTTTCATCTTGCCTAACAGCTTTTCTGTTTCTCTCAGCAGTAAACAAGTACCAGTGCTAACTACAGAGCTCACTGCAACTCACCAGAACACAGTATTTGAATGCCACAGTCTATCCACCAACCTCATTTTAAACAGAACTTCTTCTGCAAATCCACAGGATCAACATCATCAGTGCATTGCTATTACATAAAATCTGTTGGATATAATAATGACCTAATTAATTCCATTGTGTCCCCTCTAAGACACAGACCAATCTGGTCATTTTCATTTTCTCACAACAGAGAAAACTGCAGGAAGCAAATGACTGCTTGTGCTGCCACTGTAAATCACATCTGCTGGAATACTTCCTTCCCATCTGATCTAGAGCTCTTGCAGCTGCAGTCTGACCATACTGTCCAAAGTCACTCTATTCTTGGACTACATCATGGTATAAAGTCTTGAAATTTAAATTGCTTTCCCTGCCACTCTTTTCTAGAATTTGGCAGTAGTTATTCTCAGTATCTGGAGACAAATACTTCTCAGTTTTCAAGACACAGAGCCTCCAAAATTGTACACAATGCAAACACACTAAGACATGTTAAGAGGAAATTAAAATAAAAAAATATACAAAATTACTGAAGTCTGCTGCCCTGTGCACTTGTGTTCGTGCACACATTTGCTATTAGCATTCCCACCAGATAGATCACATACCTTAGCTAATCCCAAGCATGTCATGCAGTGGTGAGGGGACACCACTGGTTTGTTGCTTTTGATGTGTTCTGAGAAATGGGAAATAAATACGCTGTCACTTTACTGTCCACCAGAAGCAATAGATATTTTTAAATAATGAAGACATATGGGGGGGCTAAATATAAAATTAGGGCACATGAGTAGCACAGTTGTCTACTATACTACCAGTTTTATATGTATTTATTCTGGCAGGAAAGTTTTGAGGTTTCCTGAGAAGTTTTGCCTAAGGGGTAAGAGATCAAGGCATAGTGCAACAATCATTCATTCTTCTATAAATCTATCTCAGTATTTTTTTGAGATTTAGGTATCTCTTTTAAAGGTGTTGAAACTATTCTGAGCTATTCAGCAACTTTATAACAAATAAAGTTAGGAGAGGAAGAGGATGGTCAGGTGGAGGAAGAATCTTAGACCAACTGCCAAGTTTTCACACAAGGGCATTTCCACATGTTAATCTTTGATAAGAAAACTATCCTAAAATACTGTAAAGGCAGCCATTCCCATTTTAAGTGTGACATCTTCTATATTGGGGAAGATCGGTGCTCACAAAAGACCCCAGTATTACTCCTTTGTATTTTTAAATTATTCATAAACCTGCTTCCCTGACCAGTCAGATTGTCTGTAAAGATAAATTGTTCTTTGGTCACTTCTGAGTCTCACCAGTTTCCAGATTTTTAAAATAACCTCCACTATTAACTAAAATGCATCCTTTGTTTACAAGGACTTAGCAAAAGCTCCTCATACACTGAGAATAGTTTTTGGCTTATAGATTGCAAAAAAAAAAAAAAAATCAATTACAAATGACAAGAAAAGCTCTCCATGAAGTAAATTCAGAATTTATACCTAAAGTCATTTCAGGTACCCTGTCAGGCTGTGTGGATTTTCCTCCAGCTCTGGCAGACTGTAATTGTTTACTTAACCTGGATATTGATTGTAGTTAGACTGCTGGCTCACTTCCTTCAGCCAATTCTTACTTTGGCAGTTTCACATACATCAATAAAATTTTCTCTCTGCAGCCATGCTGTTCACATTCTTTCCTCTGGGTCATAATCTACTAAACATGACCATACTTTCATTTCTGCATTATGATGATTTTTTTTTTTAATTTTCTGATCTTTGTAGAACAAAAAGTGGAAGATTTGAGCAAGAATAACCTTGAATCACTGTCCTTTACAATTATTATTATACAGAGTTTTATGGAAGAGCTCAGATAAAAGTGAGAGATGCTCCAGCAGTGTAGCTGCAGTATGAATTTTCTATGTGTTTTATGAATACATATATAAATGTCATTTTTTATCAATTAGTATTAAATTGTTAATGAGGTTGCATGTTTTTCCAAACTTTATGTCAATAGTTCAGATGTGAATCTGAGAATTAAAAAAATCTCATATATAAAACTTTCTTAGTAATCATCCTGGTAGTAATAGACTGAGGCAAAAGGCACATTAATTTGCTATCTAAAAAAAAAAAGTCTATTAAAACATCATGAATACAAAGTGTTAATTCAACCATGATGTGACTTCTCTATTGGTTCAAGTACTCTCACCTACTACAAACATACTTAGGCTTACCTACTAAAAAAGTTTTGAGGGTCGCTGAAAGCATGTGTGAACATTAAAGATTGCTAAATCCATACAAATTAATTCTGTAAAGGTGAATTAACCTTGAAATGGTGGCAAAACCTGTGCCTAAAATGTAAAAAAATTATCACCAGTTTGCAGTGTTTTCAGAACCACTACACTGTACCAGCTGAAATACAGAATTCTTCAATTTAAATGAATTATAAACAGATACTTGCAAAGAAATAACATTCATATCAACCACTGCCACTTTTTAAAATTTATTTAACAAGCACCTGGTCATTGATAAACAGGAAAACTGAGGTCCAGTATTAATCTG
Source organism: Cinclus cinclus (assembly GCF_963662255.1). NCBI lineage: Eukaryota > Metazoa > Chordata > Aves > Passeriformes > Cinclidae > Cinclus > Cinclus cinclus. The sequence goes on along the minus strand of NC_085053.1, from coordinate 12,528,693 downwards.
TTTCTCTTTAGCTAGAGTTCCAAACTAGTCTTGAGAAAAATTAAATAGAGAGAATTCCAACTCCTGTATCAAATTAATTCAATAAGCCTTTATATGTATGTAATGTATAAATATTTTTTGCATAGTTTCTGACTAGGAGGATACCAGCAGATACTCTAGTATTTCACACCATACAGTACAGATTGCTAAATATACAGTTCCTCAAAAAACAAGGACAGAAGCATTTATTTGAAAATAGGAAACCATTTTTTCAGCAGAAAAGACAATGCTGCATTAGAACAGGTAGACTCTATTTGACAACAGTGCAAAGTATTACATCCCCTCACCCCCCCAAAAAAAATCAATGCTTTCATATCTAATGAAGCCTGAGAACTGTTTTTTGATATTGTAAAACATGTGAAACCAAATAGTGCTTCACCTGGAATATTTTCATGTCTAAAATTTGGCAGTAACATAACTTAAAAGGATAGCACATCTCCAGATATTGATCAGGACTTTGTACAGCTGCATTGCCATAAAAATGATCTGCAGCTATAAAAGAGATAACATGATTATGAGTACACTACATTGTAATTTCCTTTGGGCAGTCAGAAAGGAAAAACAGTCTGATAGTCTCTGAGGAAAATAAGCTTGCAGGACATCCACCATCTGACAGACAAATCATTTTACAATATTCCAATTAAAGAATCATCCAAACTTAAATTAACAACAACAAAAATAACACAAGAACTTTACCTTTCAACCACAAAACAAGAGGCAGCTGAAAAGCCAAGCAGCTCACAATGTATAGAGTTTAATGTTCAATTTCCTTGCGAGTTCAGGCATGGAACATAAATAGTTAACCTTATTCTGAGCCATTAAATGGAGCTTACTAAAAAGCTTGCTCTAATAAATGGTATGATATGAAGGTCAGCCCTTAATTCACCATCAAAATATCTTCTGGGTGTAAACATAATGACTTCTGCTTATGCACTACACAACCCTGACAAGAATGCTACTTGACAATCCATTTCAGACCTAGAAAAATGTTCTCATTTGCGTCAAGGTGCTGAATGTCAGCAGATTCACTAACACGCTTATTTGCACTGCGGTGGTGGAACAGAGTGAAACACCATGAGCCCTCCATACCCTGCTGCTGCCTGGCTAGGGAGATGGTAAAATAAGACAAGATTTAATCCTGTCCATATCACTGTGCAGTTGGTGAAACTTGACAAGTCAACATTAAGTATTCAAAGTGGTATTGTGGCCTAAAGGGATCACATGGAGCCTGCACATAAGAGCAAAGGAATAGCTTGGTTCTGCTTCGGTGTTTGTAAATTTAATTTGTTCAAGGAAAAGCAACTCTGGAAGGGATTACTAGCTAGGATCAACACTCTTACCAAAGAAAAAGAGAAAATGCAAGTAGGAATAACATTGACGTTTCTGTAATACAAAATAGCTTTTTGGGCTTAAGTGCATAAATAAAATTTAGAGGCGATTGCAGCTCAACCCCAGCATATGAAAATATTCCACTTAGTGTTCCTGAGTAGGAGGGCCTGGGAAGCTTGAGTGTTTCATGAAAATTGCATAGGAATTTAGAAAACACACTTTACAAAATATTAAAATTTATTTAGCAAAAGATCATTGAGTATTGTTTCAGTGCAATACCTACTTCTTTAAATAAGTGGGGCAAAAAAAAAAAAGCATAGTACAACAACATCTAATATATTGACTCTTAATTATTGCCAAGATCTCATTCCAGAGGTGCAGGGAAGGTAGTCAGGAAGTAAAATGTGTAAATCCCTGGTGCCCAGGAAACATGGAACCTGTGAATATACACACATGGAAATGAATTAAAACCAAGATCTATAGCAATGCACTTCTGAAATAAAAGTACAAGCAAAACCTGCAAATTTCCTTTGATAAGTGCAGCTCTGTATTTACACTGTCTAAAATATCTTTGAATTGAACAATTATTCAACTATTTAAAGTCATCTCTGGTCCTAGAGCAGGAAATGAGCATGAAATTCCTGAGTCTGTAAAATGCTCTTTTTGCTAAACAATGCAGGGGAGACGGGCAGGCAACCTCCCTGGGACTCAGCATGGGTGGGAAGGTGCCCTGAAGATGTATTTGCTTTTGAAGATGTATTGCCCTTTCAATAGAAATTAGGGACTACTGGGGTAGAGGGTGGGGAGGACAGCTGAAAGTGATCGCAGAATTGTCCCTATTTTGTTTTAGCAGGGGTCCTTTTGATGATTAAACCTCCAAATGACTGCTAAATGCAATGTATATTTTTCTAGAGTGAAGGGCAATGAATACCTTTTCCTTACAGATTGATGCTTCAAATATAAAGCAGAGAAAGATAAGCACTGCCAGCAAGAAATCTAAAAATATATCTTCTTAAGCTTGATTAATGAGCTAATAAAAAGCTATAATAAGAAAAAATCCAATTAAAGCATCTTGTGATATTTCTCTCAAACAGATAAAGAATCCAAGAGCACAGTAAAACTTTGAAAAATTAGTATGATTCAGACAACAGCTTTAGTATTCAAGCCTACAATACATCAATTTTATACTTTCTTTGACTGGCTGTCCTTTATTTATCATCTCTGATGTGTATTGTCTGAAATTGTGATCCTTGATGAGTTTTATTTTGTTATTGACTCACAAGTATATCATCTGAATTTAAATACAGATTTATTAAAAACTCGGGTATTATACAGGTTGTAGGCACTTATTCTATCCAGAAAACCTGTAGGCCTCTAGCAGAACATGTAGAAATAAGGGTAAAGCCAGTGGAAACTATATACTATCAGGTATATATGAAGTCAGACAACAAATTGGCCACACTTCTCACTGATGGACAAAAGAGTAGAACATTTATATTGTAATAGTCACTTTTCATCAGTCTTTGGTACCTGATCAAAGGACACAGGAGCAGCAACCACACTGGAAAGGAACCGTAAAAAACACAGAGGTAGGAAAAGCTGCAGATTTGACACCAGGTGAGAAGCACGTGAAGCACAGGGAGCTGCAGCACGGCCCTGGCAGCACCGGGAGGGGAGCGGCGCTCAGCTGAGGGCTGTGGGGAAGGCAGCACCCCAAGGGCACCCCGAGGGCCGTGCAGGCCGTGGGGAAGGCAGCACCCCAAGGGCACCCCGAGGGCCGTGCAGGCCGTGGGGAAGGCAGCACCCCAAGGGCACCCCGAGGGCCGTGCAGGCCGTGGGGAAGGCAGCACCCCAAGGGCACCCCGAGGGCCGTGCAGGCCGTGGGGAAGGCAGCACCCCAAGGGCACCCCGGAGGCGCAGAGCTGAGGCACAGCAAAGAGCAGTAGGGCAGAGAGTCTCCAGTCTACGGAGAGTCCGAATGAAATCGGGAATCCTGTTATCCTGTTGTTATTCTAATACTACAGAAACTGTTTCTTTTCACTTACTGGAATGTCCTCAGGCACCAGCGAGTGTCCTTTTGTCCCGGACAGGCGCGTCCCCTCTCCCTCCATGCCAGGCCCTGCCGCAAACGCTGCCGGCACCTGAGGCGTGGAGCGGGCACCGGCCCCGGCTCCTCGTGAATTTTAGGGTATTTCTTAAACAACAATTAAAACGTCTTAGTAAACACTCTGTAATTAGGCAGACATAGTCCTTGTCTCATTGCACAGTTCAGTGAACATTTGTTTTATTTTTTTTTAAATTTCAATCCCTTTATTTCAAGTTGTGGTTGAAGACTTCGCTGAAAAGTGTGAAATATCAGATGTATTTCCTCATCAGCTGCCAGCAGTATTTCACGAAGGAATACTTTTTCAAAATACTTTAGTTTGATTACGAGGTTTGCCTTTTCTAATATGACAGCAAAGGAACCAGGCTACACAAAGCCAATGTTGTATCTGCCTGTTTGAGAACCCGCCCACGACTCCTGAAATTTACATTAACAACAAAGTTGACTTCAACTATTTCAGGCGGCGCCTGGGAAGGCACTGGGCCCCGTTCCGCACGGAGCGAACGCGGCCTCGGGGCCGAGGGCGGCAGAGTCGGTGCCAGGGAAGGGCTGCAGCCCTCGGCAGGACAGAGCTGCCTTCCCCTCCCGCCGATCCCTGCTCGGCCCTGGCTCCTGCCACCAATAGCGCCGATCATTACTTCAGTTCAGTACTGGCAACTTTGAAATCCCACAATTCCGATGGCTTTACTTTTAAAAAAAGCACGGCTTTGCTGCTTTTAAATGTTTGGTGTCTCCCTCCCCGCTGCTTTCCTGACGTAATGTGGTGTCACTTTGTCCTCACAAGCACATTTCTTAACGCCAAGTAGTCCCTAGCCTCAGCATCAGGACGCACTCCTGATCCCAGAAGGGGTCCAGCTACGACCGACAACCCAAGAGAAGCTGTACGAGAGGCAAGAGACAAAGCAGCAACGCGTGCGTGTTGCCCGCTGCCCGGGTGGCGGCACATGGACATCTACCAGGAGGGAAAAAAAAGCAACCCCAAGAGCGCAGGAAAGCAAGCCTGGGTACGTCCCTGCCGGGCCCTGGGAGCTGCCGAGGGCAGAACGCGCGGCTGCCTGGGAGCGCACAGAGCTCTCCAGATCAAGGCACTGCACACACTTTCCACGGTCCCCGGCCAGCGGCAGCCCCACGGGCGGCTCGCCCAGTCCCCAAGCACTGCCTCGGGCGGCTCGGGCGGGGTCCCCCGCGCCGCCACGAACACGCCTGTGGGCGTTGAGCCGCCCCGTCCCGCCTCCGCAGAGGCCGCAGCCGCAGTCCCCTCGCCCGCTGTCCGGGCCTGCCGGCAGGCTCGACACCTCCCGGCCCCGCTCGCTCCCTGCCCGGCCCAGCAGCGCGGCCCTCCCGCCGCCGCTTCCACTCCTGCGCACTGGGCGCGCCCCCCGGGCCGTCCGCGGCCAGGGGCGGGCGGGGGAGCCGCCAATTGCGGCCCCGCAGGGAGCGGCTGTGGTGGGGTCGCCGCAACGCTCGCAGGGCAGGATGGAAGCGGAGGGCCGGGTATCGGGGCCACCGCTCCCCGCCGGCGGGGAAGGGCCCGGGACCGACTCGCATCTCGCTGCGGGTGCCCTCGGCACGGCCCGGGGGCCGCTGCTCGCCGCCGCCGACGTGCTGGCGCTGGACGATGAGGAAGACGACTTGGAGGTGTTCAGCAAGGTACGGCAGCGCCCTCCGCGCCGAGGGCGGCCGGGCCGGCTCGCTGGTACTTTGCCCCAGCGGGCGCCGGGCGGGACGCGACGGGACGGGACGGGAGGGCTCCGCCCCGGGCGGCGATCGCGGCCTCTGCCCGCCCGGCCTTCGCACGCACGCTGCTCCCGGTGCTCCCGGGGCTGGTGACGGGCCGGGCTGCCCCGGGGCGCGGCGCTGATGGGGGCAGCGCTCGGCGGTGCCCGCACTCCCGGGTGGTTTCTCGGGCACGAAACGCGGAGTTGCTGCTTCGGACCAGCACTGGGAGTCATGACTGCGCTTACCTTAAACGTGCCATCTAATCTGGGTTCGCTGTACCCTTATCATCACTTACGTTCGTCAGGTGCCACATGTGTATCTGTAAATTAAATAAACAGCCGTTTTTAGTAATTGCAGTTGTGTTTGAATGTTTCCAAGTTTCAGTTTTCTTCTAAAGATGAGGTCTCACACCTTCACATAGGAGATTTGAGAAGATAACATCTGAATTTTGATGAACGGAATAAAATGAACATAACTGTCAATGTAGCAGGGTCCACGTTCAGAGAGCATACAGCCAGGTGCACGCATGCCAATCTGGCTGATAGTGCTGGTTTTAATTAAACAAGTGAGGTTTCCATGTATATTGTTTCTCATTAAGTACCGATTTAGTACAGGTTAAGAGAAGACTTATGTCTTGTCTCCTCAGTAGTTAAAGAAGATGGCATGTCATGGATCTATTTGCCTTAACAAGGCAGCATCTAAAATACAAGTGCATACAGAGAGCTAGGGTGGAAAAAATAGATATGGGGCTAGGGTGTCATCCACCATCTGAGACTTGTGAACTGCTGTGACAGGATGTGTGCCATGGGAGAGAAATAGCAGTTACATTTCTGATTCGAAAAAGTGACAGTGTATTTCTATTCAGTAGGACAGATTGTCCTAGGGAGTAAATGTGTGGTTTTTATATTTCTGTAGGTGAGAAACACTGTTGTGGTATGCATGAATACAACTATTGGAACAGACTTCCTTCTTAGGAGTTATGTATTTAAATTCTGACTGTAATAGAATTCTTGAAACTCACAGCTTTTAATGCCAGAAGGGACTCTTCAGTGCTTTAATAGTCTGTAACGTGCAAGAGATTAGGCTAAATTTCACCAAGTTACATGTATTTTTCTGAAGCATAACTAGGGTTGAGCTGAATTATATTTTCTTGGAAAGCACCAGTCCTGATTTGACATAAAAAGATTAATGATTCACTGAACTTGCATGCAAAAGCAGTGCTAAAATATTATTCTAGTTGTTTATGCTCACTTTGCATCCATTTCCTTTTGTGAGTGAAGTTCAGGCATTTCTGCATGAACATACCTGCTTGCCAACACAGTGTGTTGATGCTTATGCTGCTTGCTTATTAAGAGCAATTCTCCTTTGGAATAAAAAAATGAAATCAAGTGGAGTTGACACAAGTTACTGCTGCTTTATTGGAAATATTGAGATCTTTAAATTTCTACCTGGATTCGTGCCAACGATGACATATACAAAATCTTAACTACATATATTAATGCATGCTATGTGATAAGTTATTAATGCAAACAATAAAATTTGTCATGTTATATGAAAATACAGCTTTCCTTCCAAAGCTTGGATACCTGCATGTAGTAGTTGTATATGTCAACCAGAAATTAATGGTTTGTTTTCAAGTGCAATTTGAGATCTGATCTTTTGAGCTGATGAAAATCTGTGAGGTTGGTTGGGCTTTACATGCTATTTATTCATGTTCCATATATTCAAAGGACTCTGACAGGCTAAATGTAGCTTACAACTAAGTGTTGTAAAAGCAATTTTTCCATAACATACTGTTCCAGGAGTACCTTGTTTTAAATTGCATCTTAATGGGGTTCCTCATGCAGTGTCTGCAAGGCAGTGGTGTAGCCTTTGCAGGCCAAGCGGGACGGCAGCAGCCATGCAGAGCTCGCTGCCTGCCACTCCTGTCAGCTTCATCTTTCTCAGTCTAGGCAGTGGAATGTGCCAGCTAACAAAATGGTGAAAAATGAGTTTCTTAAAAATTGTCAACCTCAATACCCCAAGTTATTACTCAGAATATAAATGCTGGGTTTTTATTTTATGAAAACCCCTAGATGTTTAACGTGATAGTGTTATAAACCATTGACCTGGTATCCTCTGACATATCTCAAATATTACAGACCAGCATCTTCAGCAGCTCTGATAAAGCATTTAATGATGTGACATGCATTTCACTTTTTATCCTAGTTTTCACTGCCACTGAAAAAGTTCTGAATTCTTTTCAGCACAGACAAATTCTAGGAGCTGAGTTATGAGTCACACAGATGGAATGTTTTCAACCTGCTTTCCTCCCTTGGCTTCTAAGTATAGAGTACTGCCTGCATCACAAATACCCATTCAGTTGTCTTTTGCATTCCTTGATAACTGATATGTAGCATTGACAAAGCTGTCAGCAATTTGGTTAATACTTAAAATCTTTAGCACCTCTGCTTTCAAACTCTGTTTCACAGTGTTTGTCTGCATTTCATAATTGCAGAAAACTTAATGGTATTTCTGAAGAACATGTATATGCCACTTCAGAATTGCATAGGTACTAATTTTTCTTCAAAATTTTTCTTCAAATTCATCAAGGATTTGAGACAGAATAGTGCCTTGGCCAAAAAATGCACTTATAAATCAGTCTTCCTGAATCTCTTTGCTCTTTGAAGAATGCTCCAACAACCAAGCTATTCACTTACAAGACAAACCCCGCCCCATGTCCTTTTTCTCAAGACTTGGATCCTGGCTTCAGATCATTGCAAGCTCAAGATCCTTGCTGGGATGGATGGATGGATGGATGGATGGATGGATGGATGGATGGATGGATGGATGGATGGACGGATGGATGGAGCACAGAGGTGACCTTGGGTCAAGGACCTATGCCGTGGGAGAGAGCATTGTTTGTACAAACCCCCAGGCTTTGTGTCGTCTCTGGACATCTGCAGTCTCACCTGTGTGCATAGCTTGTTTTGAGGCTGCTCCAGCTGTAGGAGTGTTTTCTTCCCTTACGTATTTTGGAGTGTTGCTGACCAGTTGCAGTGAAATGTGAGACTGAGATAGGGTAACTGCAAGTGTTAGAGAAAGAAGACCCAGAAAAAGGGCTCATGCTGCGAGGAGCTAATTGATTTTCTATTGCTTTGGTCTCTTGGCCAGTAAATCAGAAGGTATGAACCTGTTTGTGGACTGGCACACACAGCTCTGCCAACTGCTCTGTCAGGAGGAAGGGGCTTGGAAAGAGAAGGGGTACTGCAGGTAGGTGGGGATGGGGGAGATGTGGGAAAGGACACAACTTTCTGGGACAGAGCCTTCATGCTCTTTGCATGGAAAAAGGTTACACAACCCAAGAGCTAGAATTGTCTGTTTTTCCTGTGCTACAAAACTCCTGCCCTCATCTGTATGCACACAAAAACATAGTTCCAACAACAAAATTATAGCTGTATAGAAAAATTATCATTTTTTTACTGTGTTTCTGTGATGACATCAGACTTAGATCACACGAATCTCAAGAATTACTGAGAGTTAACCTGAACTATCATGAGGATAAAGATACAGATGCTTGTTTGAACTCACGTGTATACATTCATGTGCACGTGAATATTGCACTTATTAAACTGTATTAAACAAAACCAAGACTTGCTTATTCTGTGGATTTTTATTGCCCATATTTTGTTTCTCCAACTATATATTCATAAGCCCTTTCACATAACCATATACTTTCAGACACCTGCATGAATAGAACAACTTTAGGAGCAGCCTAGAAGAAGGAATAAAACATTAAGATATTAATGCCCCATGGAAAATGAAAAAATATGAAACACATTTACCTTGATCCAATTTAGGCCTTGCAGAGTCATTGTTCCTCAAATTATATGACCATTCAAGTCCTTTACATGCTCACATGCATTTTTCTTTCCCTGGAAATTTCCCATTGCATCAGCACTTTGAATTGCATGGGCTGCTCTGAGCTAGCAGTCCTCATTCTTCACCTAGAGCATAGACAGCCAGTGCTAGTGGGCTCTAGGAACAGCTCTGTTTGTTTTGCATGACTCAGGGTAGTGCTGGCTGTATAGAAATCGTGTAGAAACACTGAGTAAAAGTAATATGACTGACAGGTGTACAAGGAAGTGCTGTGTAATATTTAAAGTGTTGTCTTTAGTCTTGTTTGTTGCTTTTGTCTCCCTGTTCAAAGAACTGCATGTAAGTGATGGGAGGGGAACTGGTACATAAGCACTTTCTGGGCATATTCTGGTCATTCCTGGTATGAATGTCTCTTCCATATTTGTGGGAGCACATTGATAATCCAAAGATAAAGAACAAGATAAGGTGTTTCTTTCCAGAGAGTTTTGATCCAGTTGAATTCAAAGGCAAAAAGCAACTCTCATGCAGCTCAGCAGCACTACAGTGGAGCTCTCTTCATTCCTGTGAGATCAGCCTTGGGATGATGCTGTGACTCCAGTGTGGACTCACACTTTTCCAGTCCTTCCATTTGAGCAGTTTGCTCTTTAATTGCATCCCTGTTCTCCTTTGCCCACAGTTAAAAAGGCACTCAAGAGGGCAACTCCTTGCCACTCACGGTTAGTGTAGTCTAACTACTCTTCTAGAAAACTTCTAGAAAATAGATTAATTTTGAAGTTTGCTATGAAAATAATTCTTTGCATTGCATATATTTAAAAAGCCACATAAAGTATTTGATATTTAAAATATAATTATTTATTTCAATTTTTCTATTATCTCTAATGATTTATTCATTTGTTACGCTCTTTCATTAAGTTAGTTAATTCAATTTATTTTTACGGTAACTGTATCCTTCCAGATTGTGGATTAATAGATCTCATGCAGACTTGTGTCTAAGGAATAAAATGAGATTTCTTGCCTGTTTCCAATTTCCACCTTATTCCTCAGCAGTTGAGTGAGCACCATTGAATGCACTAACAGAAGCAGCTGCTATGGGGACATATTCTTACTGAGTTGTGTGGAAGTGATCAGTGGTATCAAAAAGAGGTTTTTTACTTCAGCAAAACAGTGGTTTGATTTTGTTTTTATAAATAAAGAAGCAGCAAAAAAGTGGCTTGACTTATTTTTTAGAAATTAAACAGCAAATTTTTACTGAATCTTTACTTACTGTTTTCCTTAAAACAAAAACACTATTAATTTATGTACCCCTAATTGTTTTCCATCTCAAATTTTATTTTAAAATAAACTCAAACTGAAATATCTAATTCCATTAAAAAATCTGATTTGGATTTTGCCTTGTTTTTTTTGAATAATCTTTTTTTTATCCATCCTGTTCAGGTAATTAGAGATAATTCAAACACCCTAAGTCCTCAGTAACTCGCTTCTAACAATTTTAATAAAACCAGTAAATACCCTACACAGTTAATGGCTGCTTGGTTCATAGCCAATTTTAATATTCATAAGCAAGTTCTCTTTCTAGCTATGCATAACATTCTTCTCAAACAGGTAGTGTTTTGTTCTTTCATCCATTTTAGAATAAATCTCATTTCTTACATCCTCACCAAAGCAAATACTGAAAAGGATAATAGATTTGCTATGTACTACATAATTCTTCCATCTGCTCCCAATTTTATCTGCCCTGTCAGATTATTTTAAAGCTTGCCATTGGAGACGTGTTTGTATACAAAGATTATTAATGTGGATCTTCTCATATCTTACCTGTAGGATACATCTCTGACTGAGGTAAACTCATTCAGTCCTTCAGTGCCAATATCCCCCTCATCAATGATAAACCAGTATAAATTTGAAGATGGGCCAGAATTAAGAGATCTCTTCATTACAGTTGATGATCCTGAAAGCCACATTACAGCCATTGAAACATTTATTACATACAGAGTAGTCACAAAGGTAAGTATCTATTCATGGTTTAATGGCTTACTTGGATAACAATTGGCATTTTCACTCTTCTTGCACACAATTCTCTGGCATATTACTTAATCTAAACTTTAATTTTGCCATGAGTTATAGACGACTTAAGCTGCATGAAACTGTGCTATATACTAGAAAAAAAATCAGTGTGAGTCTGCATACACACGTACTTAGATTTTTTATGTTGAGAAAATAGTTAATAGTTCTTCAGTGAGCAAATGAGTGCCGTGAGGCAATAATGTTTTCTGCTGCGATCTTCAGCAGGAACAGGAAACGGCCAAAGGACTGATCCACTTTGAAGACACTACATTAGCACAAGTATTGATGACTTTGGATCACTTACAGGCTACCAGTCTCATGTCTTGCATAAACATTACCCCCTACAGTCTTCAAATTCCATTGTTTCCTAGTTGCAGTGTCTATTAGCATGTGGATGTTTGCTTCCCATGTACAGTTGCTTGTGATTTCTGGGGAAACTGCCACAATTCTCTAATGAAAAAGTAGTATTAGGAAACAATTAAGTGCATTTTTAGTTGTCCTAAATGCAAGTTATTTACAGGAAATCAGGAAGAAAGTCGGCTTTGTGAGACTAGCCAGGTCTTCTGATACTACCAGTAAATATTCTGCAGGCTCCATTTTTGAGAATTGCACTGTTACTTTATTTTACTTCGAGTTCTTTTTAAAAGATTCATTTAAAAGCAGATTTTCAAATGGGCATTATCTATCTTTAAATAAGAGAAGACATCAATTCCTCCTAAAATATTTAATGAGTAGGAAGAGAGCTATCTTTGTTAGGTTGCTAGCAATAATTTTCACTTTATGCCCGTTTCTGTAGACGAGAGAACATTTTTTCTTCAGGCAAGTATGAGAGGGCTGTAAGGTGGATTGCTTTTGCTTTTTTTATCTCTTCTTTCTTATCATATTTAATTTGGAGTGCTGGTTGTTGATGATAAAGTAATAGCATTCCTCCCACATACCTTGAAAAATTTTTATTCAACCCTCAAAAATGTTTAGATTACAAAAGCATGTTTTGAGGTTTTTAGAATTTCCTTGCATCGCATTATAAATCTCTGTGCAACAATGAATGCTAAATAGCACAAATTAATGAAAACATGGGCTCTTTGTGGCTTGCCTCCAGAAGACAGAGCAGTGGTAAAATAAATCTCACGGTCTGACAATTTTGTAATCTGTAATAAGCATTTTTTGTAGGCATTAAAGGTTTGTTGGCAAGTTCTAACAGGGGGCTACAAAACTGGAATCGATGATGGGCTGCAGAATCCATTAAGCAGTGCAGGAAGTGTTATTGCTGTGATATGCTGAAGTTTCCCTGTTTTGAATATGAGGATTATTGAGTAATGTCACCAGGTCCCAAGGACGTGTGTCAGCTCTCTGGGCTTTGTTCAGAGTGCTGAAAAACAGACCTTCCTCACTTGTAGATTACTAATCACTTTAAAATAAGTGCTCTAAAAGGACTGAACATAACTGTGATTGCTGAAAGAAAAATGCCACTAAAGTAATTATTGCAATAATTCGGAAACATTGCAGTGAGATAATCATTATACTTCACTGCACAAACTGCAGCTTTGTACTCACTTGTTTTTTATTTTCCCAATAGAACTTTGATGTCTTGCTGAAATAGGATGTGTTAACTCTTCAAGGAGTTGATCATTGTTCTTTAAAATAACAGCAAGCCAGTAACAGGGACCAAATAGAATGTATGCATGCCCTCAGGTACTCAGTTTTCTCCAAAATTTAAAACTTTTTTTTCTGGTATTCTAACCTAAGCCTGTTTTTTCTGCTTTTGATTTTCAGACAACCCGTGGTGAATTTGACTCCAGTGAATATGAAGTTCGAAGGAGATATCAGGATTTCCATTGGTTGAAGAGCAAACTTGAAGAAGCACATCCAACACTGATTATTCCTGTTTGTTTGCTAAAACTTAAGTTATTTTTATTTTTTTATAAGGTGGTTCCAGTTTTATTCAGAGATGTTTGAGGTCTTTGTTCAGCTTCTGAATTTTCACAAATATTAAGCCAACCTATTTTCCTTAGCTTTATATGTATGTGACAAAAATCACATAAAGGTATTTTTTAGGTTTTTAATTGTGGCATTTGCAATAATTTATGTCCTTTCTTAGTTGTACTTGTGTTCTTCTGCACTCTATATTACAAGAAAAATGGTATATCTTAGTTGAATATAACTTTACATAGCTTTTGGGTTATTGCATAGTGGGTTTTACAGGGTATACCTATGGTTTTTAGTAAGCAGAAGAACTATTGTAATACTCCAAATATTATTGAAATTATACGATATATTTCTTCTTTTTTTCCTTAGCCATTGCCTGAGAAATTCATAATGAAGGGAATGGTAGAACGATTTAGTGACGATTTCATTGAGACTCGAAGAAAAGCTTTACATAAATTTTTGAACCGTATTGCTGATCATCCAACTTTAACTTTCAATGAGGACTTCAAAATTTTTCTTACTGCACAAGCCTGGGTAAAATGCCTTTTTTTTTTTACTTTCAGTTATGTGAAACCACATGTTGTGTTAGTAGGTTATATGGGGAGTCTCCCTGGTTCAGTACTTAGTAGTGTCATCCCATGGCTTGGTACAGAAGTGGCAGAAGCAGGCAAGGGTTTGTGGAATATTCATAAACTGAGATAACCTTTTCTTCTGTGGTTCTGGTAATCATGCACATGACCATAAATATTGCTGTGCCTTCCAAAGTTGGTTTTGTTGCTGCATTTTGGATTTTTGTGGCAAATTCATGGTATTTCAGCTCTGCATGTTTTTTGGTACACTTATAAGTTTCCAAGATTATGAGGAAAACAATGGTTTTAATTAATTTTTTTTGTATGGCACTGTCTTTTTTTTAAGTTTTAGTAATCTCATAAAAGAAAAATATAGATTTTACTTGTTGCATTGATGTAAAATGTGTCCAGTTGCAAACTGGAGTTTCGTACTCAGAAAAGCCTTCCTATGAATTTCAGCAATGGGTATTCTAGCAAGATATAAAATGAGTTTAAAAAAATAGATTGATTCCTTCCTCCAGTAGGAGCATTGTCTGCTTTTCTCAAAGACTTATTTCTGCAATCATTACCTCTGCTTTCCTCTTCATAAAGTTAAATTGCAAACTAGGTAACTCACCCTGAGGAGTGAAGGGGTGAACGTTCTCTGCCATCTTCAGCCATTCTTGTGACACCATCATGCCTGTGTTCACTCAGGAAGGTCTAGCTAATAAATGCACAAGACAGCAATGGTTCTGACACTGTTCTAATAATAAAATTTATACACTAAAAAGACAGAGGTTTATATATGTATTTTTGTTAAAAAAACCCCACTTTATTTATTATTTTCAGAGAATTCACAAAAATACCTGGAAGTAAAGAGATCTTATTCTGTCTTTAGGAACTCTCCTCACACAAGAAGCAGGGTCCTGGTTTGCTGAGCAGGATGGGACAGACTGTCAGAGCGGTAGCGTCCTCAGTAAGAGGAGCAGTTAAAAATCGTCCTGAAATGTTTACAGAAATGAACAATTACATGGAAACATTTAGTCAGAAAATAAACTTACTAGATAAAATAGCTCATAGGATTTACAAGGAAGAAAGGGGTAAGTAGAAAACACGTATCAGTTTTATTGATGTAAGAAATTAAAAAAGAAATCAGTTTTCACTATGGCAGGCAAAATGCTCTTTCCAGCAACAAAGGAAAAAGGGAGATTTTTATGTTGTGTTTTTCTTTCTGGTCATGTTCTTGACAGACCTTCAAGTTTGAATAATTTTTTAATAGGAAGAGTTTTAACATGTCATTCAGCTACTTAAAAGCAACTTAGAAAAATATTTTAACATGTGCTTTTTGGAAAGCTGCATGACCTTTGGTTTTTAACTTTCAAGGGAATGTACTTCTGTGCAATCTCATAGTGACAAGACTGTCTTGATTCCAGGTCTCTAAACTTCTCTTTGTTTAGTTTATTTCTGTACCTTTTTTTCTGTTGAAAAAATAGATTTTAATTTTTTAATAGCTGTACTGTTGGCCATAATTTTTGTCACAGTAAGCTGTGCCTAGTAGAGTTTTCTCAAGAAGGATGGCTTAAACTGAATTTTTTCCTTAAGAGCAGTTCACACATCTAGTTGGAAAGCTAAGTATCCTGAGATACTGAGATGATCCTGATCTCAGACTATGCCTGTTGAGTAGAATTTCCAGTGGGCAGCACTTGAAGTATTTACTTATCTATAAAATATAATTTGAAGAGCTGCACTGTGTTAATAACCAAGTCCTTGAGCTTTCTTGTGCAGTACCAGCTCTCGGTGTGTCCTCACCAAACTGAAAGGGTGTTTCAAAAGAAAAATGCATGTCAGTGAAAAGAGCTGCTATTGATATTGTTCCCTCCAGTGAAAATGGTTGTCTGAGGTCTGTAAGCTCAAAGTATCAGTGCCAAAATATTTCTTGGAAAAGCTTAAGAATTTTGACATGCTCCCAAATGTTGTAGGTTATAACTTCTTTCTGGATTTTCCAAGCAACACTTGGCAGAACACTTGTGTGCAAGGCCATGCTGTTGTGGATAGGAATTGTTGATAGCTGTGATGCAGAGAACATTCCTGCTTGCACTACCTTAACGTGGGGTTACTGATTATATATTCCGTAAAGGATTTGCTTTTTGTCCAAATAATCTCAAAGTAAACATTGCATTCTTTATGTCACATGACTGCTTTCATCTTTCTTAGGACATTTATTCATTATCAATTTAGTAGTGACAAAATTTCATTTTCAATTCACTACCAGTGTGTTCAAAGTGTCCTCCTGTGAACTGCAGCCCTGCCCATGTTTAACCCTGCCAAATATCACAGTGATTTGTGGGCCTTCTCTCTGCTTATGGATTATCACTTGTCTAGAAACATAAGAGAAGTAATTAATAGAATATCCCTGTATTTAAATTAATAATAACTACTGAAGGAGATACCTGCCAAGCAGGAGTGAACTTCAGTGTTTCTTCTGAAGCTTTTGGGACATAACAAAGCTTCTAGTTTTAATAACTGAGACTGTTTTTGGACCATTACTGTATACCAAGAAGCAGAGGAATTCAGGGCAGTAGAAGTCAGCAAGTGAGACCAACTGCTGTGGCTCCTATTGCTCTGTATGAAGACAGTGTGAAATAATGCAGGTCACTGGTGTCTGAATACAGCTCTTCAGGTCTACCTCAGTATGTGTGGTGTTGTGAAATGTCTGGGGCATTTTTGCTGATAGATTTCTCTGAGCTACTTAATTAGAATGCATTAATTGATTAGTTTATTCATAAACAGTGAACCGCAGTTTACTTATCTGGGCCATTTGAGCAAATTTAAACATCAGCGTCAGTCTCTTGCTCAGTTCACAGTAAATACAAAGTTGCAGTTGTATCACTCAGACCTCTGTTAATGAAGAAAAGAGTAACACGTGTATGTGTTCCTTTTAAGACTATTTTAATGAAATGAAGGAGTATGGCCCCATCCACACGCTGTGGTCAGCATCAGAAGAAGACCTTGCAGACTCCCTGAAGGGCATTGCCAGCTGCATCGAGCGCTGCTGCAGGGCCACGGAGAAGCGAATGGCAGGGCTCTCAGAACACCTGCTGCCCATCTTACATGAATATGTTCTCTACAGTGAAATTCTCATGGTAAGCTCTCCTGAAGGACTCTCTGTGGCTCAGTGGAAGATTTGGCTTAGTCCAGTGGCAGTGTCCAGGAAAGAATTTGTAGCTGATGAAAATGACTTTACAGTCTCTGCATTTACTCAGTAGAAAGCATGCACAGCATATAATACCTGTCCATTACTGGGGAATCAATTGGTCCTGTTTCTCTTGCTAACCAGGCAAAGGGTGCCCCTTCCAAATAAGAAGGGTAACTGGGTAACTGAGCTAGGGTGCCTAGTTTTGCCATCTTCAATGAGCGCTGCATTGTAGCAGAGAGGGTTTGGGGACAGCAGCTGAGAAATACCTTCCCTGACACTGCCAAAATATGAACTCATTGAGTAACAGATTGTGTGTGGGAAAAGGAGTGGAGAGGTTTTTCCCTTTCTAGGAGTTCTTCTTAAGTATGTTTTCTTTTTCCAGAATAGCTGGGAGCTTCCAGTCCCTGCACCATTATGTAAGCATGTGTTAGTCTTTGCCATAAGCTACTGCTCTCAGTTCCCTTTATGTATGTATTTTTCTTACACTTGGAGAGGATGTAAAAAATCAGACTCCAGAGTTGATATAGTCAGTGCTGGTGGATAATCAACATAATTAAGTAACTGAATTCAGTATGTCATAATTCCCACTTTGCTGCCTGCAGAAAGCAGAACATGTGTACAAACGCCCTTTGTCTAGGTTTTGAGCAATGCCAGCTGCAGAATCTGTTTTTGTGGTACTGCTGGGAACTCAGTTACTGCTGCAGTGGTTTCTGGGTGGGGGCTGCAAGAGCCTTAGAGGCCACGTTTAGAGTAGGACCCAAGTTAACTGAGCTTCTGGGGCACTCTGCAGGGTATCGCCACTTTCTCAGTAAGGCTCAGCTACTGAGAGTGAGGAATTCCTGCTGCAATGACTGCTGTCTTTAGAACAAGCTTCACAGAAAAAGGGGGCATACAAAATGTCTGGTATCTCAGAGGCTTCATTAGTTGCTTGTAGATGGAGGTAGGTACTACTTTGCTTAAAGATCTGAACAGATTACTGTCCTGGCAATTGCAGGTCATCTTCTTCCCCAGTTGCAACCTTATTGTTCAGAATTTCTATGTCTGTTGCCCATAAGCAATTGTAGTCTTCATGCTACTGAGGAGATGCTGTCTGTCCATTGCCTTGTGTTTTGCAGCCTGGCTCACCCTCACCCTTTCTCAGACATGTCTGTTTTGTCCAGAGCACAGAGAGGTTTCTGGGGACAAGCCCCAGGATAACTACCTGGCTTTTCCTGCACAACTTACTGTTGCCCACTGCAATTTTTTTCTGCTTGTAGCTTTCTTGATGCAGCACTTACAGCACAGTATTAGGCTGCCATGAGGTCTTGTCCAGAGGAGAATCTTCCTTCAGTAGCTCATTCCTGTTCCACAATTGTTCCTTTCCCTTCATTCACCATGGATTTTTTTTATTTTTCTTTGTGCTTATTTCCCTCTTGCACTTTGGAGAGGGAAATACTAGTCACTAAAATAAAATACCTAAAAATACCATGAGGAAGTCACCCACTAGTAAACCTTTCAGAGTTTAACCCCTCATCAAAGGGACCTTGGTGCCATGCTGCCAAGATCACATGCAAATGTGCAGTACAAGATGTGATTGATACAATACAGTCCTTGTATTTTCCAGTGTTGAGAGTCAGACTGTAACTGGGAAAATAATTGAATTCATAGCTAAAATACTTATATCTGGACCAGCCCCTTCTTAACTGACCCACAGAGCAAGTCTGCTGTCCCTCAGGGTACAAATTACAATATTAATTAGTTTTAATAGTTGTCCACATAAAATTATTTGTGGGTTTTGTGGCAAGGTACCATTAAATGTTATACACAAAACCTCTAAAAGTATAATAATATGTTTTAAAATTATACTGTCTTTGTTTGCCATTAGAAGTCAGCACTTGTATATAGATCTAGCACCTTAATATTAAAGTAATTGGTATTGTCTTGTAATATAAAGTGCGTGTGTGATAAATGTTGCCAAGCAGTCAAGTTTTAAAAGAGGCAAAAGAAATAGGGAAAAACAGAGAAGACATTTGTTATTATGAAGAAAAGCTGTTCCAGACATTTGTTTTGCTCTGTGCTTCCAGCTGAACATTTTCTGTATTTATCTAACTGAAAGATTTCAAGCTATTGATGAGCATTTGTCTATATTGCTAATTTATTGCTCAAAGTCAGGTTTACCAATTTTTTATAGTGATTACCTGTTCAAAAAGAAACATGGAAAAATTATTTGAAAATTAAGCTCCTAAATTATTTTATCATGTTTGATAAAGTGTCAAGATTTCAGAGAGAACTCAGTCATATAAGAGAGCTAGAGAAGGTAGAGCTGCTTGTGCCCTGTGCTGTTTCAACATGCCCTATGCTAGAGGTGAATACTGAGCATCTCTGCAGAAGAAGCAGTAAAACCAGTTGTGGCAAGGTAATGTAAAAGAAGGTTTTGAGATTTGTAATTATATATGTCCTGCTTCTGATTTTTTTTCAAGAAGACTAAAGCCTTGCAACACTTCCACAAGATAAGCATACCAGAGTGTGCTTTTACAGATGAGGAAGCTGTGACAAAGAGGCATTTGTAAGGTTTCATCAAGGTGTCAGAGCAAATGAGCATTGGAAATGGAAATGTTATTTGTAATACTGTTCCTGTTTTGTAGCTTAACAAGTAATATTCCTTCCCCTTTCTAATTATTTTTTTTTTTACATTATGGCAAAAACCCAGTACCTGATAAGATAATTTCAAAGGAGGTAAAAATTACATATGCTGAAAATAAGCACATATATTAATGGTAGGAAAGCTATCATTCCTGTGATAACTATCTGATTTTTCTGATACTTTTTTTCTGATTTGCCAGAATTATATTTAGCACTCACAAAATCATGTTAAAGGTTAAAGTCACAATTTCAAAAACACCTTATATACCATTTCTAGTCATTCTACTTTAAATTTTACTCAGAGAAGATTCTTCTGTTCATGAGATTTGGCAAACTCAAGTTGCTGTTTTTAAATGAATATGTAGTAAGTTAAGCTGATACTAAGTAAACTGCTATAGCAGTTCTGTTGGTACAACTGGCAGTGATACTGTGTATGGCAGATTTTTGTGGCACTGATTTTGGATTTAGTGAGATTATTGAAAAAACTGTAAGATGAAATGCAGGTATGGAAAAATAAGTCTTCATTTTTTTTAATAAAACATATATCACGTAAAATTATTAAATTATATCGTTCTGTCATCTTCTGTATCAAAGAGCCAAGTTGTTTGATGGTTTTCTGAAAGAGTTAAAATCTGGTGCAGTTTACTTCTTTTTCTCTTTTCTTCCTTTTTTTTGTTTGTGGTTTTTTTTGTTTGTTTGTTTTTGTTTGTTTTGTTTTGTTTTTTTCTTCCATACTAAGGGTGTTTTGAAAAGGAGAGACCAAATTCAAGGCGAGCTGGATTCCAAAGTTGATGCTTTAGCCAATAAAAAGGCAGAAAAGGATCTGGTGAGTATTTTCAGAAAGCTGGACTCTTCCAGGCCTTATTGTGACAGCAGGAGAGGTGCAGAAGGACAGAAGGACGCTGTCCCCTGAGGCCACGTGCTGGGACTGGCTGCTGTCTCTGCCCCTCTGGTAGCTCTTGGTGCCAGGCAAAGGCCATCAGGAGACAGAAGCAGCATTTCAGCAGCTGGGCTGCTGGAGGGAAGGACTGGTCTTGGTGGGCCAGTGACCACTGGCCTTTGTCTGCACAGACTGTGCCACACCTTATTTTTAGCTTTTCTATTTGCTAAAATAATTAAAAGAAAGTAACAGTTGCTGCAATGCTCTTGTAACTGCTTCTTCATTGCTGCAGGAGAAGTAGAGGATGTGATTAGAGTCAGCAAAGCTGTTCATTAAACTTACTTAAACTAAAATGTTCTGCATTCTGTTTTTCAGGTTTGTTTTTTCTAGTTGGGCCCAGGGATATTTTTTTTTGTTTCCAGTATGAAGCCTTCATGCATTCTAGTGAAGTCAGACTGTAACTGGTACCCCATGGGGACAGGCGTCCCCAAACCACCAGCAGGGCTCAGCAGTCAATTAAAAACTACTTCTGGGATGAGAATTGGCATTTTTAAAATTTTTGATTGTTAAACTCTCCAGCCTTAATAATGTCCTTTTAGTACAGTATTAGCACCAAGTGTTACACAGTGTAAATAATATATAAAAATGACTAATAACTTTTTTAGTACATCAAAGGTGAAAATACTTAACATTTCAGATACCTTTTATTAGGCATGTTGTAATTAGTTTCCATGTAAAGATGAGCTGTTTAGATAGTTTTTGGCACTTGAAATGCATATTTTCATTTAACTTTTTTGCCACTGAGATGAATAAATAAGAATATATTGCTGATATCTACAATGGCTATAGTATATTATATAACAATTTGCCTCTGTGTACTGCAGTGGGACATTAAGTAAATATCTGTGGTTTTGTTTTGTTTTTTTCCTGAAGCAGAAATTTTGTTTGTTACTGCCTTTGTGTTCTGTAATTTGTTTCTCTTCTTTCTTTGCTTTGTTTCTCCTGTCCTTTTTCTTTAGTTTAAAGCCTGAGGTTCTTACAAAATGCACAGAGAATGGTGAGTTGGAGAAGCCTCCTAGGCTGGGAGTTGGATAGCCAAGGCAGGTGCATGCAGTGATGAATTAAGCTCCATACAGCTTGTTTAGCAGGCAGAACCATTGTTGTTTACTGTAGAAAAGACACCATAGCCTGGCAGGACGTGCCATCTTTTCAAGATGCATTTCTGTTATAATCTGATGGAGTTCTCAGACAACATGCATGAACTCCCTTTTCCTGAACTGTTACAAATAAAATAGGAGTATTTTTATTTTAGCATAGTACTGATCATACCATGTTGATTTGATATTGACAATGGTTTACTCCATCATGAGATGTTTGTACTTGCTTCCAGTAGGATTTTGAAATCAGTTTGCCCAAACTTATTTTTTTCACTGTGTATATGTTTCCATATCTGCATTTACAGTTTGGTAAAGGCTTTGGACACTTGGATTACCCAGGTGTTCAGATCTTTGCTTTATCTTTCCAACCCCTCTGTTTCTTACTAATTTTAAAGAATCCTGTTTTTGAGAGCCTGGTTCTCCTTGCAGTCTCAGAAGAGGAGTAAAACAGATGTCTGTTAGTCTAATCTGATAATAAAATCCTGTGTTCTCTAATTGAGTGGCAGCTGTATCCTGAAGACTTTTTCTTAATTAGAAGATGAAGCTTTTTTCTTCTAGTAAGGATAGTTTGGCAACAGAGAATGCTGTACTACTGTTCTTAACCATTCAAGTGACTTAACTATATTCTTTGTCCTTTTTTAACTATTTTTTTCATTCCTGTGTTGAAATATTTTTCTGACATTTCTAACCAAACGTATTTCATAATAAAAGGTTTTCATAACACAGGTATGTTGTTGGAATGGGTGTCAGACACCAAGTTTGGGTGTATTTGCACATATCTATTCCTAAGCAGAACTCCTGTAGCTTCTAATGATCTCATAGATGTCAGATTGAACTTGTCAGTGCAATCTAGCAGCCAGAAATTTTGCTGACAATGAGTGGCATGAAACCTAATCTCATTTGAAGTACATTTCTGCCACAGATAAGGAGTCTCAGACTGTCATTAGAGCTGATAAAAGGCTGTGAGATACTTAGCATTGGTCATGGCAAACATTAAATGATTTAACAAACATAAGGTTGTACAGCAGAAGAATGCAAAACATCCCTAAGGTCAGTGCAGATGAAATAGGCTGGAACTGCAAATTAAACGTTATGGGACATTAAGCTCATTGGCTGGGAAAAAATGTTTTCTTGAGCTGTGTTAGAAGGCTGCTTGTGATGCTGCTACAAAAGCCAAAATCTTGGTTTCTGCTCCAAAATCTGGTCCACAAAGGAGGAAGTTGTTCAGGGTATGGATGGTTTGAAGACTGGTTTTGGATGCAGGCTCTGACAGAGAGATTGGCAGGACTTTGGTACCCTCCTGCTTATCTAGACATTTCTTACCTCCAGAGCTGTGGCTGATAGCTGTAATGATAGTGGCATGCACTGCTCCATGACTCCCACACTCCATCCTGAAGGTTACACAGCAATGCTAGTGTATCCCTCTACAGTGTGGTCATTTTTACAGTAGGGCTGATAATAATTCTGAAAAAAGGTTGGTGTAAATGTGCTCTGACAGAACTAGATAAGCATTAAATGCCAACTTTAAAGATTCTAGTGTTCAGGCTTGAAACTGAGTAGTAAAGAGATGAAATGCTGAATCTATTATATTCTGAATATATTTTGTGTTTTAACTCCAGGCTAAAAAGAGGTTAGTATCACCAAGCTGTATGATTAATTCACGTAGCAGATAGAAATTTGTGCTGTTTTGCATAGTGAGATAGTGTAAAATGCTGTGTCACTTACCATGTAATTTGGCCATTGGGCCTGGTCTCTTTAGCTACAGTCACACGGCCCATGTCTGGTAGCATTCTGTCCTAGCAGTGCCTGGCTCCCACCTTCCTGTGCTCTGGTCCCATGTCTGTTGGTGCTGTGCTGGCCTCTGGCCATCACTGATGGGAGATTTCATTTCTCAAACTGGCTGCCTCAGTGAGATCAGTGTAAGAAAATGAATTCAGAATCCTGTTTAATTTGCAGGATCAATTGTAACAATTTACACCTTGTAAATGAGAACACACTAGATATATGTTTTTAAGTCCAAGTCATCTTTCATTTCTGCTGTCATGGCAGCTAAAGAGAGTAGCATTGATGGGTTTTTTCAATTTTGAAAAAGTAGACCTTGAACATGGCATGGTGACATGTAGCATAATGCTTTAGACCTTAAGTCCAACCCTTGCCTTAATACAACATGTGGTTTCTTTGGGGCATTAGAGTGACGTGTTTAAACTGCATATCCAGGCAGAGTGGTATAACAGAGTCTGCCTGTCCATATCATGTTCTGACTACAGTGTGGAAGAAATTCATAGTTCCTAGAAAAGTTCCTAGACAAAAACAAACTGTATAATAACTTAAAGTTGTAAAGTTATAAAGAATGAAGTAAGGGGAAGCTGCTGCAGCCAGGGCTTCTAAGTCAGAGAAGTTCTGTATGTGTATAGACTAGTGCATTCCAATATAGGAACTTTTTTTTTTTTTGCAAAACAGAGAATGGATTCAACTGCCTTTCCTACTCTAAATCATCTTAAAATGTCATCATTTTCAGTATTCTGTTCACATTCATCTTTAGGTATTTGAAGGAAAGGCAATTAGCGTGGAGCATGGTCAAAATATTAAATCCAGTTGTCTGTAATTCCTTTAAAGGTAATTCCCCCACAATTAAACTTTGGATTAACCTTTTCATTTTGAATTCAGTGATGGTAGTTGAATTTACCCTTGTCTGTAACTTGATTAGTGGTCTGGCCAGATAACTGAACTTGGGCTTTTCAGTAAAGTAGAATTTTATTTTTTTTTCATTTTGTTCCTCATTAATAACCAGTATTTCATTCATCTAGAAGTGTAGCAAAGAAAGTCAGTGTAGAAATCAAATCTAACCAAAAATGTTTATTATTGGCTGTGTATAACATCAATTCAGATGTAACTTTCAGTTTTACTATCTAAGGAGTTCTTGGCTTCTTTAAGAGTGGAATGGGATCCAGGTTCCATGACCATTTCATGCAGTGTTTGGTGATTCAGTTTGTGTCTGATGGTAGCATCACTGCTGTTGCACTCAGCCACTGTTCTCTGCATGGTCCAAGCTGGAGGCTGTGCACCCACACTTTCTATGCCTTGCTCTGAATTCTGACATTTCTGTGTTCTACCAGTCCTGGATGTAAGCCCAGGAATCCTCCTATCAGTGAAAACAGCAGCTCTGTGGAAAGCAAAAGTAGCTATCCCACCTTACACAGGTGTGGTATGAGGAAGAAACTGTTTGCTTTGTGGCAGAATATAAGGATGAAGAAGAACGGTATGGAGCCCGAGTTGCAGTGGAAGCAATTTGTGGAATTAAATTTTCCTGTCTGATGTTCCTTATTTTGGTTGTGTTTGTCCCTGCCCTCCCTCCTGCTGCAGACAGTGGCTCTGTAGTCCCATCTCTGCAGCAGATGATTTTTCACTGTAGCCACTCATGTACCTCATTCTGTAAACCAGTGCCAGCCAGAACAGACACAGCTGATGAGTAAATGACAATAGGTAACCAAATTACTGAGAAATCAGAAGAACTCATTAAAGACAGAGTTGCTGTCCACTCACTCCCATTAGCTGGCAAGTCAGTTTGTGCATCTACAGTAATTAGAAGCAAGTAATGTCTGTAGAGTAGCCCTCGAGGTTTTGAGTCCTGGATTGCTGTGAAGGAGTTTGTTCTCTGTAGAAGTCCTTTCATTTAATTTCTTTCTCTGCTTCTGTACTTCTTTTTCCCTCATATGGTCACACACAGTTCCACAAGAAAAGATGGTAATGTGACAGGCAAGAAATCAGAAAGTTTGTGATTTTGATTTCTGCTGTCTTCTCCTCATTCTGTTTTCTCCTGTTATCAAAGATTCTGTCAGGATTTTCTCAGCTTTTCTGGCCAAATCTAATTTGTACGATTGATTCTGCTTCAGTTAAACCCTCTATTTCTTTTTTGATGCAATAATGTCAAGTGCCAGTGAAAAGGTGCCAAAGTCTGTAACTGCTCAGTGAATAAAAATATCTCCAGGAACATTTTAATTCTGGTCTATATTTTCTGTTATTAATATTTCAGAAATAATAGTGAGTTATTAATTAATAATTAAATTTTTCCCTGGGGAAAGACTTTTTTGCTAAGTTAAATACCAGTCTTGGTTCTGCAGTTCTCTTTGTCTCCACTATCATCAGTTGATTTCAATAATTTTGGAAATGTTGATTTTCCTAATGGTTTTTAATGTTTACAATTAATATTTAGTTTTCAGAGGAGATGGGGAAACTTGAAGACAAAGTTGAACGTGCCAATAATGCTCTGAAAGCAGATTGGGACAGGTGGAAGGAGAACATGCAGTTGGATATGAGATCAACATTCACTAATGTGGCTGAGAATAATCTCCGTTATTACGAAGAGGTAAAACTATTTCTCAAGAAATTTTATTTTTCATTATTTCAGTGAAGAAGTCCATGGGTTCTCTGTAAAAAGGAATTTTTCCATTTTAGTTCAAACATTTGGTAACTTTGGATGAGTTTTCTGTGGGAATAGTGAGGCAGTTATCCTTAATTTGACAGATTTCAAGCAGAATATATTTTATTGTGCCCAAGTCTTTGATCCTGAATTCATCATCGACAGAGGGCACTCTTGTTTTACTAACCACAACAACTTGGAACATGATTTTCAGTCCAATGTCAGCTGCTGTATTTCAGTTTGGAAACATTTTGCTGTGAGAGCATGAAGAAGCCCTCTGAAAGGCTCAGACCTGTATGAGGAAAACCTTTAAATGTGATTCCATCAGATTTTTACTTTCGGCTCAAATGCCTCAGGTAATATTCTTGGTAAGAATTTCCAAGAATATATGCTAGGAAGGAGAATTTGAAAACATATAGCAAAATATATTGAGCATTCTGTGAAGTTTCCTCATGGGGAACACAATGTTGATTGAAATGCGCATTTTGAAAATATCCCAGATATCTCCAAGTTCTTAAAATGATTTCTCCTTACTTTTGGGGGAAAATGGAATGCACTGAGCCATCTATTAATCATAAATTAGTCATTTTCACAGATATATTTTGGTATCTGTAACTTCAGTCCTGTAGTCTGAGCCTTTTATGGATTGCGCATTAGCCAATGGCAGTGCTCTGATTTTACAAATCATTTTGTTAAAACATAATTGAAAAGACAGAGCTCTTGATCATCAAGTCAAATTAATTAACATGCAGTCTGTGAGAGGCATGGACATTGACAATCTGTTGTTACATATTAAGATCAAAATATTTTCAGAAATCAGGCAGCAAGCTTTTGGCATCCTCTAACATTGTCTTCATTTATTGATGGTCTCTGGCTTCTATAGCAGCAATATGTATGTTAAAACGATGCTGAATATATAAGAATATTTTCTTTGGGAATTATTAGCCAAAATATAAAAATAATTATTTTGTTATTTTTCCTGTCTAGAAATGCTTTCTGCTGAATTAGAAGTTTAATTCACAACACCAAAGCTGATATTGTACATAAAATTACTATTCTTAAGGCACAAACTGCAGAAAATTATTCAGCTGTCTCTGCAACTGCCAGAGGTTCTTCTTAAATAGTCTCTGAAATACCAGACAAATTGGTTTATACTGAGACACAATCTTTTGTTGGTGCTTTTCTTGAATATTGAAATCTTCATTAAATTGTTTTGCTGTTACATCTTTGTAGATCTACATTTTAGAAAAAGCACCTTGTATTACTACAGCAGTTGCAATAATAAGCAACATTGTTCTAACTGTATCACTCCTTGCTTGCAAAGCCAGCACTTACCAATTTCTTTCTGTTTTATCAGAAAATCATTATCTAATCCTGCTATTCAGAAGAACTTACTGAAGTTACTATTTTGATTGGGAGTTTTGACCTAAAATACGTTTATTTAAGACCCATGGTTAATGTTGATGGTTAATTATTAGAGAAGTGATTACTGATTACTGTCAGAGGCCTGTGTATCTCAAACTACAAGTGTGTACTCCTGAAAGCAGCAGGAAATGAAGCACTGGCATCTGCTCCTGCTGTTTGGGAGTGAAACGTCAGGAAGGGAATCTCAGAAACCTGAGAAGAAGATTATTTTTATGCTTTCAGTAGGAAAGAAAATCCAACTTTAAATGTAATAGTTTGAGTCTGACTCATTAAACTCATGCACAAGCACTGTGTCTGTTACAGTGTTTTTCTCTTGTTCAATTATTACTTGCTTCATTAGCATTCTTTCACATGTC
This sequence comes from Cinclus cinclus, assembly GCF_963662255.1. Classification (NCBI taxonomy): domain Eukaryota; kingdom Metazoa; phylum Chordata; class Aves; order Passeriformes; family Cinclidae; genus Cinclus; species Cinclus cinclus. The sequence continues at coordinate 12,501,050 of NC_085053.1, read as the reverse complement.
TGAAGTTACTCATTCAGACTTTTGATGCACCATTTGATGCTTACTAAGCCTTTTCTTGCTGTAACATCCCTCACGTTATTTCCTGCCTTTTCTCTTCCCCAAAGCACATTCTGTGCATTTTCCCAGGCACCATGGATGCTATGAATGTGATTCAGTTGCCCAGTTCTTCTGGCCAGCTCCTATGAAGAATCATCTCCTGCTTTCTAACTCAGTGACTACCTGCTTCTCATCCTTTCCACAACTTCCCCTACCCCTCAGTTAAACTATTCTTGCCTCTCTACAAGCAGTATCCCATTTTCTTCTCTACAGCAGCATTTCATTGTGCTTCTCATTACTCCCCTTGCTAAATGCATTCCCCAGGCACACAACCAGAAAAGGAGTAATTTCTGTTAAGTCATTCTCTGCATCCCTTAAACTTTGGGAACCACAGAGTAATGAGAGACAGGCATCTTGTATTTTCTTGTATTACAGGCTGCTGTAGTAGAGAATGCAGTCCTTCAAAACTGTTTAAAACCTAAGCTAGAATTTCTAAAATGTCATTTAATCTTCGTCACAATTTGGGCAAAGAGTATGACCTTACCTTTGTTTAGGTTTTTCCTTAAATGTAGTTGCCTAAGGATTCTGCTGTCAACTTGTCAAGTATCACTTAGCTAGCATAAAAGAGTATCTCTTCCTTAAGCTGAGTTAATGTTCACATTAATTAAGTGTTAATCTAAAGTGTTAACTTTAATTATGTTTTTCCAGATTTACAAATTTAAGAGTCTGTAGTCTTCCAATTCATTGGCTAGCTGCATTTAGTATACTTGAATAAGAAGTGTTCTTTTGTTTCTGCAGCTGTTTTGTGTCTCTCAATGCTGTGGTAACAAAGATGTGAATAAAAGCCCAGTGTTGCAGATTTACAGGGCAGATTTACAGGGTGCTCCTGTGCAGGCCTATGAAAACAAAAGCTTTCAAGTGGTAATGTGCAAGCTTTGTTATAATATATTTTAAATAATTTAGGAGCCAAGAACTGCTGTGACTGACCAATCATTTGGTATTCCTGTAGCTAGTCTTAATGGTTCATACAGTTCTGTACTTCCTTTCTTCTGGAAAAGAGTTGAATACATTCTTAAGTCTCTCTGTATTCCACAAAGTCTTAAATCCAAAAAAATATTGTACTAACAATGGCAGTAAATGCATTGCTAAAATAAGGAGGACTTTCTGAAACAAAATGAAAAAGTTTTTAAAAGCTCATAAATTTACTCCTATTTCTGAAGTAAATAGCATTGATTCGGCATGTGTTAACACCGTACCATTTATTTTATTCCTTTTCATCAGGCCTTAGTCATGACTCCGTTGTCTGACAGCTTAGTCCAGAAGAGGTATCTGCCAAACAGCTGGAATCACAGACTGTCCACAGGGTGGAGCTTTCGTCTGAGAAACTGATTGTCACCATGAATTTTTCATTAATTTAGAAACAGATATTCTAAAGATGCAGCATTACTAAACCCAAAGCAGGATACAGAGTTAGTGGTGGTGCTGGCAGTGTTATTTAGCTGGAAGGTTTGAAGTGTTGCTCTTGCAGACTAGCAGAACCAAACCAGGCACTGTTGCACTCTGGCATCAAAGAGCAGAAACAATTAAACATATGCTAAATTTGTCCCTTTTTTTCTCATGTGTTTAGTATAGCTAGTACATATGCAGCCAAAGAATTTTGGTAACCTGTTCTTTTCAGGAATACCACCAGAATAAGTGGCTAGGTTTTACAGCCCAACCCAAAGACTGGTTAGACATTGTAGATCCAACAAATATACCAGAGTCTGGGTTTCCACTGCTTTTTGGGAACTGCAGGAAATGCAGGTAGATTGGTGTTTTTTCCTAATCTGGGATGATAAGTTAGTTTTGGCATTGAAAGAATGTGTTTTTTCTTGAGCATGGATGAACCTTTCTTTTAAAGCATAGCATTTGATTTTATTTATCTCATGTGAAATTAATGCTGTTAAACCCTTGCATCTTAATCAGATAATCAGTTACCTTTGATATAGTCAGATTCTTGTGGGTATTGCCACACCTTTATATTTTCTGATTTTCTTATGAATTTCAAGCACAATTTAGTATATTTCTGTGAGTTACATGGTTATACAGGCATAAATTGATCCAAAAGATTCTTTATGGCACAACAATACTTGTTCCGCATTACAGCAACTTCCCTCTAACTCCAAAGCCATTATGTACCTCTTGGTCATGCAAAAGCTGTAGAAAAACAGATGAGATTTGTTATTTGCCCTAGAGGCCTCTGTAGTGATGCATTTCAGCAATCATTTGGCTGTGTAGCAGAAAGTTGGCTGCTCCTGTGTGTTGATCACTTCCTACCTTAGCCATGCCTGGGAGTTCAGCTACCAAACTTCACAGGATTTTCAAAAGCTCCCCCATCTGAGCTCTTTGTCCCTGTGCTTCAAAGACAGACCCATCTTTGAACCCTCATTCACTTCAGCCTTTTAAAATTTTTTAAAAATAATTTTGGGAAGATGTTTTTTAGAGTGGGAATTACTATTTCTGTGCGGTCTAGTTTTTGTTTCCCTGCACACAGAGATCATGAAAATATTTTCTGTTTCTCTCAGACACAAACAAGACTTCATTTTCAGATTCTACTCCAAAAAAGGCTATTTTTAAGGTATCAGCCATGGATAACTGGGAACTGGAACAGAAACACACGTGGCAAGTGACACACTGCTTCTGCAAGCATTCTTACTACATGTTCTATTTTTATTGAAATATTCAATATTAAAAACTTACTGCTACTTTTTCTAAGAATGATGTTGCAGAGTAGATATGTGTCCTCCAATACTAATCAGAATATTTTAGGTAAAGTAGCCTTATTTAAGCTCTTTGTATTCCATTTTGTGTATTTAGACTTTTTTATGTTTTTCCATTGGGCTTTTACGAGTAATTGGATTATGAATTTCAATCCTGTGCAAACACATTTAATTTCCTCAGTTTGGATTTTCTGGGTTTTTTTCCCTTTCTGTCTCCTTTTTTGAAAACTAGCTGATCCTCTATTTAGATCTCCATTTTCAACCTCCCAGGAGAATGGAGTCATATCATTCTGTAATACTGTTGAAGTATACATCACTAACAAAATGTCGTTTATGCAGTTCATGCTTCACAATATGAAAAGCTTGAGCCTAAGGCACAGAGACCTAGTTTTGTTTTGGTGTGGTTAATTATAAAATTTGTGAGCTGTAGCAGCACTGATGTCTGACAGTGAAATGAGCCACCATTGCTCTTACATTTTGAAAAATGTGTTTTGGTTATGTAAACAGAGATAAATTAAAAGCTGAATAACTTATGTGAAAAAATGCTTTGCATCTTTGTCTGGACAGACTTCAGTAGATTACATCTATCTGGTTAAGCAATGTGTTATGATTGAATTTTAACAAGTGCAGCTTGGCTCAGTGTTGCAAAGATAACACAAAGCCATTTATACATTGCAGCCAGTGCTGATACATGTATTTTAACTCACATTACTGATATTGCAGAATAACCAAACATGGACTTACGTGGTAATTAAATTAAACTGTGGATCAGAAAAAAATCTGTCATTGCTAATGAAAGACTCTTCAAGAAGTGATGTTTTCTTGTACCACACCTAGAAAAAGCATAGAAAAAACAGCTGTGCCTTGCAGCTTTCTAGGATGGTAATCCAGGCTGGGCTGTAACAAACAGAAATTCATGAGTTTGAGTACCACTGTGAAAGCACATCACTAGCAGCTGCTTCACTGATACTTCAAAACCAAGAGGCCGTGTTCCATCTCAGGCCTCTAGATAGACTCAGCTGCAACAATGGCACATGAAGCTGGGGAGAATCTGACGACCAAACTTAAAGGCTTTATGCTAAAGGTTAAAAAGACCTTTTAAATCAGAAATCAGTTTTCAACACTTGTGGTTCACTGTTCAGGCTGGCAGTATCTTCACTGTTTCTCCCTGGTGTACTATTTCAAAATAACATTTCTCCAAAAAGTCAATGAAGAAAGCAGATTTCCACGTGAATCTTACCCTACTAGTCCTCTCTTTTCACAATAATTCAAACCTTAGATACACTCTGAACAGCATCATAATGTTGTGTGCAATAGCAGCAGAAGTTAATTGGGGCTTTTGTCAGCAAGATCAGAGAAAGACTGGGGCAGTAAATTCATGGTATCCATAGTCTAGGAGACAAAATGTGAATAACAGGAATGATCTCTACCATGCCCGATATACTAGCCAAAAAACCTGTGCAAAAAAAAGCTCATACTTTTTCATTGTGATATTTTAGTTCAGTTGGCTGTTTTAAGTGCTCTCATTGTCTTGCAGACTCACGTGTTCTACTTTCTTGTGTCTTCAGAGACAAAGCTACTGCTGACTTGTTTTTTTCTTTTTCTTGTTACTTTTGTCACCCTTAATTTTATGGGTATCCCTGGTTCTATATCCTTGTGTCATGATGGATTCCCCTAGCTCCAGTCATCTTGTGTGTATTCTTTGTTTTTCTCTTTGAGCTTATATTTAACATTATCAGATCCTCCCACTCATCTGCTTACACACAGTTATACCAGGACCTAGCTCTTCCCTGTAGTGTGATTAAATCTCCATATTCAATGGCAGAGTTTGGAAGTCATTCACAAGAAATGTCTAATGGAGTCAGGTGGCTGCAACTTCAGGCAGGGTCATTTCCGTGTCTCCTTAAGCAATGACAGATGGATACCAGGTGTTTCAATGAGCTGGGCTTAGCAAGTTGATGTGGCTTGAATGGTTTATGGCAGAAGATTTCAGTTAGGAAATAACGCTGTTTTCAGGGCACTGATTTAATTCAAAGTTCAGGTAAATGGAGTGGGCTGTCCAGGTTTTAATATATATGTCCTGGGAAGTTTCAGAAGACTTATTTATGGTGCATAATAAAGATTTTTCACGAAAAAAAAATCTGTAGAATATGTAGTAAATCAGCTGTAATGTCAAGAACAATAGGTATGAATGTATAAGTCAAAATCTTGAAAGAACAATTCCATTTCAAGGGCTTTCTTTCAGTAGCATCAGAACAAGGAAATTATTGCAGCAATTTGCCTGTCCTGTTCTACTGACAGACTTGAAATAGTAGAAACCTGGTGCTTTGGGTGACAAGCATCAGCTCACTACAGGTTAACTCCTGATAGCCTTGCCATGGCTCTCAACACTAATTAGTGATTTAGAATGGCTTGCCAAGCTCCCAACTCATTTAAGCCACATTGAACCAAAGTCATTTGGGGGTTTTGTTGTTTTGAGTTTTTTTCATTTTACTGCCTGCAGAATTGATGCTTCAAATAAAAAAAATAGGTTTTACAATTGTAAATATATTTTTCCATAAGCCAAGAAATACCACTTGTAAGGATAACAATTTCCCTACTCCCAGCCCCTGCCTTTCTAGTTCTATTTCTTTCCCATTACTCTGGGGGAAAATGAATTCTCTTCTTATTTAGGAAAAAACCGGTTTAATTTAACTTGGAAGGAAAATTGGGCATACATTAAGAATCCACAGAGATTAGAAGGGAACAGTGCCTGACAATGTGCTTTCTATTTGGAAGATATCTTTGCCTGTAACTAAAGGAAGAGATTAAAGAAGAGCATAATTAATGTTAGCATCTTCCATGCTACAACATACAATTACAGTGCTCACAGTGTGTGCTTGTCATTATGTAAAATTGACCTTTACAGCTCACTCAGCATGTTAGCTAACATTTTGCATATCACTGAGCTGCCTAGGAAACCGTACTTTGCTTTTACCATGGTCCTACAAAAGCAGCTTGTGACAATGTGTATGTATTCTGCTACTTTTTAGAATTCATTTTCTCCTTGGCTCACAGCTTACAGAAATCTCTCTGCTGTACTCATATGCATGTGTTTGTTTTTTTTAAGTGCCTTGCTACGTGGGAGTCCTTCCTAACATCTCAAACAGTGGATCTTCATGTGGACGAAGATTCTGAAGACAGGCCTTGAATAATAATCTCTGCTTGATCTCTGCCTTTTCCATGAAGTTTCTCCCAACCAAAGTGCTTTGTATGAGATCAGATACATTATTAAATTTTAAGTGTTAAAATCAGTGAAATGCAGGAAACCAGCTTATTGAACACTCAGGTATTCTAGTCCTGAAATACATTTTGAAACATGCTATATTGCTTTATATTGCTTAGCTCTGATTTTATATATTTTTATGCATTTGCATACAATTGTTTTCATAAATACAGTGTAATTTTGATATAAAATATTTTAAATAAACAAAGATAGCTCCATTTTAATAAAAAGTTGAATAAGGAAAGTTTGTCATCAGTCTGTATCCTAGTCTTTTTTAGAAGTATTTTGGTATTTTAGCATGCTTCTTAGATTCTCTTTCTTGAGTAATTTCTTGTACTTATATAATTATATTACATACTCCTCAAGGACTAGGACTTTAGGATAATTTTAATAGATCCTGCTAGTTGCCCAATGGCAGCATAGGACATAAAGATGTCAAACATGTTCTTCGAGAATAATGCTGCTTTTAAGTGTTGATAATTTATTTTTCAGTTTTTATTTACGTGTTTATTAGACATCTTCAATTTGATGGTTTTTAAAGGATAAAGAAAAAAGTGACAGCTCATGAAACACTCTGTTTGTACAGTGATACCATTAGTCACAGCACTGATCCTGCCAACACAAGAACTTCCATTTGGAGTTTGCAGGGTGAAACTGCTCCCATGGCTGACCCTCCTGTAATCTTTAACTTCTTTCCTCTTTAGAGAGTGTGGAAGAGAAGGGTTAAGATAATAAGAGGTTTGCATTAAAATGATCTACTGATTCACTCATGCAATATGCATTAAAGTCTTCCAGCAACTGAATTATTCCACCCAAAAGGTCGTCCAGTCTGCAGCTGTAGTTTCTGCAGTTCTCACTGGTGACTGAGGTCTGAGCAAGCCCCAGGCTTTATGTGTAAAGAATGAGATGCAGGAATCAGAGACAGCCTAACAGGGCTCTGGCCTTGCAGAAGAGCAGGGCTTCAGCCACCACCTGCAACTTTTGTGGTGGCATTTTGAGAGCTTGCTCTGGTCAGTCACCTGATGGCTGCAGGGGACAATTCCAGAGCACATGGCTGCTGCTCCTGGGTGGCTGTGACCTGTCTAAGATGGGCAAGGATTTTGTGGCTTTGATCTTAAAAAATGCACTTGCAAGTAAGACCTGGAATACCAGCATGACCTTTTCAGCAATGCTAGGAAAATGCTCTCATGCTGCCCCATGAAGTAGTAGTGAAAGTTCAGCTCTTTTTTTTTCCTTTTTTCATCTATGAAGTGTCAGTTAAGATGCTCCCAAAATCCTGCAGGCAGCATGCATCTCTCCCAGTGTGGAGGGCAGTGCAGTGCTGAAGGGCTGTTCCTCAAAGGGTCTTCTCCAGCTGTGCTGGCAGTGGATCCTTGCAGGAGGCAGGGGACAACAACATGGCTGGACTGTGCTCTTTTCCCACTCTACTTCCTGATAATTTTTTTTGTTTTAACACGAGAGTTTCTATCAATGTGCTTAATAGCCTTAATGGCTTTCCCCTTCCTTTTTTTTTTTCTTAATCTAAACTCATAGGATTTACCATGCTGAATATCAATGAATTCCACAACTTAATATGTAGGAAAAATCAATTAATTTTGAGATTTCCTAAACCAGCTGCCCAACAACTTCAGGTAATGTCTTCTGCCTGTTAAATTGTGAGAAGAGATGAGCAACTGTTTCCTATTTGTTTTCCCTGTGCCAATCAAGAGTTTACAGACCTCCGGAGTGTTTTCCAAGTACTGCCTGTTTTCCCAGAGGAAAAGCCATAGCTTAATACCATATTGTACAAAAGGCACTTCACATCTGTGCTCATTGTTACTGCTTTTCTCTGTATTTTCTAGTTCCGCTGCAACCAGTGTACAAAATGCAGACACACCAGAAATGTCCATGTTGTCATAATTATGCTTTGATTTTTGTCATCATGTTCCTAATTTATTTTTTGAAGTACCACTGAATGCTGAGCTGCCATTCTACAGAACTGTCCACAAAGCTATTCTGAAGGTTACTGAATAATTTAATATCCATCAGTGTGTATATATAGGAGAATTGGCTTTTCCCCAGTGAGCATTTATTTGCATTTATTAATACTCAATTTAGCCTGCTGTTTTTAGCAACTAATCTCTGTAGTGTACAGTTCTATAAACAGGATTGCAACAAGACAGACAGCAGTAACACACTGAATACCAGATCAGTGGAGGTTCAAGGAGTTGAGCCTGAACAGGCTTACTGGAAGGATAGAAATACTTGAGTGTAACCAAAAATTACTACCATGCTGCTAATTTAGGCACATCTAGGGACATAAAATGTCTGGTTAGGTGAGGTGGGGAGTGCCAATGTGTGTTGCATTGATTCTACCTGTATATTCTGCTGAACTGGAATGTTGTTAGCTGAGACATTTGGAAATCAGAATCACTACAGGACATTTTGCATTCTTGGTAAAAATATTATGTTCATGATTTATTTTTAATTTCTTTTTCTCTTAGCTAGGCCATAACTTATGGGGGAAAGACTTCATTAGTCAGTTTGATAGAGGCCTTCTTGTGACCACCTATTTATTTTCCTGATATTTTAGTAGCTCTAGCATCATGTAAAAATAAGGTCTATTGTTAAGTACAATCAAACAGTATTGTTTTTGTGTCATGCAAATACTTTTGAAACTTACCATTTTAGAAAGTCTATTGCATATTTAGACTTATTTCCAAAGATTTTTCTTCAATGGAGTCTTGCCTTCCTTAGGTTTATTAGAAAGTGCTTAATCTGGTTACTGAAAATCAGTCTGCCTCTTACTGGATTTTCATGCTGCCTCTGTGTATGTCAGTGTCTCCTACCTGGGGCCTTGGGGGCTAGGTTTCTTTCCTTTTGCTAATTTTTACTTACAGATTTTTTTTTCTCATAGTTGCTGGGAAACGCTAACAACTGGGTACTTAAGAAAAACAAAAGTGGCCAAGCTCAAGGTAGGAGGGTATCTGGTTGCGCTAATCTTTCTCTGAGGGTTTCTCTCCGAGGGGCAGAGATACAGCGAGAACTGGGCAGGTAAAGGATGGGGCTGGGGCAGCTGCTGGCTCTCTCTGGGCTTCGGAGGAGAAAGGTCGGAGCTGCTGCTTGGGGAAGGGAATTCTGCAGCGGGTGAGCCCCTGCTCGTGAGAGCAGCCACCTTATTAACACCCGTCTCACTAAAAGAGGGACTTTTCACTCGGGTGCCCGGGATCCTGAACTCGTCCTTCTCTGCCCTGCTGCTGGGAGCCGAGCTGCCACTGCCCTGCCCCAACCCTGCTGCTTCGGCGCTGCTCCGAGCTTTGGCCGCACTGCAGCCCCGCACCAGGGGTTGTCTGCCGAGACATCCTGCCGGCCCAGCCCGGTGCTCCCCAGAGCCCTGCCGGGGCACCGGGACCATCTGCCCCAGGGGTGCTTTATCCCCAAACCCTCTCCCTTTCCCATCCCTTCCCGCCCGGGCAGTGGGTTCGGCTGTCCCGGTGCTTTATCCCCAAACCCTCTCCCTTTCCCATCCCTTCCCGCCCGGGCAGTGGGTTCGGCTGTCCCGGTGCTTTATCCCCAAACCCTCTCCCTTTCCCATCCCTTCCCGCCCGGGCAGTGGGTTCGGCTGTCCCGGTGCTTTATCCCCAAACCCTCTCCCTTTCCCATCCCTTCCCGCCCGGGCAGTGGGTTCGGCTGTCCCGGTGCTTTATCCCCAAACCCTCTCCCTTTCCCATCCCTTCCCTTTCCCATCTCCCGTTCCCCCGCGCTCCCGGGCCCGCCCCGCAGCAGCGCCCCTGCCGGCTGTGCCCGGGACTGCACCCAGGGAAAGGTCCTTTTGAACCTAAAATATATATAACTCTATGAGTCTATGAAATAGAGCTGAAATTGACAGTAATTATATTATTAAGGAAAAATTATTGCAAGAATTCAGTAAATCCTCTCCTGCTTTCATCCACCAGATCTTTTGCAATAAACAAAACAACCTGGCAGATACTCAACTGATATAAAAGTAAATCTAAAGGCTAGAAAAATATTGGTAATTTGGTTTGAGAGAAAATACCTAAATAAGAATAGCTCTTTAGAGGCTATGTGTTCACTCACTGACAGGACAGGACAAATTTTAGAAGTGAATTAACTGTAACACTGTAAAGTAAGTTATTCAATATTTATTGGTGCACTCCAGACATTCCTTTATTCCTATGATTGCACCTGTTTTCTTACCATCGCATTGTAGGAAAGAAAATTAATGGAGAAGTATAAAAGGGGAGGTGCTAAAGCAGAGAAATCAACTCATTTCTAATCTGTGATGATGATTGTGCACTGTGACACACAATTGTTAAAAGAATTGTAAAATGTTATGCAAATACAGTTGTGCCTCATTTTGTCACATAAAGGTACAGCAAATGAAGAAATACACTTCTGCTACAAGCTGAACCTAGAACCTTTTATTTCTATTAGCCTTTTCTTCATATGAGTTTTTGCTGAAGCAGAGAGACACTCAGTACAGATGATTATCAACCCTATCCAGAATATCTAATACAGAATGGCAGTACTGGGTCAACCTGGCAAGTCTCAGCCAGGTCCTTACAACCAAACTAAAAAAACCTATCTGGTTAAAATGCAGAGACACCAAAAGAAGACATCCCCTGGCATTTTTTACCTTTTTTTCCCCTTTCCATAAGGGATGTAAAGCCACTGCTGCCCCTGGTTCCTGCTCATGCACTGAGCACCTGGCCCAGGTTTAATAAAGGACTTTTACAGCCATGCCAGGACAGAGTGCACAGTGCCCAGACTGAGGAGGTGACACACAGCAGGGCGTGCAGGGAGCCAGGCAAGGGTTGCTCCCTTTCTCCCGGCTACCCCACTGCCCAGAGATGCCAAGGAGCAAAAGGAGGAACTGCACTTTGTGTCTTACTCAGATTCTGGCATCTGTCACTTTCCAGACAGAGATTTCAGAATATAGAAAATCAGAAAATAGGACAGAAGGAAAAAAATACCTTGGATACAATTAGAAGGATATGTGCTTTCATGGTTTATATTATATTTAGCTTAGTTTTTAACCCTTAACTTGAAATGTTCCTACATTGTACGGCTTGCTGCCTACACTGAATGTGTAGTTTGTGAGGGTTGTGAAGTTTGTGAGGGTTGCCATGGGAATTCTGGCTTCCATGCCTGGAAAATCTCTGCAATTTGACAGAGTTCATCAATGCTATTGCTATATATGTTAATTTTCCCTTAGAAGCATTTGTTTTCTGGAAGACCTTTATGGAAAAAGTACAGTTTAATCTCTGCTTTGTAAATATGTAACTCATTTATCAAAAGTATTTATTCAGAACAAACATACTGCAGGGTTTTGAAGATTTTTCTTTGGAGCTCTTCTCCAATAACATGGATCCAGTTGTTAGATTGCTCTAATTCATTATTTGTGGTACAGCTATTTTATTAATTTATTAGTATTAACTTTAGTTTTTAAAAAATGTAAGATCAGGGCAGAAATTATTCTCTGAGTAATTCTAAGCATTCAGATGTATTTATATGGTGCCTCTTGGGTTTTTGGGTTTGTTCATTCATTCTGAGGTACATGAATATTCCCAGTATGATTGCTGACCATACCATCACCATACTGTGATCCAGGATCCATGGAAATGAATGAAGAGACCAAAGACTGTCTCCCAACTGATCAACATTCAAATTATTAATAGTATTTGGGGAGAATTTGCTCATTGAAAAGAAACAGGAGCAGAAAACTATAATCAGTATCTTGACTTACTTCTATATTTGACAGTGACCACAGTCTTTTCTGCCACCTTTTTCTAAAAGGCTGGAAGGTGATTTTTTGGGGGACGGGACAGCATTTTCCATTGTTTCATTTCAATTATCTCAATGGTTCTACAGCAGCAGCAACATGTTTAGAAGGGAAGCAATAAAGTCTTAATTATAGGGCAGTGTAACAGCTACAAATGCATATTCTACTGCTACATGTTCTTCAGAAGAATGTAATCAATTCACACTGTTTTTGAATGATGTTTCATATTGTCTTCTTGTAAACAGATCTTAAAATAGCCAGTTTATGCAGAAAGCTAATCTCTATAATTATGAGAGCTTTTCTTTTTTCCCACTTAATCCTAAAAGGAAAGGTGGAGGCTGGAGGTGCAGCAGCTTTGATTTTGAACCCCCTACTGAAGTAAAAGAATGCTAATAATTTGAAAGTGGGTTTGGGGTTTTTTTAAAGAAAAACGTACAGCCATTGAACAACATCCATGACTTTATGTGGTATGTCAGAGATGAACTTAAAATGGTGTTTCTGTAATGCCACATCACCATGATTTTGTTCATCTAGTGAACAGTGACACATTATTTTGGATTTCAGTAAGAAACATGAAAACAGAGTTGACAGAATTCACCTTTTTCAGAATTTGTTTTGTTCTGTATTATTTAACTAATGGCCAGTGGCTTCGGATCCACACTGTGAGGTCCTGTTGAAAGCTCAGATCTCTTGAGAACTGAAATGTAACCCTGGGTTTTAAACATGCCACCAACTGACTACTTGATAGCATACTATCAGTGAAAAACTTAACTAATGTTTCATTACAGTAGATGTTGAGAAAAGCTGCAAATCCCTTGCCATGGAAATGGAACTATCCAGAGTATATTTCATTCTTTGGGGTGAACTTCAAAGAAGCTGGGATCAATGGATAAATCACAGTTGTAACATGTCTGTTTCAGTATCTATAGCAAGATCATTACTATTGTCTAGTGAAAAAAAAGGATCCTGAATGAAGTCTAAGGGAGTTACACCAGCCCTCTGCTTGTCCCTGTTGCAGAGACATGTCCAGTGGATGCAGGGGCTAAACATTGGTGAACATGGAATAGTTCTACCCACAAACCAGTGGCACCAAGGTACCGTTGAACCAACTTTTGGTTGCTGAAGCAGAGCTCCATTTTGGATTGTAAGTCACTCTCTCCTTTGCCACTTGTCAGCAAACTTGAGCAGAGCTGACAAAAACCTGATCAACAAGCTGAGAATTTCCATATTTGCTACATATGAGTGTCATTTGGTGTAGCAAGAGGTTCTCATCCTGAACTCCCATGTCAAAACTTCTGATGAGGCTCCCAATCCATCTTATCTAACATTTCCTTGCAATGATATGTTAATAATATTTTAATGACCAGGAAAAGAAGGCGTAAAAGAAGGGGAATACTGTGTATTTTTAAACCTTAAATTATTGTTCCAAAGTGATCACTATTAGAACAAACTATACATTGCTTTGCCTTATCTCTGGAAGTTGCTTAGGACACGGTGATATCCCCACCCTGTGGCAGAGGGCAAGAAAAGCTCAGTTTCCTAAGTCTTCAACGAAATACAGATAGTAGGAAGGAGAAAGGCTGTCAAGTCTCTTGGCCTTTTCTGTTTCTTGAATTTTATCATGTACTTCTGCAGCATATGGGTATAACTAATTACATTTTCTGAGCAGATGTGCAAGAGATGGATTGATATGCCAAGGCTGGTAAATGTCCAATGAGGAGGCGACTGGTGTGCCCATGACAGATTTTGTAAATGAGACATTTACGGAAATGACAAACGTAAAACATTTCATTTTAATATGTTACTCTCAGGTTAAAAGAAGCCCAAGTCCACTGTCAATAGGGAAAAAATGTGTCATGTATCCCCATTTCTACTTTAGAAAAAGAATTTGTTTCAAAATCTGCTTGGAATATGATGGAGTTTTTCAGCTTCTTTCTTCTCTCCTGTTTTCTACTTACTGTTGTGAAAGAGAGGTCAATAGGAATGCATTTGGAAGCAAAAGAAGGTTAAATTCCTCTCTCACACAAAAATCAGATTTTAAAAAATTAGGGTTTTTTAATATTAAAATGAAGAGTCAACTGATAAGACTAATGAGCATCTGTACACACTACATCTGAGCAGAAGAGCAAACCTGGAATTAGCGCTGTTGCTCCTTGATGCACAGTATGTCAAAGCAGATCTGACTGACCACTCACACGTGACCACTGGCACAGTAGCTAAAGCTGCTGAATGTGTACCCAAAGCACAGTAAAGGCCTTACAGACTCTGTCCTTAAGAAATACACAGTCCTGTTGTCCTACTTCAGTATTAAGCTGTTGAGAAAAGTCATTTTGCAAAATAAATAAGACATTATTTGATATTTTAAAAAAGGCATTTTTCTCCAAATATTACAGCCCTTTTGTAAATCTGTACCTCTGATCATGTAACTCCCTTAGCCAGATCTAGATATGTTCCCACCTGGCTGATTCTAGGGGGTCTTCTTTTGTTTCTCTCATTTTGTTTTTAGACAGACCTGAAGGAGGTTTGGGAAGTTTGTGTATTGTCTGTAGAGAAAGAGCTAAAGAGGAAGAGTATTTTGCCTCTTGAAGTGATTCAGAGTTGTCCCCGTTTTTATTTCCCCCTGTTAAGTCTCTTCATTATTATTCACATATCTCAAATCTTTGTATTCACCTTCTCCAATTTTCAGGTGCTTTTCCTTCATAGTTAATTCCTTTCTTCATTTCAAAATTCTTCATTTCCCTCTGACACCATGTAATATTTATTACATCAGTGCTAAAGCTGCATGAATAATTCATCAACTATTTTGCTTCTTTTCCTATTCAAGTATGGCCCACAGTAATTCACTTGAAATATTCATTATTTCAAAAGTGTCACTGAATATTTTTTGCAAATAATTCTTGGTCTGTGTATTGTTCAGAGGTGCAACCAAAAACCCAAGTGGCAAAACCTCAACTTTCATCCACCATCCCCTGATGGAAGCTCTTCTTCCTATGCAGTGTTTGGTGCACTTGCAACTGGCTTCTTGAAAATGCTCCTCAACATTCACTTCACAAGTTCTGATATAGAATACCCACCAAATAAGTGAGTATTTTTCAGACTGCTTGAAAGGAAGGGCATGAGAGTCAATGGAGTGTCATGCTCTCTTCATTCTCTTACTGCCTTGGACCCTCAGCACCACCAAACAGCACAGGTTACACCAAGTGAGACCTTTGTTAGAAGTATGTATGACTTACATTCTTCTCTGTGAGGGTGGTGAGCCCAGGAACAGGTTGCCCAAAGAAGTTGTGGATGCCCCATTCCTGGAAGTGTTCCAGGCTAGGTTGGATGGGAACCATGGTCTAGTGGAAGGTGTCCCTGCCTGTGCAGGGGAGTTGGAACTAGATGATCTTTAAGGCTTCTTCCAACCCAAACCATTTTATGGTTATATGATTCTACACAGCCAGACTTAGCACTGATACCAAGAGCAACAACAGTGCTGGGGCTCCCCTTGCCCTGGGACAAGGGAAACCTGGACTGAAGACATGCAAATCAGAGGCTTCACTTATTCAGCTGTATATTTTTCAGTCACCAATGGCAGCCAGGGTGTTCTGACCTCTCTCTGTTTACATGGGTGAGGGATACCACACTTTGGGGAGTGAGGGGCTGAGCTTTCAGGAGTTTGAAACCTGGTGGGATCAGGAGGTCACATTTCTACAACTCATAAGCAGTTGGCAGTACTTTCTTGGCTATTTTGGCTTCTTGATGGAAAAATTGGTGCCAGAAATAAAAAAGTAACAAGTTTTAGTAGTTTATGGTAGTTTCCATTTGTGTAAGCATCTATGTAAACACTGCAATCCTTAGATTGCCATCTTTCAAGGCCCAGGTATGTTTCAGTTTTGTTGAGAAAGTATGAACACAGCAGTTTCTGTCCTGAATTGGAACTCCTACTTGCTGCCACAGTGGAATTAATATTTACCTCTGTGCAGGTATTTTTGCTATGTCCTAGGGTGCATGTGATTTGCATTTGTAGCAGAAGCAAGTACTCATTGGAAACTCACAGCTAGGCCCTATAAAAGTTACCTATAAACTGCAGAAAAGCTGTTTGCAAAAGCTGTTAGATATGAAGTTAGTCCTCAATGACATTTCTCTTGCAGTGAGAAGGCTGCTTTTAATTTAATTGCAAATTAAAAGTTCAATCACTTACGGCTTAATATTCCCAATGTAGCACTAAATGAGCATCAAGTGACATAATGGCTGCTGAGGTCCCTGACCAAATCATAAAAGGAGGGATGGGGGCAATCTTTCAAAGCATCAGGGCTGGGTCTATGCTAATGTGAGTTTTCTACCTCCTCCTTTCATCAGCAATGCCAAGCTGGGAGTGCTGACCCTCAGGGTTTGCTCCTCTTGAGCAACAAAATTGGAAGGGAAATGAGTGTGGCAATCTGCTGCAGTCTGAGAGCTGTCAGCTGTACCTGTGTTCTGCAGAGGCTCTGGGAGTGTGTCCAGGGCAGCAGGGACAGAAGCATCCAGAGGGAGAGACAACATGTATCTGAGGGAGATGTGCTTTGAAGAGACCAAGAGAAGGTACTATGTTACATGCCAAAGCAAACAAGTGCTACTAACTTAGAAGACATGGGAAAACAAATGTATTTTTTCTCCTGAATTCCTAGTAAAGCCTTGATGCCAGAAATATATATACAAGGAAGACCAAAAAAGTAGACAAATGGCACCGAGTAGTCTGCAAATCATTGCCTATAAAGATGTGACTTTTTGGAATTGTGTCTTTTTTTCTCTTAGACTGAGTTGTCACACACCATAACCAGATTCTGTGGATGAATGTGTATCCTGTAATTAATTATTACTTATTGTTTTTCTGTCTGACCCCTGGAGTTGGTTTTTGCAAACTGCAAATTGTCAGAATCTGACTCACACTCAGTGCTACTGGAAGTGGGAAAGATCAGAAGATTTCACTTAACAAACGTAGATGATAAAATAAAATGTCACATTTTATTACATACTTTCATTCCATCTGTCTGAGCAATTTTAAATGCCAGATTTAACGAAGTGCCAGCAGGCCATGTCTTTCAGGGATGCTTGCACATGGCTGCACTCGCTTTTAGCATTTCCTTTCTATTAAGAGGATAATTTGGTGGCATGGTAAACTCCTAGAAGGGTGCAAGAGCACATGTGCATGCACTGGGAAATTCACTCAGGCTCCTGCTCCTGTGCCAGCTCCTGGGGAGGGCCCTGGGAATCACCACCTCCCAATTTCCCTCTCCCTAGCTCACATGATTGGTTTTCACGGCAATGTCCTACCAGGGAAGCTGCACCATGGTTTCCACGCAGCTTTTGAAGGGCACCATTGCTCACCTCCATGCTTCCTGCTAGTGAGACACTACAAGAACATGCCTCTTACTGTGGGCTTTCTATCACTCACAGATTTCTCTTGTTCACCTACCAAATATCGAGGCTTGGGAAAATTTCAGATTATGTTTAAAGTATTTCTGTTTCCATCAGTGAGACAGGAATGGTGGCAGTGGTTAGTTATGAGGTTGGGTTACCTTTTTTAGCTCCAGTGAGCAGCTCCCACAAGGCTGCTCCCACTTTGTTCTGGCTTTTGCTGGGGACAGCACCTGCCCTGCCTGCCAAGGCTGTCTGACCAGCCAGATGCTCTGGGCCTATCCCATGCTCCTCACCGAAGAAAGAAGTGAATCCACGTCCATAGAGGAGAAGAATCCCTCTGCAGGTATTCCTGTGAGGCCCCCTTGGTATTCTCTCTGAGATAAGAAAAACTACTTAACTAGAATGACTAATACTAGAAAAATGTAGACCCTCTCTTATCTTTTTAGAATATTATTGATTAGAATTGATTCTTTATAATTGGTTGTTTCATATAAAGGAATACTAATGTAATTGGCTAAGTGTTTCAATTTGTACCCTATTGGTTTACTTTTGATTCCCCTGAAACCTACAAAAATATCTGTAGTAACTCATGTATTCGGATTCCTACATGACCTCCCTTCACAGAATAAAGCCTGTGGAAAAGTCTGAGCAGTTTCCCGGTCTTTTCATGTCAGCTGAAGAAGGTCCCTGTAAGCAAATATGAAATCACAACAGAGCTGACTGCCTAAAAAGCAGTGCTTATAAACCTTGTAGCTGAGACCTGCCTGAGAAGAGCAGGGCAGGGAAAAAGCTACGCACATCAGCCCAGAAGTCCCTTAAAGACTGTGTATTTTAAAGTTCTCTTCAAATTCAAAGCACCCCTGATGTATTTCTTGCTTCAAAAATGTGGAAAAAAATGTACAGGAAAAAAATTACCAGACGAAATAACAGCAGAGAAAAAAAAGAAGATTGGTAAATGGAACACAAGAAGGTAAAATAAAAAATGTAGAGAGTCTCCAATTAAAGAGTAGAGAGGAGAAGAGAAAAAAAGAGCTAATGAATAAATTAGTAAATGGTTCATACTACTTGTCCAACTCCTACTCTCTGTGCCTGCTCAGTGGCACTCCATCTCTAATGCACAGAACTGGCACTGCACAGGGAGGAGAGGATTTTACCTTGGTAAAATCTGACTGACTTTCAAGGAGTACAATGGTACTACATACACAGGACAATCTGTACTGCCCCAGTATTAGTGTAAGTAATGTGCAAATAATGAGCTCCCAGCAGTACCTCTGTTACTACATCCACCCCACAAAACAAAATTCTCATTCCATTTTTCACCCTTTGAGATTGTCATGGTTTAATCCCAGATGGCCACTAAGCACTCAGGCTGCTTCATGTAAGGCTTGTTCTCCTTTGGTTCAGGTGGCTCCTGCTACAGTAATTTCATAAAATGCAAAGCAACAAGTTAAAGCTATTTCCATTACAATGTCCACTCCCAGTTCCTTTGGATTAGGCCATCATGTTTAACATTGCAATGAACTCCTCCCCTTACCCCTGCCCTGGCTTGGGGTTACCCAGAGGCTGCAGTGCCTCAGGGTTGTACCTGCCCCCATGGAGCCATTTCTGTCAGCCACAGGCTTTTGGAGAGATGCCTGCTGCTGCATGGATTTATCCACAGCCTCAGTGGCTCTGAGGGGCTGTGGATAAACCCATGGCTCTGAGGGGCCATGGATAAATCCACGGCTCTGAGGGGCTGTGGATAAACCCATGGCTCTGAGGGGCCATGGATAAATCCACGGCTCTGAGGGGCTGTGGATAAACCCATGGCTCTGAGGGGCCATGGATAAATCCACGGCTCTGAGGGGCCGTGGATAAACCCATGGCTCTGAGGGACTGTGGATAAACCCATGGCTCTGAGGGGCCGTGGATAAACCCATGGCTCTGAGGGGCCGTGGATAAACCCATGGCTCTGAGGGGCAGCTGTTCCAGCACCCTGATGCCTGCAGGGTGTCCCTGCTGTGGCACTGGCACAGCCACAGCCACGGGCACTTCCAGATGTGCCTACTCTGCCGTGGGCTTTTCCCTGGCCAGAAACACTTCCAGATGTGCCTACTCTGCCGTGGGCTTTTCCCTGGCCAGAAACACTTCCAGATGTGCCTACTCTGCCGTGGGCTTTTCCCTGGCCAGAAACACTTCCAGATGTGCCTGCTCTGCCGTGGGCTTTTCCCTGGCCAGAAACACTTCCAGGTGTCCCTGTTGCCCTGTGGACTCACCCACAGGTGACAGTCCCTGTGGCTCGAGCCCAGGCTGGAGCGTGCCCAGAACAGCAGCACAGGAGCAGCAGCACTGCCCCGGCCCGGTGCCAGCCCAGGCCATCGCCAGGGCTGGGATCAGAATGTCCCAGAGTGAGGGGATCAGCAGCACAGGCTGCAGCTGCAGCCAAAGCACAAAGCAACCACTGATGAGCCCTGGACTCTAATGCACAGTGAGGCCAGTGAGCCCCATGGCAAGCACAGGAGCCTGCCAATTATTGGCCAAACAGCAATAACAGCTATAAATTCCATCTAGCACATTCCAATCAAACCTGTCATTATTTTGATCCCTTTGAGCCCCACAATGAGCACCAAAAAGGGCTGTTGTAGCTTAACCCTAGATGACAACTAAGCACCTCACAGAGGCTCACTCACTGCTCCCTGGTGAATGGGGGAGACAATCGGAAGAGTAAAAGTAAGAAAACTTGTGGGTTGAGATTAAAACAGTTTTATAAATAAAGCAAAAGTCACACGTGCAGGAAAGCAAAGCAAAACAATAAATTCATTCCCATGGGCAGACAGGTGTTCAGCTATCTCCAAGTAAGCAGTGCTCCATCACACATAATGGTGACTTGGGAAGACAAAACAACATGACTCTGAATGTCACCTCCCTTCTGTTTCCCTGAGCTTCATGTGCTGAGCATGACTCCATATGTTTTGGGACACCCCTTGGGTCAGTTGGGGTCACCTGTCCAGGCTGTGTCCCCTCCCAGCTCCTTGTGTACCCTCAGTCTCCTCGCTGGTGAGGTGAGGAACAGAACTGCCCTCGATGCTGTGCAAGTGCTGCTCAGCAGGAGCTAAAACATCCCTGTGTTATCAACGCTGTTTTCACCACAAATCTGAAACACAGCCCCAGAACAGCTACTGTGAAGGGAATTAACTACACCCCACCCAAACCTAGCACAGCTGCCCTGAATGTAATTCCCTTTGAGAAGTTCCCAACTTGTCAAAGCATGTAAAAAACCCAGCCATGTTTCAGACTGGAGAACAGACAGTTCCCTTGACAAGCACACACACATGCATTTCAGATGGAAAGACCTTGAAAGGTGCAAAATTTCAGCCCAATTTTTTACCACTGACTGAAAAAAAGATTCTCTTCTCGTATCACAAATAAGCAGCTACTTAGAAATATAGGCAGTAAGTTTTTATGTGGTCTTCCAGGGAAATTTAAATTGCATTTTGAAGTTGAAATTTGTACTTATTTACAAATGTTCACAATATCTTGCTTTAAAAAAAAAAAAAAAGCGTTACTTCAGCTGTTTTCGGGTGCATATGTGGAGACAGGCATAACTGCGAAGGCATAGCCAAAGCTACTCATTCCACTTGGGACTTAATTTTTCTATACTGAATTAATTAGACTTGGTCTTCCCAAGAGCTAGAAGTTAAACTTTCGTATCTGTGAACTGGAAAGCAAGATGGTAAATTGCCTTGGCTGCCTTTGAGGAACCTAATGTATTTTTCAACCTTTCATTTAAATGCTGGCAGTACAATGGTAATGGTCAGAGCATAAGACACCAAGCATTTATCAAGTTAAGGATCATTAAAAAAAAAATATACCAGAAAATATGTATACTGGAGCCAAATATGTCACATATTTTAGCAATCATTAGTCACAGTTTTGCTGAAAGAAAAAAAACTGGATTTATTAAATACTCCATCTTTCCATCCTAAATCTTTGTAAAGACCTTGCTTTATTTTTCTTGTTTAAACTTTTATCTTGGTGCCTGATCCCTGCACATAATACCAGAATAATGTAGATTATTATGGGAGGTAACTCAACTATTGGGATTTGAACATGAAAACTTTGCTGACTCCAGGCTACTATTAGTTTTGCGCCCTGCCAGTGAGCAAAGTATGGATTAGACTTGCAGAAATACTCCCGACTGTGCCCATGCCTTGGGGAGGACTTAGATCAGACTGATTGTTCCAATAAACCCCCTATCTGGTGAGAAGTCACACTAGTAATTTGCATCTCCATAAAAGAATTAGCGGAGCTGTTGCTTTGAAGTTCAATTATCCATGAGCATGTTTAAAGCAGAGTATTGGAAATGCATTGGGCTGTTTGCACAGCTGCACAGAGCTGAATGCACGGGATGTTTGCAGGTTTGCTACTGAACTTTCCACACACCCAGGGAAGAAACAGGGCTCCTGGAAAGTCTACAAAAGGCCTAAACCCATGGACAGGCACTGAAGAGAAATGAAGTTCTAAAGAAAGTTTGTTAGTGCATTTGTGGACATTGAGGATAAATTCAGATGGCTTAAGTGTTATGAGGTGCCAGCTGCAGCTCTATAGTTAAGGCTAAATTGAGCTTTGAATTTAAATCAGGGGTTCATGTTCATTATTTCTCTGGATGATGTGGTTTCCTTTTTTACCCTGTCTCAAAATTTACAGTACTTGCTCTTTGAGAACATGATGGATTTCCTTTTAAATAGAAAGTAAATCAAGCAGTTAAGGATTAAAATCAAACTGTAAAATAGACCTCTTGTGAATTTATATTTTGTTCAGAATACTACTGATTTTTTCACATTGTTATCACTGTTAAAATTCAGTTATATAACACAAAAACAACTGAAAACCAAGAAAATAATTAACCAATGTTTATGCAATTACCGTGATTAACAGCTCATTTATACTTCTAGGGGTTATTACAACACATAGGCTTATGCAGCATATTATCCCTCTTTGCCATCAGAGCCATTCATTGCCACTGTCCGCCAGGTTCCAGCCTTCCATGCCTTGGTACTTCCACTCAGAGTCACCTTGGCCCTGCCATTCCACCTGTGCCATCTGTGAGCTCCTGCCCCCGTGGCTGCTCAGGTGTGGGTGACCCTGCACAGCTCTGTCACACTCCCTGCACAGCTGCTGCTGGGAGGTTTGGCACTTCAGAGCCTTGTCCTGTGGACCTGCCCCTGCTCTGCATGTGGAGCCAAACAGTCCTAGGGGAAGCCTGGCACCAGCTGTGGCTCTGGGAGCAAAGAGGTCACTTGAAAAAGCACCTGGAAAATGCACTGATACTGGCTTGTTCACCTCAGTGAGAGATGCCACAGCTGAAGAGGGCTTTAGAGAAGTGACACAGCCTAGACTGTCCACTAGGAAATGGTGCACTGTGAGAAAAATTGATATGAAAAAGATTGACCTAAACTGCAGCTATTGCTGTCTATGCAAGGCACTTGATATATGTATTATTTTGTCCTTCATCCTTACATAATTGACATAATATTTCATGGGTCACTACTGCTTACTGCCACTCTGCCACATGCTGGCCACTGATCATTTTTGCAAAGAAAGGGAGGGATTGCTTCAAAAGAGACAGGCGTGACCCATAGTATTTATCTATGAGAGAGGAAGATGTTTTGGTATGACTTTCAGATTTATGGCTCATGACTAATTAAAGTTCCAGCTTGGCATGAGAGAACCAGCATTTCTAATTCACTGGCTGCCCATCTCTTAAAGCATCATCTAACATTAATGATTCTGCAGCCTGTGGCATTTGGGAAGGTACTTCCTTGGAAACCTAAGAGAAACAGACAGGTCTGCTTACAGCAAAAAAATATTACAGTTGTCATGTTATCACAATTAAAGGACTGCCTTTGAAAACACTACTTTTCCTATAGCAAAGACAATTACAAAGGGAAATGCAAGTGAGGAGGGCTTTTTGAAATATGGTAAATAAGGAAAGAAATTTCATGTATGAAAATCCAGTGTGTTCTCTACCATTTCATGCACTGATGAATCTTTGCCAAAAAGAATGGAAGCTTAAGTTTACAACTGTACATGTAATTAACCACATCAAAATGATAACCCACAGGAAATCAATAGTTAGCCCCAAAACATCATCTCCTTGCATACTGTGGCAAACTATATGATATACAGTAAGTTAAAAATGTTACAGTCAGATCTGCTGTTCAGATAGCTGTGTCTTATCAAATGAAAAACCCCAGTGGAAGAGATAACAATATATTTAGTTTATTAAAATACTATGATTCTCAAAGAACTAACTTTACGGGTAATCAGATTTACTGCAGTTTATTTCTTTTAATGTAGGAAATACTGGAAGAGCATCAGCCTGGTGCAGTCAAAACCCCTGACTAAACTGCTAATCAATAAAAAAATCGATCCAGGCTGTTTCCACAAGTGTAAATGAAGAAGTGTAAATGTTCTACAATTTAAACTAAAACACCCCAAAACTTCAACATTATACCTGATTTCTGGCTACAGTTAAACAGGTCTAGCCCTGAAACCACACTTCCACTAAGTGCACCACAGCCTCTAGATGCTGCTTTTCGGGGATTCACATTCTTGTAATCTGCACAATCATTCATTTATCTCTATTTAGTACTGTAATAAATAATGCCTTTTCTTTGTATTATAATTTCTTTATTACTCCATGCTGTTCACACTACTCTTGAAAAAACAAAAAAGTTTTCCATAGTTTTTAATATTAGAAGGAATTCTGTCTGCCTAAGAAAACAACATGTAAGAAATGGCAGTGCATTACATTATGTCCTACCATGATTTGTGTTATTCTCCTTAGCTGTTTATGAGCCACACACTATTTTCTGTCTGCACAAATCATCTTTGTCAAACTTGCAATATTATTTCCCCCAATGAAGTGACTTCACCTTGTATTTTATTGCTGACAAAACCTACTTTGACAAAACAACTTAAACCACAGGTCTGTTTTAGAATCTGTATATGTAGTTAGGCAGAAAGCAGAAACAATGCCACATTCCTGATTTTCTCCCTTCCAATCAGAACAGTTTAAACTGTAAATACTTTTAAACATCAAGGTAAGCCTCAGAGAATAAAGACTTTTGTCCCAAAATGTGCACACTAGGGATTAGCAGCTACAGAGACCAATTTCAAGTTCAGAAACCTCAACTTGCAATCAGAAACTTTTCTAAACCATTCTTGCTCACAACAGCAGGTCTGCAGTAGAGTATTTTAGATCTTCCCAATCAAATGTCTAATGAACACCGTGGGGCCACAATTCCAGCTGAAACAGTAACTTCTCCTTGAGAAGTGCCAGTTCCAGGACTGCCCCAAGCCCCGAGGAGCAGTCAGAGGGTGTCCATCCAACAGTAGGCACTTGCACTGCTGTGGCAGGACAAGGGGACAGTGGGTGGGTGACAGCTTGAGTCGTGGCACATGTCAGCTTCCAAGCCCAGCAGGAGCAAAGAGGAGATAAAGGAAATCACTAGGGTAGAAAAATTAGCTGTTAGAAACCCACAATGGCATTTGAAGAATTAAAAATAACTCTGTGGTAACACCCACATGCACACAAGTTGTACTGTCGACAGTTACAAGTGGTTATGAACAGTACACAGTTCCTACAAGTGCCAGCAATAGCTATTAAAACAAATACTCACTAATATGTTGGAAATAGCTGTAAAAATTGTGCATGACTGACTAAGGGTAATTTTCCTATATCATTGCTAGCATATAAAGCTATTTCTACTCCCAATCCCCTTAAAAAATAGTTTTCTAACTCCTGAAGGAGAAAAGGAAGAAAAAAACAATTATTCAGTTGGCAGCAATCCAGTACCAGAGAGAATTTCTTGACACTAAATCAACAAAAACAAAGTCTCTGCATGCTCTGTTTGGTTCCCCATACACCTGACTGTTTCAGGGAGGTGATGTGTGGAAGAAAATTATATAGTTTAATTGGATATTATTACCTATAAACTACTAGGTAGGTCCTGAGGTGTTTTGAAGTAACTGTAAAAGCATCTGCAGTAAAAAGCATAAAGCACATAATTCTTTGCTTATTTACTACTTCGAAATATTTTAAATCTTGTTTTTATTTCCAAGTGATCTCAGCCTGCAAATGTACAATGCACCATCATAATAGCTGCAGATGATATTAGAAATGAATTGCAAGTACAATGTGCAGCACTACAGAATCATCAATGAGTCCTGGTGAACTGTTCTTCCATTATTTTAAATGTGTATACTTTACAAAAAAAATTAAAATATCATGTATTATTAACATTGTATTATAACTCAGCAGGCAGGTTGAATAAAATCCAGAAAATTATAACCAGAAAAACTCTATAAAGTTAAGACATTTTAATAACATTTTAGAGTCTAATTCATTCTCTGAAAAAAATTACAAAAATGAGATACAGATACAGGAACTGCCCTTAATCTCAGAATGAATTTCATTATATTAATTGCATTACAGAAGAAACTCAGCTTTTGCGAGATTTGGTTTTCTCATATTTTAATCATCACAAGCTTCTCGAAATTAAATTGCATGTTCAGTTGTTTGGACAAAGAAGCATAAATTACCACAAATACATTAGAAAGCATTTTTAATAAAATCCTGCTAGGGTCTATAAATGAATGGTGTTAAGAACTGTAAAATTTCATTTTAAAATGAACTCTTGAACAACAGAGAAACATTCTCATGCTTAAACACAAGGACACAGATTTTTCTCTAACATGGGAATATTATTATGCAATGAAATGCTGCAAATGCCATAATATGTCATAAACACAATTTAATACCTTTTTCCATTAGAAGACTGCTTGCAGGCACAAAGATAAACTTATTCCAGCAGAACCGTTGGTGCTTTCAAAGTTAATACTTGACTGCATTTTCATTTTATATGTTTATAGAATAAACAAATTTGTACCTTGATTAATTTGTCCTGGACCAAAACACGGCTCTCAAGTACCGCTGGTAGGAACCTCATTTAACAAATTATATTTAAGTATGTATTTTTAAAATAGTGGAAAAACATTTTTACTGACTAGATTGTCATAGCTTGTGACAACCACTGAGAATTCAAGGGAAACTGATAGGGGTGGTCAGCATCCACAGAGCAGGTTAAATATTTCCTTTTCAGCAGCATCACAAGGGTTACTAATCTGGCCCTGAAAATCACCATCCCTGCCTACAGAAGCCATTGCTTTGTTTTACCACCAAGAGAAACAACTGACACTGGGAGAACATGAATGATCATCCATGCTGTGATCTGTGAACAGTCAAAGCAGGATTGGTTCTCCATCTTCTGAAGGGTCAGCCACCCTCCAGTAACTCCTCTTAGACACCTGCTCAGTAGTTGTGGGATAAGTCATAGGCTTTTGCTTCCCAGTGACACCCAGGTTTCCACAGGGGTTAAAAACTCCAAACCTCCAACCCTCAGCCTACATGCCAAATGACAACTCTCCTCTCCTCTCCTCTCCTCTCCTCTCCTCTCCTCTCCTCTCCTCTCCTCTCCTCTCCTCTCCTCTCCTCTCCTCTCCTCTCCTCTCCTCTCCTCTCCTCTCCTCTCCTCTCCTCTCCTCTCCTCTCCTCTCCTCTCCTCTCCTCTCCTCTCCTCTCCTCTCCTCTCCTCTCCCACTCATCTAAACTGGAAGTTTCAAGTCAGCATCAGAGATATTGGAAAATTAAGCCTTGTGTTGTTTTCCTTCTGATTTATTCAAAGACAATGGGGGCAGAGATACTACTAAACTGCTTGTGCTAAGTGCAGCAGAACTAGGTTTCCCAAATAGAACACTGCAAAGCTCTTTCCTGTAAGCATGGGAAATCTACTAATGCACACTAGAGTTAAAATAAAGATTTCTTTCCTTCAGAAGGAATATTTCAATATGAAGCGTAAGAGCTTTTAAAAATCCACAATTTCAAGAAAGGACTCTTCAGAACCTGTGGATCTTCCTCTTGAAATTCTCAAATGAATAGCACAGACAGTGCTTTTCATAAGCACACAAAATCTTCTGAACTCCCATCAGAAACTAAAGCTTTTGACATTTGATTTCTACAGACTCTTTATCAAATCCCTCAGCTATGGTATATAAGCACTTTTTCCCAGCCTAAAGAAACAGCCTGCTGCAGAGATTATTTTATGGCCTAGCAGGAGCTGGCTGGGCAGTCTCAACAATGTGGCCAGCACAAACACCTCAGAAGGAAGAAGCAAGGCCACTCCATGCAGGAGAGCACTTCTTGCCATGGCTGTCCTCAGTCAAGGCCTGCTTTCTTCACCACCCTGCTGGAAGGATGTATAATCCGCTTTTATACTTTTCATTCCTGGGAATCTTTCCAGGCTAATCTGTTCTGCAGGGACTGTTTGGGTCGCCTCTGCCCCCACTAAGTAGGTGATGAGGCACTCACTGCTTTCAGTTCCTGCTGTCTGTATCCAATAAGCTCATCAAGAATTTGAGAGAAATCCAAAACCTCAAGCTGAGCTCCTCAGCATGTCTGGAAGCCCTTCACCGTGTCTGTCCCACTGCAATGTATTTCCACAGTTCTGTATCCTATGCCATCATCCTGCACTGCATAAAGCCAAAAAACTGAAGCTTTTCAAGCTGCCCCTTGTAGGATCATTCCAGCATTAGCTTATAACTGCCAGCACATTAAACCCAAATCCAAGTTTTTAGCCTAATATTAGAATTCTTCATCCTCACATAAGCACATTCAAGTAGATATGGGCAGTCAGTACCTTTTTAAAAATACTAACTTTTGAAAGTTAAAATGCATTTGAAAACTTTGGTCCAAAGACAGAAAAAATCAAAATTGCTACCCGCAGTCAGTGTAACTCACCTAAGCCAGATCTACTACCATCTGTTCAAGCCTAAATTCAAGCTTACAGTAATCAAAAAGAGATCGATCCATTTAAAAATAGCTATAAAATAAAAATAAGCACTTTTATAAATAATGTAACCTCTTATAAGCACTTAGAGAACTTTTTTGAGTTTACAAAATAATGAACGACAACTCCATACAAAACACAAATCAGAATGTAATTTTTCTGTGAAGAATGACTTTCAAAACACAGGCATATGCATTCTTATATGCACTGCTTTTCAGACTGAATGTCCTGCTTTAAACATACTTTCCACACTTCCAACTCTGTATTCCCTATTTCCTTGTTCTTTCACACTTTATAATAAAGTTTTATGTATTTACCTCACTGCTCTTCAGTTAATTCTATTTTCTACAGTAAGACAGACACCAAGGTGTGAGAAATCTCAGCCACCAATCTCTGTCACAGACTTCAGCCAAACCCTGAGAGGCATCACTGAGTGGGACACAGAATATGCAAATATGAAACCTAGTGAACTATTGACGCCTTTCAAAATAACTTATGCCTCTTCCTACCCCTAGACAGAGCTTTCCTGGTAATATTTCTCTTATAGTTCTTCCTGCTTTATGAAACTCTTTCCAAACAAGGTAAACATGAGGTAAATTTCATGCTCAAAAGCCAGTCTGGACACAGCTTATGCACCTGTCATCTTTGTGAAAGCTTTCTAGGGACCTTGGCAGCAACACCCCCTAAGCTAGTGAGGCTGCCTTTTCAGCCACTGCCATTTTTGCCCAGTGACCACCTAGAATTGGCAGGTTTAATGGTGGACAACAACCTATACCAAACTGAAGTACAGGAAGCAAAAATCCTATCAGTCTATTGGTGGCACTGAGTAAATTAAATCAGGCAGAATATATCTGGAGCTTAGCCAGAATACAAAATGTACTACAGATTTTCTCATCCAAATGACTAAGATCTTGGATGACAAATCAGGCTAAACTCCATTTAGCAAAGGAAATAAGACAGCTACAAACATATCTGCAACTAAGGTGACCTTTAAAACACAATTTTTGAAAAACGGGGAAGAGAAAGATGGGCTCAGATCTTTTTGCTGTTGTCCACAACATCCTACTTCTTTGTTACTAGCTGGGGGAACACAGAGACCAGGAGAAGAGAGAAACAGAAACAAGGGCAGTGCTCCTTCCTAACAGCTGCTTCTTTGCTGCTGAAAAGAGCAAGTTTACACAGGACCAGAGTCCCCAAGGCAATAAGCAGTTTTTAATTAGAGTTAGGGGAGACCAGCCAAAGGAACAGGTCCTTTGCAATCAGAACTAATGAATAAGGATCAAACTGGCTGGTTTTGCTGACAAAAAAGTCAAACTTTAATGTGTTATGTTTACCTGGGTGACCACATTGGTCAGTATCTGACCAACCAAAATTCCAGGCTCATTTTAAATGTCTGTTTAAGCATTATAAGCAAGCATACATTTCAGGGGTTTTTTCAATTGTTTTAGGATTGTCTTAGGTGAAAGAAAACAGAACTCAGGAAAATAAAAGAACTATTAAATGATATTTTTTGTTCTGAGGAAATACAGTTTTATATGTTTCTTCTATGTTTAGTCTTTGTCATAAGAGTATCCAGTAAATCAACAGAAAGGAGAAATGCATTATTTCTTAAATTTTCAAGAAAATTCAATGCATATCTTGTAATTTTACTGTCTGCCTCCAATTCCTACTGGCTTACCTATCTACCAAGTCCAGCCAAGATTTTCCATTGGCATGATCTTGCATTTCCACTTCCCAGTCTTTGGCTCATTAGGCTAACTCTGAGGGCAGGTACTAAAAGATGCAGAAGACAACTATTACAGAGAGAAAACAATTTCTCAGTTCCTTCAAACTGAACTTTCACTTCTCTGGAGTATCCTAGGTGCTTCAGAAGTATCTGTGGGCTGGGTGGGTGTGGCAGGGAGCAGATGACTATATTAGGATGAAAAAAAGATCTCTTACCATGACATTGCTCTAAGAACACAGCGACTAAATGCTTTAACAGATGATGAGTATGAATCCTCCTATGGTACCTTCTCATAGGTAGAGTCCTGTAAAGCTGAATACCTTATCAAATAAATGTGCTTTTATTCAAAGTGCACTCACATGGCTCTGGAACTTTTCCTCATGTTCCCTCATTCTCTACCTGACAGATCTTTCTTCTAGACCTCTCCAGAAATAAATGAGCAGCAAGAAATATCAGAACTCTGATTCCTAAAGTCAAACTGCATCCAAATTGTCAGCTGGATTGCCCAGAAGCCCTCTAATCACTGTGGTAATTAGAAACTGTAATGCAATTAACAACAGTCAGGTCATAAATTGAGTGGTTATATCTTTTTGTAGGAGCATGGGTATGTGATAAGGGAATCAGGGAATGATGGATTCAGTAGTCATCACCCCCAGCTGCTAAGCTGTTTGTTATCTAGATGATATCAGGAAGTCCTGCCTGCAAAATCGTATTCAGCAAAACTCCACTTGATTGCTCATAGTGATCATGATGAGCTCCATTCAGGGAACAGTGGGTCAGAAAACAAACCCATGTTGCATAACTATAATCTATAAATACAGTCAATTTATACTTTTGTACACTGATCATATGCTGCAATTTCCTGCATAGGATGGCACAGCAAAAGGCTCAGTCTCTCAGAAAAGACAGAAATCTATTTGCATTTTTCTGAGTTTACATTGTTTCTTCAGTAAAATATTTGGAAAGCTCCCTTTATGGCAGATTTTTTTTTGTAATTTTTCATCTGATGTGCTTGTCACGGTTTAACCCAGCCATCAACTGAGTACCACAGACTCACTCACCCACTCTGTCTTCTCCAGAGAGCTGGGGAGGTGAATCAGAAGAAGATAAAAAACTGTGGGCTGAGATAAAAACAACTTAAGAATTAAAATAAAAAACCCAAAACAAAACTAAAACACCCCCCAAACATACATAATAACAACAAGAAGAATGGAGATGAAAGAAGAGAGGACTAAACCAAAAGAAACACAAGTGATGCACAATAAAACTGTTCAGCACTGTCTGATGGATGCCCTGCCCACCCCCAAGCAGCAACCAGCAGCTCTTGGCCAGCTCCCCCCAGTTTATTTCCTGAGCATGACATTCTGTGGTGTGAATATCCCTCTGGCCAGCTCGGGTCAGCTGTGCCACCTGTGCTTCCTCCCAGCCTCTTGTGCACCTGTTTGCTGGCAGAGCATGGGAAGCTGAAAAAGACTTCATTTAAAGTAAGCACTACTTAGCAACAACTAAACCATCAGTGTGTCACCAGCAGTATTCTCATACTAATTCCAAAACAGAGTTAACAGGAAGAAAATTAACACTCTCCCAGCTGGAACCAGGATTCAGTAAGCAACTTTTCCCCTTCAGAATCTTAATATCTAAATATCTCTTTTAATATTTAGATAAATTTCTTGCTCCTTTTTAATTTAATAAATTAATTAATTTCATTTTCATGCCTTCCCCCTTTCACAGAAATCTCAAGTTTAAGCCTTCAGCAGAATAAAGGATGCACATACATCTTGGCTGCTCCTTCATGTCTATAGACCAGCTGGAGCATCTCTGTGCTATAGCCACTGTTCCAGGGTTGCAAATACTGTGCTCAGCCATGGGATCCAAGAGCCACAAGGACACTGCTGCCCAGGCCAGAAGGTCTCTCCCTGCTCTTGGAAAGTGTCACATTTGTCCTTGCCTGTACCTCTGCACTGAAACCAGCACTTACAACCAACAATACAGCACCTGGCTAAATTTCAGTTCCACCATTGCTGCAGGGAGCCCAGGTGTTGAAAAATGCAAAGAGAAGATATGTGTTTGTCTATGATATATCCTAAAAAATTATAAACTGCAAACCAACATCAAACAATGAAGAAGATGAAATGCTTAAACAGTGCTGAGTGTAAAGCTCAGCAGAGAGAAATGTCATTGAAGGGAAATGGAAAATTTTGGATGTCAGGTTAATGTATGCTGCCATCTGGAAATAAGAGCAATAAAAAAACAACATGGGAGAGTGAATAAGTTCAAAAACTAATCAAGAACAAGAAACTGGCATATGAAAAACAAGATGTCATATGTTACAGAGAATGAATAGAAATCACATCTATCACATACTCAGGGAATAAGGAAAACTGAAAGCCTACAACATACTGTCCTGGAAAAGGGCTATGCCAGGACATCTGGAAGTTTCTGGGAGCCACTGCTGATCGATTCTCATCATAATTCTAGTCTCCATCTGGCAGGTGAAAGAGCCTTCCCATATTCCAGTGCTAACCACTGACTACATGAGCTTGCAGCTCTCGCAACAACCAAGTCTGTAAGGAAGAACAATACCAGTGTAACAATACAAATGTGCAAACACTCAGCAGCAGCTAAAGACCGTGGCTTCCCCCAGCACGCTGTCCTGCTGAGGACACTTGCTATCCTTTTACCCCAGCAGGAGGAAGCACGGCTGCGTATCTCAGCTCTGGCTACAGATCAGATCAGCAGTGATAGGGGAGGGTGCAGCTCTCCTGGGTCATCCTCAAAGCTAAAGCAAAAGCTCAGTTTGCTGATGGTCTGTGAGCATAGGCTGGAGCAGTGGCAAGAGCAGAGGACAGGTGTGCAGGAGGGGTGCACAGGAGAGGAGGTACAACTGGATGTGCAGCAAGTGGCCTGCATCTGAGTTCTAACTCAAACCAGATCAGGGTGGGGTATGGGTTGCCTCTCAAAGCAGGAAGATACAATGTGGCTGTCCAATTTTCAAATGACAAAAAGATACAAAACCAGCATCCCCCCCTCCTCAACTCCCACCTGGAGTTAAACAAACCAGAATTAACAAGAGCACTATCTAGGCCTTTCTTGACCAATTTTCTTTCCAGTTATATTGCAGAAGGTATGATACACACAGTCCTGAACATCTTGGCTTTCCCATCACAAGATTTCTCATCACAAATTCAGGCCATTTTTGTGCCTATGAACATAGCTGTCAGACCATTCCCCATGGGATCTGCAGTGTCATGAATTAATCTCATATGATCTACTTGCTTTAGCAGCTGTGTAGGAAATTCCCATACACTGTCGATAAAGTCATTGCAAGTTGTATCCTTTGAAATCCCACTTGTGTTCAGAACTCTCTTTAGCTGAAATTATGTCACATTTTTTATCAAATTTTCATCACTACCCTTCGTTTTTCTTCTGAAACAATCTCATGTTCTGCTGTTGCTCTACTCCCATTAAAATAATTGGTACCACACCTCATTTTTCTATTTTGATATTCATCACTGCATCTGAAAAAGCAATTTTATGTTGGCAAAGGCCTAAGTCCAATTCACTTGCTGGTTGTTACACAATGTGGCACAGCAGTATGTGACATGTGACGAGAAATACAAATGCCAGAAGCAGTCAGAAAGTGAAGACTGGGCACAGAGCCATACAGCAAAAGGCAGTAATGCAGGTATAATAAAAGCTAATGAGGATGAAGAAGAAAGCCACAGGAATGTTCTCTTCTGTGCTAACATGTATGCTTCTCAACAACCTTCCTTCTGAATGAAACCACTACCACACTGCAGTGAGTGGAACATTTGAAAATCAAAACACATGTGATCAAGCATGTCATAAAGAGACTCCTAGGTGAACAAACTCCTGCGATATCTTCCATCACAGTGCTTACAATTTGTAGCTCCTCCACTGAGTCCCTAGAGGTGACTCCTCCCCTCAACTGTAACAAGCTTTTAGTTTCAGGTTTAGAGTAGTATACAGGTAGAAGTGAGTTTACAATCCCAAATTTCAAAAGAAATAACAGCCATGAGAGAGATTTTCTTAGCTCTATATTCAGGTCACCAGATTCCTGAAGAAAAAGTGCATTTTATTAATTTTATTAAAATGCAGTATACAGACGTTTACCTTCAATATGCAGGGAAGCCAGGTCATCAGGCAGAAAATAAAATGCAGCAGCATAGTGTCCAATGCCATACGGAATATCAACTTCTCTTAATCTGACATAGAATTAAGGATCAAACATCACACAATTACCTGCTCCTGTAAGCAAAATCTTAATTGAATGAAACATATACACTATGAGCAGGCAGCATTCGCATAGGAGACCCAGGATGACAGAATTCTGTCACATAATCAGCTGATATCAGGTCTCCCTACTCATTTGGTTTCTTTCCTGAAAGACACAGCGTGGGAAATCTCTCACCCTCCAAGTGACAAGAAATAGTTTGTTTAGTCTTTCTAATTCCTCCTCTACTGGGCTAGCGTTCACTGGCTTTGAGAGTGACTCCACAAAATACACATAATACAAAACCAGTGATATTCCATGTTTTTCTTTGTAAGATTATATGATCCAAGCCAACATTTTTACAATGTTTTCTCTAAATTCTCAGGGGAGAAAAAAAAAACGGACATTAAACTCAAAGAAGATCTATCACCTTGTCTTGATAATATTGTAAACTGTTGCCAAAAGGCAAAGGTCTTATCTTCTTGGTGTTTCCTACTAGGATTAGATTCCAGTCCCCTCTTCAAAGAGATTGAGAGGGCATTTTCTTTTGTTTTGCTAAATAAGCACTTTATTTTCATCAGACTTATTTTTAGAATATTTGAATAGAGTATCTTTGTCAGTTGCTACTTTATAAATAGAGGTTGCTAAGGAAGGAACAGTAGCTGCTTTTCCTCAAGCAACAGCAGCAAAAGAATATGAAAACAGTAGATGATTTCTTAGCAGAAACAGCAGACTAAAAGTAGCATTTTTCTTCTACTGTGGTATTTCAAAAACAGGGAAATGCCATCCCTCTAGTTTTTGCTTTACAGTTGTAGATATGTTCACTCCCCTATTTTAGGATTATTTTCCTACGTCAGAGCATACCTAGGAATTTGCAGCTTAAGGATCTTGCATACAGAACCACATTAAAGATTGCCACCAAGACTACAATTTCCCTGTACCTGCAGAATGTATGTATTTAGGTTTAACTTTGGGATGTAGGAAGAAATTTGTGAGAAAAAAAGGATTTGGTTTATTCTTTTTGTTTAATTATTTTGTTGTGAACATTGTCAGATGAGAACACTGGTGCCAAGAATTTGGTTTTGGAGACTCAAGCTCCTTACTGGAGCTTCTAGTCCTCTGTTTTAGAGGATGGATTCATTAATTCTTCAGGAAGCTGACTGCTGCACACTGTTCTGGTTGTAATCACTAGGGGAAGATATTAAAACAGCAGACTTACTCTGGGTTTGGGGGGGGTGGGGAAAGAAAGACTTGGGACTTGTCCACACAGGGGACAATTCAGGGCGGTTTATCTGAGTTAGTTAGAGATTTGCTGCAGATTACTCAGAATCAAATAAAACCTCTGGGTGTAAACTTTTGTTCAGAATTAAATTGTCCTAATTAAATTAGATTAACCTACTCCCAAATGTTTTACACAGCTAGTGACAACAGACCAGAGTAGAAGGCATGAAAGGGTATCTAACATGGTCTGCTGCTGAACACAGCCATGCTCCCCTTATGCCTTGTGAATATCACATCTCACAGCAGAACGTAATATCAAGAGCTGACAACTGGAATAGAAAAAAACTGAGTTCAAGGACACGACAGGCAGAGAACTGAATATCAGTTCCCAACAAACATGCAGCTTAAGCCCAGGCACAGGCCAGTTACAGTGCTCCAGCTACAGCAATCATCAAATGCCTGGATCATGGGATGGCTACAGGCAAGTGAAGCGAAGCACCTTGGAAGGCTTAATGACACTTTGCTCACCTCCACCTTGACTAGGAGAGCACCAGCAGACACAGGGAGCAAGTTTCATGTAGGATATACTGCACCTCCTAGGATTCTCTACAGAGAAGGAACAAGCTCCAGTGCTGACCACAAAACCAAGTACCTAATCCTCTGTGTTGGAAGGGGATTGAGGCTTTTGATGAGGCAAATACAGGCAGCTTAGTATGAGCAACAAACCTCTTAGAGTCCTACCTTGGTCTGGCAACTCAGCAAGTGCTGAGCAAAAACCAGGCTTACCACAGTCACTTGAGGGCTTCAATTCCCACCCTGGCACGGGTCTTTCTGGGGTGTTCACAGCGTCTTCCTCCCCGAACATCAGGTTAAACCTGGAAACTCTAAGAAGCTTTATCAGCCATTTTCACACAGGAGAGGATGTCAAAAAGGCAACACTGTATTATACCAGAAAGTCCCTAGTGGTCAATATCAAGTGTAAATCTTTCACAACCCTAGGCATGCAGCAGAAGTTCAAGTGGCAGAGAGACTGTAAATATTTGCTTTGCATTTCTTTGTGGAAATCCCTGAAAACCAAAAGGCTTAGAAAGTGGAGGAGAAGGCCAAAAGCTGAAACCATGCTAGGTCCACCTTTAGCTTTCGCCTTGTCCAAGTGAGAACCAGGCAGCCACTGGCTCCAGCTGCAGTCATGTTTGTAGTGCACTTCATGATCTATCCAGTCTCTCAGAGGTGCTTGAGGGGAGAAAAACACCTGTTCATGCTGGTGTACAGCAGGAAAGTCCAGTATGCTGGGGTTGAGGCAGCTGTCAGAGGCAGAGCTGGGTAAAAATGCTCTTGATGTGCCTGGAGGGAGATGCTGCAGGTCTGGAGGTCTGCTCGCCCTTCTGCCTGCAAATGCTCCTGAGTGTCCCCAAAGGCCGAAGCTATGCAGATGGCCAGGGATGTATTTGATCAAAACAGACTCAGTTTATCAGCTCCTAAAATGTAATGCACTCTGCTTTCTGATGGCAAGCCTCAGAAATACCAAAATTAGACTTCAGAAGAGTATAAAAAGCTCCCCACTAACATAATGTGCAAATGGACTGTTGCACTTACTGTGATCTTGGGCAGCAACAAAATTAGAAGGAAACAGCAGCATCAAAGAAAATCGCAGCTAAAAAATACCAACATTATCCTCTTTTAATATATATTGTTAAAATTAACATTTTTAAAAGCTAAAGAAATGTGAGCCCAGATGCTATAACTGTATGTCTTATGCAGTTCCTGATTATAAATGAACAGCAGAATCCATATAAGAGAATCTAAAATGGTATGGATAGGAGCCCAGCTGGTGTCCCCATATGCCTTAGAAATTCCATTTTTAGGAACACAGCAGCATATAACATTAGGGATGCTTCTCAAGCATCTCATTTATAAATAGAGATGTTTCACTGAAGTATACATGGAAAAGGTCCACAAGAATAATAAAACCAGTTGCATTCAAAACCACTGAAATGGTTCAACCACACTTTTTACGTAGGAATCACTCTGTACCAGAATATTCCTTGAACAAGGAATGATGCTTGCTCATCGGTGGGATATTTTAAAAAGCAATCCCCAAAAAGCTATTTTAGTAAAAAACTGCCAACTTACTTTTGTTTTGGCAAACTGTTCCTGCTCAAAGCTTTTTGGGTCCAGAATGGAAGAAGTAAAGCCCAAACTTTAGGGCAGTGGAGAGTTACAGATGGAGGAAGGCAAATTCTTGCCACTTCTGAAAATCAGTCAAGAGCAGCGTCTGGAACTTGGCTGGTCCACATTCTGGGGAGAGTCCTTCCCCAACAGGCTGTGGACTCTGCAATACAGCTCCTCCTCGCCTGCTTTTCAAGCTCACCAGAACCACCTCTAAGGGAAGACCATTAACTGTGGTGATTCCTGGTTAATTGAGAAAATATGTCACCAAATGCAATTCACATAAAATCATAATTTCATTCTATGCTCACTAGCAACCAAAATATATGTAAAGCAGACATCTAAAAAGTACACTTCATATGAATGAAAAATTATTTTATTTAAAAATACATTATACAGCAGAGTGTCTCTCTTTTTGTTTTCTCACTGCTGGTTCACAGAGATAATATGATAAATTTAACCCAAATATTTGACTGGGAAAGATCCTGAGAAAGAGACCAGTTACAAGCTGATGATATACAGTACACTGAAGAGTCATCTCTTTTAACATAAAAGAATCTCTTGGTAATCTTATAAATCAGATATAAAAAATGCAGATTTGCTACCATGCAAAAATGAGTGAAGATTTCTTTTAAATCTGCACACAGAGAAATCATTAGTACCTTGGAACCTAACCAGCTAGACTAAGAGCAGGGTAAGTGAGCTTAACACGGTGGTACAAACTTTGGATCTACTACAACTTTGTAAACACAGTTGATAGTCTAATAAAGGTGGATTTTCAATCACCTAAGTAACCTAGTTGTAGCTAAGGACTATACTTTAGGTCTTTACTCCCCACAGATATATTTCTTCAATCTCTTAATTCTCAGCTTAGCACAATGACTTTGTGGCATATGCTCTATTGCACTCAGAGATGACTTGGCCATGCCCTGTTTGCCAAGCACTCTTTAGGTAGTTGTGTTTTAGTGAAAGCAGAGGTTAAAACAAAAAGCAAAAGCAGGCATTACCTCATGACTATATGAGAATGCATTAAAATTCATCATAGAAAAAATATACCCGATTCTACATCCTTGTGTTTCGAACATACTCTAACAATGATTAATGCACAGGAAATACACTGAACTCTGGAAAATTTAAGGCCTAAAAAGCTCAACAGCCTGCCCTGACCAATAGTATCCTCAGTGTTTCTATGGTGCTATATTATCAGCTCTTGCCAGAGGGAAACTTTCTGGCAGATGTTAAGAATGTCTTCTGTATTTACAATATTCATATCCCTTTGGTGCTCAATTTTTATAGGACAACCTTACTATGAATGGTCAGCAAAACTCTTCCAAAGGGGAGGCTTAATCTGAATATTCAGAGCAATAACAGAGGTCTGGTAACACTGGCTAATGTCGAAGAAAAATCAATTCATCAACACCATGCAGACTGGCAGCCTTTTTTTTTTCAGAATATGAGCCTCAAACACAAACAGAGATAAAAAGCTTTGTAGAGAGAAAACCTGCCTGTCCTGGTCACTTAGGCTGAAAAAAAAATATTAACTGAGCCATTTTGTTTTTTCCATGAGTTTTCCATGGAAATGGAGAGTAGAAACTCAGACGAACTTTCCTCACTAAGCTGGTGACCCTCTCCTTATCTTAGCACCCATTCTCCCAACATAGTATCAGGGAGTACAACAATCATGAGATGATGCAGACTGCCTTGAATAATCTGTTTAAATGATTTATGAATAGCACGGCTGCCCATCAGATATGCTAAGCTAAGAACAGAGCCCTTAACCTTTCATGGGATATCATTAGTAATAAAGAATATATCAAAGATCAAACTTTCTATATTATTCTCATTTCTTTTAACCTAGATACATATATGTCATTCAAGACATTCAAGAACTACAAAACAACAATTCAACTACAATTATGTCAGGAAAATATCCAAATAAATAAACTTTTAATTATGATACAATACTTATTACAGTAAAAATTGGCATTTTTTTCTCTTCAAAAGCAGAAGCACCAGTCTTACATATAACATACTGTTTGAATATCTTACATGGAATACAGTGTAATACAATGTGCAAACAGCATTTTCATACAGAACATAATATTTGTCTAATTTTTATACACTGAAATTGCCTCAAATGGAAACAAGTTCATGCTGAATTAAAAATGTAAATTTTAAAAATCAAAGTCAAATCAAAATACAAAGTACTGTTGGAATAGGTACATGAACCACTGAAAACAATGAGAAGCCAAAATAGAGGGTAATGTCAGATAATTAGTGCTCAATTTGTCCCATTCCATCATAAAAGTAAACAGTTAATATTTCTGCTAGAAAGTAAAGTGACGTTCTAATATTTAAGAATTCTTCAAAATGTTGGTATCATTTTAGTGATGTAAAAATCAAGTCAGAAATAGGACTTCTAAAAATTCCTTATTTTTGATACACTGCAAATATCATGTGTGGGCTGTGAAAAGAGATGAAGTCCAATGGAGTGAATATACATCAGCATCAACATCATGTGACTTCTGCAAAGGCCGTGATGTGGTTCTACGAGTTAAAGGAAAAACAAACAGATAAAAACCACAAAACCACACAGATAGACAGCAGTCACCATTGTGAAAACTTTTGCCTCCTGTGCTTGAAGGGCAGCCTTGTACTTGGGGGCAATTGCAGGATGATGTAAATAAAACTGATTTTCACTGCAGTGGTCTAACTCACTCCCATAGCAATTCTTAACTGCTGAAAGACTGGGTAGGGAAGTATGCTGAACAAAGTAATTATGTGGATGGTTCTATTATATTTTAATTTTAGATGGCTTTGGTTTGTTTTAAATTAAGTTTAATTTTAAATTACATGTGGATAATTGAGTTAGCTGTACTTTTATTGCTATGCTATTCTGAGAAATAAAAATGTCAGTTTCTGACAGACTGTAATACTCTATTTCAGTGTAAATACAATTTTAATATTAATTTTTTAAAGATTTTTTTCCCCACGAGCTCCATGGCACTGAATCACACAGCAAAATGTTTGAAATCAAATGGCATTTGGCAGTTAAGAACTCATACTCAAATTTTTCTTTTTTCAGAATCACCAGTGTCCAGTTGCAGTCTAAGAACATTTTCCTCTTTCCTTCAATGAGACGATTCTCAGGAACACTGAGATGTGTACTGGAACATGAACGTTCCATGTGCAACTCTAAAACCCTGCAGTATCCCAAAGAGCTTGGCTGCTTTTTCATACTCGAACCTAAGCAAGTGACTCTGCAAACATCTGAAGGGAAGGCAACCACACAGTGAGGTGCAGGATCCAGAGGAAGAGTATTTCCCTTTGGGGCACACATTACCCTTGACTGACACCTTTTTTTACAAAACATGCAATGGTGAAGTTAGCAAAGGGAGCCTTGAAGTTAAGTCATGTGTTTGTTCCCAAGCACAAAAACACACACAAGGGTAAAACACCAAGCAAAGTACTGCATATTTTTCTCATCACTTTGCCTCCTGGGGCAGATTAAACTCGGAAGAGAGATGTGAGCTGAAGAGGAGAGGCATGTGGATAGTGGGATCTTCCGTTTTTTGCTTAAGGGAAGTCCTTCAGAAAAATCTCTTATCACACAGCATAAAAAGTGCTGTACAAAAACAATGTCCACCATGTAAGTTTCTATTTCTCAGTTCTTAAAACTCCCAGAATATTTGTCTATCAGTCTGAGCAGGGGAAGACTGGCAGACATCTTTCCTTTTCACATTAGAGAGAGGAAATTAGAAATAATTTGATTGGAGAGCTGGCCCTTATGCACCCATCTCCAAGCCAGGCTGGCAGCTTTGTTCCCTCTCCCACTGTGCCATGACTGTACTGTGTCCAGGGGGAGAAGCTCTCTTCCACCTCCCCTACAATATGCATTTTAGCTCTAGCAATGTTCTTGCTGTATTTTATGACAGCTTTCATAAAAGAACACTATTTAACAGCAAGCATCTATGTATATCCTTCCCCAAAACAGAATTTATGTGTTTTAAACAAACAACAATCATTAAACCATTGCCAGTTTTTTTAAAAAATGCATTAGAAATAATACAAGAGTGCAACCTTCTATGAAAAAGTTTTCAGTAAAAAATATTAACAAATATTATTGCTTGCAGATTTTTATTCGGCAGAAGAAATGCAAATTAGACTTCCTTATTAGAAAAAAAAAAAAATCAACTCCAAGCATTTTGTTTGGCTCACCATCTTCTGTTTTGAGTATACAAAAGATGATACAGTGGGCAAACTCAATGACTCTGGAGGTGCTGTGAGACTATGACAACGTTTTCTTCATAGTATTTACTTTGTTTTCTTCATTTAGACCTCAAGAATCATTCTGTCAACTTAAACTATCCTCAGTCTAAAATTATTCACTTTCTTCATAAGGAAAATGTTCTAAAAATGAGGAACTGGAGGGAAAAAAAAAGAATTTGTCTTTATTTCAATCAATTCTTTCAAGTCCCTGTGCTATCCCTAAGTGACACACATTTGTCTGTGATGCAGAGAATCAAATGCTCTTTCATGTGGCATTAACTCAAGAGTGGATAAGGATTATTTAGGGAAAGCAGAATGTGGTTCACACTCCTGCCAGCTATATTTCCAAAATGAGCAGGTCACCATCCTGGGAAGACATGCAGTGCATGGGATATAATAACACAGAAGAAAATCCTCCTTCCTTAAAATAAGCCCTCAGAGAGAACTGCTAAGCTGCTGATCATGGACCTATTGATTTGGACCCTACTGTAGGCCTGTTGATCCATTTCCAATGGACTCAGCAGGGCGATGCATAACTAGGTCAAAATTGATCACTTGCTGACAGCAAGAATCACTGATACAGATTCATGCAACTGTCTGGTTACTTGTGCTTTTTCATGCTATCATCTCAGGCAAAACTACAAATAAGCCTTGCTGAGACTCTCCAGAAAAAAAAACCCAAACAAATAGCATTACTTTGGAATAACTACATTTCAACTCTCTTAATTCTGCTTAGATTTGCTGTGACAAGGGTCAGAGTGAGATACTAACTGATCTGTCAGCAAACAGATTCACACAGATGCAGGAAGACAAGCAAAAAAACCATGCACAAGACCTCAGCTTCTCCAACTCCATGGGAAATTATTCTCCCTACAGTTGTCAAAAGAATCAGAAATGCTGAGGGTCTGCTCAATGGCAGCGCTCTCACAGACAGGCAGACCAGCGTTTGTACCATCCATTCTAAGAGGACAGTACCAGACTGGTTAGCAAAGCATGCATCGTAACCGTGCTCTCACACCACCAACACAAAAGGAAAGCCAAAGGCTAAGCCTTCAGTGCAGGTTTCTGGGGGAAATTATCCACACCTGGATATCTTCTGTTAAGTTTTAATGAATTTCTTTTGATAAGCAATGCTATAATGTCAAAGCATTGCAAAAATACATTAAGCATTTTGGGGTTTGCAGTTTTCATTATACATATTTAAATACTTTTTCTTTGTTCTTATTGATATGGTTAGAAATATTCAAAAACAGTCATAATCCTAAAAAGATTTTTCCCTTTTTGAAAACAGGAATTTGTAAAATTTGTAAATTTTCCCACAGCAGAGTTTGTTAAGTAGTAAAATGCTACTGTAGTACTTTAGGAAAATTGATCAAATGAGAATAATGTTATCATACAACTCTCTGAGCCAGCAGAGTTTATCTTCTGCTTTTGCTGGAGGAAGGAGTTTCAGTGCAGGAGGCTGCACGGAGGCAGGTGGGGGTGCCCCTGCAGCCCTGCACGGAAGGGCAGTGCCTGTGCCCAGCCACACACGGACGTCATTGCCTTAGAGCAAGGGGCTCCCAGCGCTCCGGCCCTGACAGCCACCACAGCAACCTACGGATGCGTGCTTTCAGGGAGGCTCCTTGCAAAGCATCTTCTTGACTCTGCCTAATGCCTTGATTCTGTAACACCTACAATAGGTATGTTTGAGGAGGTCACACTGAGTATATTGTTCCACTTCCCATGTTTGAGCATTCAATGTAGTGATCACCGTTTGCATTCAATCAGAAGTAGTTCTTGTACAATCCCCCGGAAGCAGATTTAAACAGAAGAGTAGGACATGAATACAAATTCAAGTGTTTGACATTGAAACAAAACTGTTTATGATTTTTTATGAGCTGACTCTCCTGGGTATGTGTTTGTGGCATGTGTGTGAAGCAATGGTGTATTGTATCTCCTTTAACAAACTGTATTATCAAGAAAGAACGATGATGCCAAAAACTAACTATAAGCTGATGAAAGCACATGGGCTCTTATCAAACCACACTGCGGAAACAAGTATGGACACCTACAGATATTTTTTGCACATCAAGCATTGCAGTATTTGGAGACCTCTCAACTAAAATCTTTTGAAGCAACAGAAATGGACACAACCCTCTCTCCCATCTGGCCATAGTATGACAAGCTAAAGCACTTTTGTGTTTTGCTTATTAGCTGTGAGCTCAGTGAGAGGTGATCTCCCTGGAGAGGTGCAGGGAGCAGGCCAGGCTCCCCAGGCCATGGTACTGTGTGCACACCAGGGCACGTAACAATTTCAGCGTTGGTACCAACATGCTTAAGATCAAGAAAAAAGCAGTAACATTGAGAAATAAAATTTTCTGATATTGTGAAGAAGCTGTTCTATGTCTCATGAGTAATCAAGATGGAGTAATAGAAAAAATAATACTCTTTAAATTCTGAAGAGGAAAGCTTTCCCAGTTTTAAAAATACTAGGAAAATTCATAGCAACATCTACACTTACTATTGCTAGAATATTTTATCACCCTCGTTACCTTTGGTACATACACAATAGAACAATAATTATTGTGTCAGGCTCAAGAAGATTTCTGAGACAGTTAACCCTCATAATCACTAAAAACTGATATGATGGGCAACAAGAATGTCCCATGTTGCCATAGGAATTCCAAATACTTATGACCATTAAAACTCAGAAAGGGCAGAAGGAGAGAGCACCTAATCTATCTCTTTTGAGTTCAGTCATGTTGGGATAGTCAGTCCTATGGGGGAGTATAAGAAACTTCATTGTAACATGGAACAGTGACTGTGCTTGGGAAGGTTTG
The DNA here is from genome assembly GCF_963662255.1 of Cinclus cinclus. Taxonomy (NCBI): domain Eukaryota; kingdom Metazoa; phylum Chordata; class Aves; order Passeriformes; family Cinclidae; genus Cinclus; species Cinclus cinclus. Next base: position 12,456,496 of record NC_085053.1, on the reverse strand, counting down.
GGCACTGCTGACAGAAGTAGCAGTATGAAGGAATGCCAAGCAGAACCAGGGGGAATAAATGCAGTTGAACTGTCAAACAGAGCACTGCCAAGAACCCACTGTGCAAATAAGTAATACTGAACAGCTACAGAAAGCACAGATAATCACACACAGTAATTATGTCACAGGAGATGAACCATGGTGCATCTCCTAACCCAATGCTTTCGCCTGAAATCTTCCATCTCAGTACTCTACTTACTGCCTCCATTAGTCCTGAAATGCTCCATGTTGTATTTGTATTTGATTTTTTTCAAAGCTAGAATACTTAAAAAAAATTAGTAAGACTAGCAGAATCATAAGCTACTACATGATGGGTAGGAGATCTCTGTAAGCCCTGGCCAATTTCAGGTGACTTTTGCATGAAATAATGTCAGCCTCCCCTGAAACAGGAAACAGTTTGTGACTGCATTTGGATGAAGCTGAACCTTCAAACTCTTTCAGGTACTATCCAGAATATCCCCATTTCTCAGTTACTCCTGCAAAAGAACAGGACTCTCTAATCTTGACTGTGGTAGATGAGAGCTTCCTTTCTGTAGGAGACTGTCAGCTACTTGAAACACCAATTGTCTTGTAAGAAATGAAGAAGGTCAGAGACAGAATAGAAAAAAAAGCAGATGGGTGAGCGACGAGGTTTCCTGGCTTCCATTCTTTTAATTAATTCTGAGGATGATTAGAATTAAGGTAAAAGCACTAAGCTGAGCAGGCTCTGGCAAGCATCCCTCAAGGAGACACTGCAACTACAGCTTGACTGTATGGGTACCCATGCAGAACAGCTAAACCATCTGCAAGCACCACAAAGAAACAGAAGTGTCATGCAAACAGTGATCTAACCTTGTCACTACGCAGCAGCAGCAGCTCAGTTCTGAGTACTACAAGAACTTAGGCTTATTTAAGTGCACTTCAAAGCACACTAGCTAGTGATCACCAGAACTCAGATAATGGCAGCACAGTGACCATGCCAGGAGCTCTTGCTCTCCATGGAGAAAGCACTGGAATAGCAAGCACCAGATCTGGAAACAGCAAAGTAAGGAGCTTCTACATCTGTATGATACATCAGGTGCTTACTCATTTAGGGGTGAATTTATTACAAAATATCAATGAGTGGTGTCCTATCTGGCAGGCATTTCTAATGAAGTAATTCTTTAAGGCAGGAATTCTTAATTGCCTGCTCCCAGATACCTATATAGTTACTATTTTTTAGTACCAGTCATGTAGCTGCATTGCTTCAGCTTGCACAGCCTTAGCCTTGGTAACTCCAGGCAGTTAGGATTTGTGCTACTCCCAGTAGCTAATTTCTGACAGTGGCCTGTCTTTAATATTGGTACAGCAGCTTGCAGACTGAAAATAAAGGAAAACAGTTTTAAAATAAGCAAAATATAAATCTATATGCATTCAGAATATTGAACTGGAACAGTCCTAACTGAAATGTAGTGAAAAGCACTCGTGTCTAAAGAAGGAAGAGGCAAATAGCACACAAATTATTTAGCATTACTCTCTCTCCAGTGAAGAACAAATGATGTAAAATAAAAAGGGAGTTAAAAAGCAAAGACTAATTCAAAAATTCTTGTAGCAATGGTAGTTAATTTAGATTAGCTACCTTAATTTAGACCTTAGTTCCCTGAAGTATTATTCTTAATGCCTTTTATTTAACAGGGTCTATCTTCTATCTAAAACTTTAGATTAAACAAAAAATACATTTAAAAAAGTTAAAAATATTCATAGAAACTCAAAACCCAAAGCACTCACATGTAAGTAACTTCTTCATTATTATTTGCTAATTCAATTTTAAACTTTCTGGAAGTGGAAACAGAAGAAAACATTTCCAAGCAATTAGCACAGTCTTCACTTTATTGTACTTTCACCCCATCCTTTCTGTCTGAAAAGGAGAAAGGCTTTGCAACACAAAGATGAACCCATAAAATGGGATCTCAGCAAGTGGTATCACTTTGTGGTCAGTCCCCAGTTTAGTTACCTAGAGAGAAGCTGCATGATAGCAAACAGCTACTGTTTACTGCCATAAGAATATGGGTTCAGAAGGAAAGAAGCTCGTTCATATAACAGAGTCCTGAGCAGCTCACAAAAGGCAGTGATTATCTTCAAGCAGAGCATTATTCCTGCCACCATCCTCCCACACATTCCCACAGGTTTTCCCACAGCATCTCAAACTAGGCCAAATATCAGGAAAAGAACATTGTTAATCATGAGTGAGAGGTTCTCAAACCAGACAGAGACATGAAGTTAACATGAAGTCTTCATCTCCAGAAAAAAAAAAATAAAATTTCAATATCTAGAGAATGTATACTTATTACCTGTGATGGCTTTTGAGCCACAGAAATAGCTTCTATTGCATGAGAGCCTAGCATGCAAATAAAACATGTTCTTATCAATGTGGATGTTCCAGGCCAGCTGACAGGTTGGTTTGTTTTTACATTTTACAGAAAGTTTACTGAATGGATTATTTTGAAGATACACATTCATCATTGAAATGCCTGTTCAAGCAAATGAGACTCTGACCTCCTTACAACAAGGTATCAGCAGAAGTAGCTTAGACATATTTAGTTCAAAAAAGGCATGTTAGACCATTCTGAAAAGAAATCTTCTGTCCCTTCAAGGAAAGGAATAAAAATCACAGGAGTGGCAGCAATTCTTACTAAAGGACAACTTCCACCACTTTCAAGTGAGTAAGACAGATTGGGAAGTGGTTGAAAACCTTTCTTATGTTGAACATGAAAAGAAAATTATGAGAATTAATCTGGAATTAAAATAATACCACAGAAAAATACTTTTGGTGCTCTACCCAGTGTAGGATTGTTTGCCATCTTTAAGTATGGGCATAACCCCATAGATTTTAATGAATAACATCAGATACAGTCATTAGAAAAAGTAAACCTTCCTTTAAACTTTGCATTACTAGTTCAAAGTTTCTCCTTGGTAAAAACGTCTGAAATATTTT